>NC_047658.1:82287723-82650223 GCF_011762505.2 Arvicanthis niloticus | reverse complement strand
AAGACTTCAGTTTAAAAAAAACATAAAATCTGGATCAAGTTAGGATGAGAACTTTTAAAGTGGAGCACGTTATAAATTAACAAGTCTCCTACTGTATGCATGAATTGGAGACTCACACTGAATTAGGTCAGCGACCTGGACCAGACTAATTTGCCTTCACATTTTGGGTACCCCAAGCTGTGACAGATATTTCAGGAAAGGTGGGGTTGTGACTGAAGAACATTGGGTATGTGGTAAGGCCCAGAGTTTGATTATAGAATAATTCAATTTTTAAAAAGTCAATTAAGAAAAGTTCTTAGAGACATTGTGGTAAAAGTTCCCAAACATTAAAACAAAACAAAATGAAACAAAAACCAAAACCACTTTTCTACAGGCATTCAAATTTATCTTGGTATATTATACAAACAGGTTTTTTTGTTTTGTTTTTCTTTTTTCAGATCATACTAATTTTTTCTCTGTGCCTTTGGTTTTTGTGATTTTGAAGGTTTTTCTTCCATAAAACAGTTTATGCCTCTCTCTCTCTCTTAAACTTAGTTTGGTACTGTTGCTTGTTTGCATCAATGGGATATCACCAAATATGAAATAGACAAATGTTTTTTAGTACTTGATCATTGTAATTTGCTATCTTTTTCCATTCTTTGGAACTCTTAAGTCATCATGGGAATGAGCTCAAACTAACATGCTAGAGAAGTGAACAGGATATGGAGAGAAAGAATCACTTCATCCCAGCGATCCTAGGCATTCCAATCAAGGATGCTGCAATGTCACCAACCACCTATTTCAGTGATCATTAGGGTGAATCCAGCTAAGATGAACTGAAGGTGAGTCCAGCTTTACTACTGAAGATACAGAATCACTGGCTACATTTATTTTGAGCCCCTGTGCTTTCTCATGTTTGTTATGCAGTGGAAGCTAACTGATACATTTACTAACTAGCTTAAAACAGAGGGAAGGAGAAAAATAGTGGGCCAATGTCTTCCTAAAAGCCTGAATAATATCCTTTTCTCTCAGGTACTTTCAGAAGATCCTGCAGAATCAGTAGATCTCTGGATAAAAGTTCAATTTGTTCAAGTTCAATGACAATATAGGTCCAAAAATAATTCTGCTTAGACTAAGCTAGACATCATATTTAATGGCTGGCTGTGGTTCATAGATGAATAAGTCTGAACCATTTGAAGCCAATGAGATACTTATGAAAAAACAGGGTCATCTACTGGAGATAAGCTCACTTGAGAATTGCGCCATCACATAAGATTATAGATAGGTGAGATGGACACAAGACAAATCTCATGGTGTCATTTGGACCCCGATGAAGATGAACAAAATCTATCTTTGACCACTGCAGGAGGAACAAATTTCTCTTTGTTCCTTTTTTTAGTTATTTTTCAATTTGTTTAATAAAGATTAAATAAAATGTTTTTTAAGCTAGTCTTAACAGCATTTTGTCAAAGAATGCTAAGGTTTCTGACTTGCTTATAGCAATAGGGTTATTGAGGATCCCTGGTGTGTTTAGTCTCCAAGTTGAGAAAACCCACTTGGTTCCAAATCCTTACTACTTTCTCTGAAATATGAGGCCTTTCAATTGGATAAATGTAACTTTCTAAATCCTTGTGTCTTTGATGAGTCCAACAAGCTTCATATGAAGATGGTAAGAGTGGAGATAAAACAAGCAGACTTTGATGTTCTTGGAAACAGTGATGTAGAGCTCCAGGATTCTAGCCTATCAGAGAAAAGAAATAGAAAGTATATTACAAGCAGAAGCAACAATGGGAGCCGGCCTAGTGCACCTAGTGAGAGTGAGTTCTACAGTTATAGCCTTTAAAGCATCATTTGGGATCAGGATTAGCATGGGGATATGGGGAAGATGGGGAAGCCTGTTCCTATCATGGTATGGGAGAGATTCCCTATAGAAAGACAGTGGCTGCATGGGACCAGAAGCCAGACTGATGGTAACTGAAAGACAGACATGAAAAGTGACATGCAGAACAATGCCACTAATCTACAACATCATGTCTCAGAGCAGAAGCCTTCTCTCCATCTTGTGAGCCACATATCCCTTGCTCTATCTGATCATTAGAAAGTAAAAACGAGCCTTTGCTCTTTGCTGCTTGTTTGCAGATTGAAAGTCTAACAACTTTCCCAGCCAACTGCTTGATGACTAGTAGGCGGTAATTTGAACTATACACATTATGCTAAGTATCCTTATATTAATTCAGTCTAAGTGAGTTTTTATAAAACGCTTTGTTCTGCTCAATAAAGTTAATTATATGTTCTATGTTTCATAACTGAGTGTCTTGATTTTTTTAAATATAATGGCAGCTTCAATTGCATTTCCTTATATACTTGGGTATAGAACCAAAAGCAACCCATATAAGGAAGCAAAACGTTTCCCTCCCAATCATCCTGGCCCTTGTATCCCATAGCCTTACTAATATGGGACATAGCCTATATGTGTGGAAACAGTCTAGCTATACTCAAAGATCCAGTACTCATAGCCCTCAAGAAAGGGCCCTAAATTACTTCTCCCTCATGAAGGGGAAGACGAAATATGGTTAGGAAACAATCTGGGACCAGTTTGGGTGTAGGAGGGCCTACACATCTAAAAGATGAAGAAGATGGAACATAACCAGTACATAATAATTGCAGAAGATATGGGACCCATTCCATGAAGTGTGGCTACAGGTGGAGACTGGCAGGCTCCCAAACAAGTAGCTGAATGCAGTATGCTCATGGTGTGTAACTAGTTCTTTCAAGGATGGAAGACTCAGAAAGCTTATGAAATTCAATAAACTTACAAGACCCCCATCTTAGATCATATAAACAACTGCTTGAGACATCAGAGTTGATGCTGAGGCAGTCTTTATAGTGGGGCACCTGCTTTTGAGCCAGTTATGTCTGGTTTTAACCCCAGTAACCTCAGGGGTTCACCAAACTAGATTGGAATAGTCATTTGGCCTATAATTGGTACCCTACTGTAGTGGTTTGAATATGCTTAGCTCAGAGAGTAACACCATTAGGAGATGTGGCCTTGTTGGAGGAAGTGTGTCAATGTGGGGGTGAGCAATGTGACCCTTCACCTAACAATGTGGGAGCCAGTCTTCTTCTAACAGCCTTCAGATGAAGATGTAGAACTCTCATCTCCTCCTGCACCACACCTGCCTGTATGCTGCCATGCCCCTGCCTTGTTGATAATGGACTGAACCTCTAAATCTGTAAGCCAGCCCCAACTAAATATTGTTCTTATAAGAGTTGCCTTGAGCCAGGCGGTGGTGGTGCACGCCTTTAATCCCAGCACTTGGGAGGCAGAGACAGGTGGATTTCTGAGTTTGAGTTCGAGGCCAGCCTGGTCTACAGAGTGAGTTCCAGGACAGCCAGGACTACACAGAGAAACCCTGTCTCGAACTCCCCCCCCCCCCAAAAAAAAAAGAGTTGCCTTGGTTATGGTGTCTGTTCATAGCAGTAAAATTCTAACTAAGACACCTATCTTGAGTGAATAAAAAAGTTTAGGTGTCCCTAGAAAAAGATAGTCAACCACCCAGCCTGGGAATATGAAGTCAGGAAAGAACTGAAGAAAGTTTCCCTTTATGTGAAGGCCAGTGTAGTGCACGAAGGACTACCATTCATAGAATAATTACCAGAAGCATTATATGTATAGAAACCTACCTCATTTTCCTTACAGCCTCATAAGTTAGGTTCTGTTATTACTTTTGGTACAGAAACATGGAAAACTGAAGCTTGGAGGAATGAGATCACTTGACTATAGGGTCAACTAGCAACTAGTATAAACTGGAAGCAGAGAATTGGTTATTATTTATCTTTTTTTCATGAAAAGAATCTCACAATGCCTTTTAGTTGATCAAAATAATCTGTATATTTAGTATAATGGGATATTTAATTGACAACTTATTCACATTCAGCCAGCACAGAGTTTGGCACAATGCAGGAACTGAATAATATTAAATGATGTCATAGAAAACTGTTTCTAAAGTATTTAATGTATGCAGTGTTAGGTGTAGTCAAGTATAATACAAAATGAGAGAATTTACAGGGCAGAATTGAACATAGCATCTAATATTATAGCTTATGTGTCTATAAACACGTCATTTTTCTACTTGGAGTTTTCTCCATTTTTTCAGAAAAATGAATAATATAACAGTAATTTCTTCCTCCCGTTCCTCTTCCTCTTCCTCTTCCTCTCTCTCTCTCTCTCTCTCTCTCTCTCTCTCTCTCTCTCTCTGTCTCTCTCTCTCTCTGTTGTATTGGCTACTATTCTCATTGCTACAACAAAATACCCACTACAAGCCACTGAAGAAAGGGAGAGTTTACTTTAGCTCGTGATTTAAGAAAGAACACTATTCTTCATATAAGGGAAGGCATGACAGCAACAGTGTAAGGAGCCTGGTCACATGAGCAGCTAGAAGCAGAGAGGAGGCACAGGGTAGACGGGAGGTACCCAGGCTATAAAGCCTCAAGGATCACTGCCAGTGACCCAGCACAATGCTCTCCCTATCAAGACTCTACAACCTTCAAAAACAGTGCCACCAACTAGAGACCCAGTGTTGAAACACATGGTCTATGGAGGTGTTTCAGACTCAGACCTCTCATAGGCCTATTTCTAAGAACAAGTGAGATAAAGCATATGAAAGTGTTTCAGGAACTCCAAGAATCTCTGTGTGTGTGTGTGTGTGTGTGTGTGTGTGTGTGTGTGTGTGTGTGTGTGTGTGTTGAGTTTGATACCTTAATTTGATTCTCATTTACAAATATATTACATTTTTGATAGGGAAAATTTTACTTGTGTTGTTGGCTCAAAATGACATCCAGAAAAAAAGATTAGAGATTGCAGGAAAGCCTGGTTTCACACTTGCTCTCTTCTGATCCATTTGTAGTAGATTTGCCCTGGAACTCAAGGGTTAGTAGAAGACTTTGCTATTCAATTATTGCATAAACATCAGTGAGGGCATAAAACTTCTAAACTCCAAGTCACCTTTCTAAAACATATAAGTCATATTGCTATCAACCATGCCCAACTTTTACAGGATTGTGAAGGGAGCTGGTGCTGTGGGAAAGCCAAGTGCCATGGGTATCTTCCACTTCCTCTTATTAACTAACCCTTACTTCTTAGTGAGACACAGGATGTGTCAGGCCATAGCACACAGGTCCACAGTGAGACATGAAAGAAGCAGGAAGGATGGTCCAGTGGGTCGCAACAAACAATGTATTCTGAGCAGCTGTGTGTGCCCAAGGTCCAAAGCAGAAGATGAAGATGTATTTATATGCTAGTTTCATTTCTGTTTCTGGGATAAAGTACCCTGACCCAAACCAGCTTAGGGGAGGAAAGATTTATTCAATTTACAATCCTAGATTTCAGTATATCACAACAGAAAAGCCACAGAGGCAGGATCTTGAGACAGCTAGTCATATCACATCCACCATCAAGAACAGAAAGAAACAAGTGCTCCTGGATGCCCTGCCACTCCCTCAGCTAGCTTTCTTCCCTCTCACACAGCTTCTGGTACAGCCCATGGAATGGTGCTTCTTGTATCCAAAGTAGATCTCACCACTTCAATTAACAAACAAAACAATCCCCCAAAGACATGCCCACAGGCCAACCTTATCTTATGGATAATTCCTCATTAAGGCAGTCCTTACAAGTGATTCTATCATCTGGCAAGCTGACATTTAAAACTAACCATGTCAATTTCTTAAAGCTATACTACAAATAGTCCAAATTATCAAATAATTCTTCATTCCTCAAAAAAGGCACATTCACTCAATCAATGTCTACCTGCTGTTAATCCATGAAGTTCAATGCTAGATTCTTCCAGGTATGTTACTATTCGTATTTCCAGCCATTTTCTCAATACCCTGAGGAGAGGAATGTTCTAATCCTATTGACATCTCAGCAGTGAGGGGACATAGCTTCAGGCTTAGCAGTATGTAAGGTGGGCATTCTCCAGAGCACTGGAGAGGGCATAGAGTTCAGCTGTAGTTGGAGACACCCTTGGATTTCTTCTGTATGCCTCAGTCTATTCACCTGCAACACCAGCCCATGGAGCTCACGCCGAAGGTCTCTGCAATTGATCATTTTGAGAGAACAGCAGAACCACCGCTCTGTTCTGCTCATTCGGGGAATCCAATGAATGATTTATGGCACAAGCCTTTCTTTTCTCTGTCCTTCTTTGAACTTATTCCTAGATATTTGTCTGTTCAGTTAGGGGCTTTATTGAAAACTGACTTCATCAATCACAACCCGTAAACCGTGAGGGGGAAAAATAGGACTCCAGGTGAGTGTACTACTCAATTCTCTTCTCCACAGAGAAACCCTTTTTTCTTCACACTGGAAAAAAAAATAACCCAGGAACTTTAACCATTAATTCCAACTAATGGAAGATGCACTCTGCTGTTCTGGACTACAATGACCTGAGACAAACCCCAGGCAAGTCAATATTAGATCAATTTGTGCGGCCGGAGGCTGGGGAAGGTGTGGAATGCTCCCACTGTGACTCCATTGTGGAACGCAGTGAGGGCTGCACACTTGACTGGGAAACATTTAAGTCTATTTTCTTTTGACCTCTGAGGACTCTTAAGTGAAGGGGGTAAAAGAGGGCTCTGCAACAGGTCTGCTGTTTTGACATTCACTTCCCCAGACGCAGGGTCTTTCTGAGGAAGGAGAGGGCAAGTGTTCACAGCTAATGGAAGACATGCTGGGCAATTGGTCAATTGGTGTCATCAGAATCCCAGGCTGAGCTCAAAGGCGAGGCCAGAAAATTCAAGGGGGCACTAATGGGTGAGACAAGACTACACTCTATGGTCATTGATGGACGAGAGAGAGAGAGAGAGAGAGAGAGAGAGAGGTGGACAGCCTCAACTAAAGTCAATATCTAGGAAGAAGAAAAAGCCCTCCAATGCAGGCAAGGACACAGCTGCTAACTAAAGCTAATGTTTAATAATCACTTAATATACATCTGGCTAATGAAAGAGGTTGTTATCCCAAAATGTCTTCTCAACAGCTTTGTGCAATGGCCAATGCTGTAGCCTCTGTTTTTGAAGACATAGCAATCGAGATCTCAAGAATGGAGGTCTCTTGCCAGTTTACAGGGCCAGAAAGTAGCAGGCCTGGTACTCACACATGTATCTGATCTCAACGCCCTTTCTTTCAATCTTTATGTAAGCCTGTTTTCCTATTCTTGTGAAATATAAAAGAGTTCTAGTCTCTGAGCTTGCTTGGCTAGCTTTTCTGTAAGTCACACATCCAAGGAAAGGAGACGCCACCACCAAATTGCAGGAGGTAGCTAACCATGTACTGGAGACTGGAATCCTGCCAAGGACCCACTGTGGGAGCTGCACCCGCTAGAAAATGATAAAGCTGGGTAGTGGGGGTGAGCAGCAATGAATCCTGAGGAACTGCAGTTAGTTGCCATAAGTCTATAGCTCTTGCACTGAGTTGTCTATAAATCAAAGCGTCCAGAGACATGGGCCAATCCTGGTTTAAGGATATGAACCTCTGGCCTGAAAATTCCTTGAACTCAGCTGGGAAGACAAGGTTAGAACTGAATAGCATAGAGAGAATTGGCTCAGCCTGGTTTTGTTGGTTCCTTGAGGGAATAAAAAAAGAGTAGACAGGATTCAGATGAATATTTGGAGATGTTGATTTTGTGATAGAAACCAGACAAGCCAGTGTAGTAGAGTTGAAACATATATATATATATATATATATATATATATATATATATATATATATATATATATATCACATATAAACATGTTATATAAAACGTGTGTGTGTGTGTGTGTGTGTATGTTCGACCCAGGACTAAACCATGACAACATACAGATGATTGAACCCAGCTAAGTCTGAATGTCTTCACTTAATGTGTGAATGCCTATGATTAAGACATTGTAGAGATATGTGAACCTTAAAATATATTAAAATCCATCAATGTATATCTTAGCCTATCATACAACAAATGGTTGCTATTAAAGTCACCTTCAGAAGAAAGCAGGCACAGTGATACTGGATATGACAAGAACATTTCCACAAAGTGGAAGCAAATACTGCAGGTTGGACTGAGCATGCTTGGGAGGGGGCATCTACACAGTCATCAACTTGAGGGAGACCTGGGCAGCTTCAGATCTGTTTTTACCAGAAACATTCTAGCATTTGAGCTTCTAGAACAGTGTTTCTCACCCTTCCTAATGCTACAACCCTTTTAATACAGTTCCTCACATTGCAGTGACTTCTAATCACAGCATTATTTCTATTGATACTTCATGATGTAATTTTGCTACTTTTATGAATTATAATGTAAATATCTGATAATATGGGGTATCTGATATGCAACCTCTGAAAGGATCATTCAACTCCCCCAAACAAGTCATGACTTGCAGGTTAAAAACTGCTGCTCTAAAGCAATCCACAAGAGCAGAAGACCCAGAGAAGAAAGACCATACTGGAGTATTTGTGTGACAGAGTAGAGCAGGGCTGAGCTTGTTAAAGAATAAACTAACCACACAGGTTTGTGAAATTAGAGATCTTTGGAATATACCGGTCTAGGTAATGAGGTAATGGCGAGCAAAGACCTTACAGGGTGGGCTTGGGATTCATCTGAATTAAACTGACTGCAAACATCAGAAAAAGAAACATCTCTAATGGTTTTAAAATACAGAAGAGTAGTTTCCCCCACCACACCTACCCTCCATGTTCTAGAGTGGCTTAAAAGTTTGGATAAGAAAGACTTCTCCAACTCCAGGAGCATGGCCTGTTCCAAGGGTCAGGAAACTTTCCTACAAAGGATTGGATAAGAAATCACTTCCCATGGTGTGAGTGAGATGCTTGTACCTGCTTAATTATTGGATAAAGAAAAAGGCATAGGCACTAGGTAAGCCTTTGCATATGTTCCAGTACAAATGTATTTAAAGGCACAGGCAAGAGGACAAATCAGGCCAATATTGGCACAATTCCATTAAGGTACCCTGACCCATTTTCCACAATGTCGTCTGAACCAAATGTTGCATGAGATTCGGGTACTATTTGGCAGATTTATTCTGCCAAAGAGAAGATTCTGGGATAGTTTAATAAGAATGAGTATTAAGGTCTGAGGCGACTGTATGTATTCTTGGACTTAACTACTAAAGCAATTATTCTACAAGCCAGGATAAAGAGAAAATGTTAAACAGAGGTGGGGCCAAAAATATTTTACAGAAAACAAATTGAAGGCCTGATATAAGCATGCCAGAGCCTTACTTCATATATGACTTTATAATAATGAAAGCAAATATATTCCTATCATGTAAGTCACTTTGAATTGGATTCATCAGTGTTTCAAACAAAAGGATAATGACTATATAGTTTGTAGATAATGGGGCCTAATGGAAGCTAAGGAGTACTGTGCCAGTCCACAATCAAAACACACGCAGAATGTCCACACAGATGTGTCTGCTTTGGGTGCAACTCAGATTAGCAAGTCAATATTACCAGGGCTCCACTTATCTCTGGTGTGGTCCCCACAGGTCCTAAAGTATCTCCCTCTCCCCTAAATTCTGAAAGCACACTTTGATCACCACAGGCTGAAGTTACCTTGAAAAAGAGACTATAGTTACATCACCACGGTTCTGGAATTCATTTTTATCCCTGAGCTCTTATTATTGGAGTCCCTAGATGAACTTCTGCTTTGAAGGTGCTAAAGTAGGCATGTTGGGTGAGACAGAAATCAGAACATTTATAGAAGATGGCCAATGCCAGGTAAAAATGGGCAGATTATCTTATATCTGGCAGGCTGAAACTGGATTTGTTTGCTTTTACAAAACGAATACCAAGTCCATGAAGAAATTAGAAATGAGGATAAGATAAAGGAAATCACAAGACATAATACTGCTTTTAAAGACAGATATTATAAAATTTGGTATGTTTATGTTCAAGATTCTCACTTTCTCTCTCTCTCTCTCTCACACACACATACACACACATATACACACACAAACACACATACACCCATTAATGCATATTATGCTATAACCTGTTGAATTACCTTAAAAATGTAATAATCATCTAATGATTATCGCTCCCTACCAATAAATATTTCTCCATAATGAACTGTTTTAATAGCCAGAAAGAATTTTTGTGGCACACAGATATACCAAAATTTATTTTGCTAATCTCTTTCTGTTGGAAATTTAGATTTATCCAATTTTCTGCCATTTTAATAGCATGATAAACATTATTGTGGCGCCGTCTCTCACATTTGCATTATTATGTCCTTAGGATTTACTTTTAGAAATGGAATCACTAATTCAAAGGGTATAAATGTTTTTAAGTTGATGTGTTTTACCCAATTATCCAGAAAGCTTATGCCAGTGTAAACATCCTTTCCCTGCTGTTCACTCAACCTCTGGCCACAAATAGGCATTGTGATATCTTACAGTCTTAATAGGTCAGAGGGAATGAGAAGACATGGAACTTCTGATCATTGTGAGAGGATTTCCTGAGTTTTAATTTCTCTGTGAGAAAGCTTCTTCCTGGCTTGATTTGTGATTAGGCTTGTGAGAGAGGGGCTCCAGGGTCAAACTGATTGCTTGCCTGTAACTGTAGGTTACTGCACGAGAGGATCTCATGTCTTCTCGTTCAAGATCTACACATGAAGAAAGCCAGATGTGAAGGGTCATGCAGGTAATCTCAGCATTTGGGAGGCTGAGGCAGGAAGACTGGAATGACATATTAAATTGTGGATCTGTCTGGCTATGGAGCAGAGAGTGATAAAGTAGCTTTATGTGACCAAAAAGAAAGGATGTCCCACAGGACAGGGAGCCAGAGATAACTGAATAGTAAAGTAATTCTTCATTTTCACATCCGTGTGTCCCCTTTTAATTCTTGAAGGCTCAGTCTTTTCTGATCAGAGACTTCTTTGTGACAGAATGAATCCATAGTCGACTAGCAAAATCTCACCCCTTCAAGGATGGTCTTGAATTTGCTTACCTTCCCTGTTTTTGGTTTATGCACTCACTATACCATTTATTGTTACTTTATAATACAGTCCTATTTACAAAAATATAACTTTTGCCACTGCCTTTAATGAAGCAGTCCTTCAGGAATTCATAGCTCTGGGGCTGGAGCAGTTTTAAAAAAGCACTTAGTATTATACAGAATACTCCAGTTTGGTTTCCAGCACCCATATGTCAGCTCAGCCATCCATAATTATTCCCAGGAGATCCCACCCCTCTTCTGGCCTCTATGGACACTGTGCACATGTGGTGCACATACATAAATGTAGGTAAAACCTATACATATAGACTATAAACAAACATTTTTAAAATAGTTAAAAAGAAATTAGATTTCATGAACAACTTTGAATGTGGGTGGGATTGAAAGGCAGCTCTTTTTCCATCTGAGCCTTTAATGAGATTGGCTCATGCCTGGGTTGTAACTGCATGAGACCTGGGAGCAAAAGCTCACTTAAGCCTTACTTGTACCCATTGAACTCAGACAGTGAACAGACAATTATACATAATTAAAATATTCTAAGCCAAATGGCTTCAGCATTAGCTTTCTAAAGATATCAGTGATACTAGATGACACTGCCACTGCATAGCAGATAGCAGTGCCACTGCACATGAGACACCACTGCCACTGCACACTAGACACCACTGCCACTGCATACCAGACAACAGTGTCATTGCACACTAAACAGCACTGCCGCTGCACACCAGACACCACTGCCACTACACACTAAACAGCACTGCCACTGCACACCAGACAGCAGTGTCACTACACACTAGACAGCAATGCCACTGCACACTAGACAGCACTGCCACTGCACATCAGACACCACGGCCACTGCACACTAAACAGCACTGCCACTGCACACCAGACAACACTACCACACACAGACACAGACAGCACCACTGCTGCACACCAAGCAGCACTGCTACTGCATACCAGACAGCACTGCCACTGCATACCAAACAGCACTGCCACTACATTGTTGCTGCCACTAGACACTGGGTACCAGCTGGGCACAGTCCCAAGATGTCTTATCCCTGGCATTGCTAAGACTCAAAATATTAAAACTGAGTATGATAAACAATCAGAAGTCACACTACCTCATCCAAGCTGCCTGGAAACAGTAGGGTGAAGTAGCTGCTCAGAGTGATGGAATCGCCCAAATTCAGCATGCATTTTCTTTTTCAACATAAAGAGAGAGCACTGGAGTTTTACAGAGGTTACCTAAGGAGCAACCACATCCGATGCTGTCTAACAGTCAGTGGTGCACAGGTCACTGTGGATAAGGTGATCAGAACGCAGCCTCACACCGTTCCCATTCATCTTCTGTTGTGGCAACAGAAAGTTACTCCCCGTCAAGACTTATATTCCTTCAATATTGTGTTCCTTCAATAGTAAGGTATTAATATGCAGGTCAATCACTAATAACATGAGATAAGTGGAGCTGATATAAAATAATGACTAGTAGTGGAGACCATATATACACAGTATTTCTTGGTCCAGGAGTAAGCATAAGGATTAAAAAGAGATCACAAAGAATGAATCAAAAGACTCCAGCATTACTCAGCAAGGGGCAGAATAAAACTGTTCAGAGATTTGTGCCTCCCCCAGAGGATTTCCCAGAAGGGTTTTATACTGTAGGTAAGTTAATATTTACAAAGACATATGAGGTGTTTAAGTATAATTAGATTTTAAATACTAACTGAAGAAGAGGCAAACTCGTATGTTCTCATTTAGACTTGTTGCTTTTGACTTGAGAACCACACAGTGTGGCTACTTGAGAGGCAAGTTCAACTTTCTGTTTGCCATCTGGACTTGAAATAAGGGATGAAGATCCATGACCTATGGCTTAATGATCCTTTATCTCAAAATAATTTCAAATTGCAGCCCATCCCGTCCTCTAATTCCTAAAAAATTCCATGTATTTATCTATATTGAACAAAGTCTTTCTTGAAATAACCAGAAAAAGTATTTAATCTCTTGAAATATTATCTCTCAGGATATACTCCTGAGAATTTGATGAGGCCAAACTATAGAACTAAATAGGGGAAGGCAGGCATCATGTTTCTTTATGAAAAGCAAAGACAAAGATCCAGTTTCCACCTATTGTGACTGTGGCTTCTCTGCTTCAGACAGAGTAAGAGGAGAATCTGCCTACTAAAATTCATCCTATTTGTAAGAAAAACAAACGTGTTTTCTCCAGTCTCTACCCTCACATAACCAAATACTTCCCTCACACCAGATGCACAGGATATTTCCACCACATACATGCGCACATACACACTAAGCAGCTTTGGAGTGAATATCAACCCCATAGTGTCTAAGTCACATCACTTTGGACACTACCTGAAGTTCCTCAGTGTCAGAAAACTGCTTTCAAGTCTCACTATCAGCCATAAGCAGCAAGTTGCCACAAAGCCTGCTAACTGGCCATACAATAAGGCATATTTGTTTATTTAAACTATTATCTTGAGACAACCTAGAATCTCCTGGGAGTAGAGTCTTTGTGAAGGACCAGGTTGGTTCCTGAGGGAATGTCTGTAGGGGATTATATCGATTGGTAATTGAGGTAAGAACCCCACCCTCAACACACACACTCCAATGTGGACAGCACCATTATAACAGGCTGGGGTCCTGGACAGTATAAAAGTAGAGAACGCTAGCTGACCACTGAGAGCAAGCAAGCAAGGGATCTGTGTTCATTCTCCTCCTGCTTTGACTGTATATATGGTGCTGTAAGTTACTGCCTGGACTTCCTTACAATAATGGACTGTAATCTGACATTGTTAGACAACTAAACCCTTTCTTTCCCAAGTTGCTTTTTCCGCCAGGAAATTTTATTGCAGCAACAGAAATGAAACTAGAACAGGAAGTGGTAGCAGAGAAGTAGGCCTGTTGCTGTGGTGTACTTTGCCGTGCTGGTTTTTTAGAAGAATGTGCAAGGCTTTGTTTTGGAACTTTGGGCTTGAAAAGCCATTGAGTGCTCAGAACTTAATGAGCTATTTAGTGGAAGCATGGAAGATGATGCTGAGACTAATGTGGACAGCAGACACCCAAATCGTGTTTCAGAAGGGAGTGAGAACTTTCCTGAGAATTGGAGTAGGTGCAACCTGTGTGATTTTGACTAGGAATCGGTGTATGCTGATCAAGCTGAGGTGAAGAGTTGACTGTGTTTAAGAGATCAACACTACTGAGATCAAAGCTTTTATGCTTCAGTGGGACAATAGGGAAGTATTTTCTCAGAGTCAGCACATAGAGGCTGATTCAAGGAGGCAAGGTCACATCTTAGGTTTAGAGATGATAGCCTTAAATCTTAGCTACAATAAACCTTCCCCCTGTAAGCCCTTCATATCTGAGAATTGGTCACAGCAATGAGAAAACTAACAAGAAAGAAAGAGTGAGCCATTTGCCTCAACAGGCATGAAGAGATCATGGTAACAGCACTGCAATAAAGAGAAAAAGAGAAAGCTATAAGGATGGGCTGTTCTTGTAAGGTAGTGGTTTCACCTTCTATGTTGGAAAATTCTGTGATGTTTTTGAAGCCAGCATCTTTCTCTTGTCTGGAAAGATACCCCATCTTTTCCTCCCAGAAAATGGTAACTGGTTCTGACAGATAAAGTGGTAGAGGTAAGATTTAAATGAGAACCACTAGACTCCAAAGTCCACACATTCATTTTTGAATCATGCTATCTTAGCAGATACTAAGACCAACCCTAGTCTAAGCTGTGTCTGAGCAGAAGTTCATAGTCTTCTTCAGTTTAAGGGGAAACAGAGGTCCAGACTGAGCCCCAAGCACACTAACACCCAAGTTGCTGGGTACCTGCCTAGCTTCCTTCAGTGCTTGCTAGAAAGGTTGAGTCCTCTGCCATTCTGCCTATGCAGTGTGTACTGTGCTAGGAGCTGGCTATGGTTATGTCTGGAGAAGACAAATGTTAGCAGAGTCTAGTCATTTCCATGTGGAACCTGAGCTTGCTGATGAGTGGGTGTTATCTCCACTCATCCTACATTGGCCCATAGGAGGTCCTAGGTGTGAGTTTAGAGAAAGGCTGAGTGGAAGGACATTATGGAAGGCAATGGTGGGCCTGCGTCTTTCATTCTCCTGCTATGGTTCTTCATATCGTCCTTGTAAAAATGTGAATTATGGCTTCCCCTCCCCTGTTCTGTCTCAAAAAGAAAAAAAAAATGACCTGACCTTTCTAATTTCATGCCTACATAATTCCCTCCCCTGGGAAGTTTCAATTTTCACCAAGTGAAACAATGCTCATGTTTTGTTCTCTGTTTAAAATAAATTGAAGCTTCAACTGTCCTTAATGTCGCAGGCAAATAAATAGTACAAACTACCTGATCTCTGATCAAAACTGAAGTCTGAAGCCCAGTTCAGCCTGGTACAGGCAATGGCTGTGCACATGTACCATCCTTCATCTCCCATTCACCACTTACAACTCCATCCCATATCACGTTATTGTAGTTAACCACTTTAAAATATAAAGAAAGAACAATGGGCCAAGAGCTTAAGGGAAACTCCTTGCACTAGCTAGCAAGATGTCTATGCACTTACAAAGCTAGAAGGCCAGTGAGTCACAACCTTTATCTCCAGGGCATATCACCAGTGACACTTGCATGAGGTTATGTTGGACAAGATCAAGTCCTATGGGATAAATGCCACAGAAGTCATAACCATGAACCTCAGCCACAGAGATGTTGAAACTCTTCCCCCAGGCATCCTAAAGAAAAGCCTGACTTCTTTGTCTCAAATCCTTAGAGCATTTTTAAAATTCTTATCTTCTTTCATGTATTCATTTGTACATGTCATTTAACTACCAGTGCCAGGTGGTTTATCAGTTTATTTTCTGAATCAAGAAAGCTTTTAGAGAAGAAGAGCCAGCTATGATGAAGCAAGCAAGGATAAGAGGCATAAATGAGAACTGCTCTGGGCATGTAACAAACATAATATTAGCTTCTCAGATTTTAGTGAGAGTTCTCTGCAGACAGAATTAGACAGCTCTCTCCCTTTGCTCCGCCCTTTCACCACCATCCCCAGTCCTTATTCTGAATTAAGTTAGATTTCCCTGCTATTCAGCAGATACACAGGTGTGTCTTCAAACTCAGGACCACTTATTCCTGAGGAAAGCAGAAGCATGGGTTCACCATAGACTCAGTTGCCGTTGAGTCTCTATTCAGTTCTTGGCTAACTTGGGATAAGTTCCACCTTAAGAAGTTTGCCCATGGCCAAGGAAGCCTTACAACTCCATCATGCCACAGTAGGTCTAAGACTTGGATTTCCCCAAGTACCAAGACAGATTTTTCTGAAGAACTAATATTAAGCACTGATTGCTGAAATCAGACAAGGATGAGGACTTGCTGGGTAAATATAGAACTCTATCCCTTACCTGAGCAGGGAAGTCCCTGCAGCCGTGTGGTTAATGTACAACTGCTACTCTCTTGAATACCTTACTAATGCCAAGTCCTGGGGTCTTTGAAAATTTAGGAGATTTAAAGGCAGCCGTATCTTCTCAGCCATAGTACCCATCCTGGGCATCTCGCCAGAAACCGTAGAGGTCATTCTGTGCTGCATTTACAGAGATTGCTCCTCAGCCCTCAAAAGTTCCACTCCCCTCTCCCTCTGTTCTCACAATGAACATATCTGCTTTGTCGGGGAGATACCCCAGGCTTCTCAGGAGTCTTTGTTCCCTAGTCCCTGATTTATTAGGAAGGCTAGAATAAGCATTCAGTAGTTCCTCAATGGCATCACCACACACAGAAGAGGCCTCGCACCAGTATCCACATCCTCTTACTGTCTGCTTTTGCTAGTCCCATAAGGAAGCTGTTGACCCTTTGGGTTGCAATAAAAGATACAAAAGCTAATCAACTCTAAGTTTCAATTCTAAAATCCTAAGTCTTTCTGCTACACTACAGAAAGTGGGAGATCTCATCAAAAGGAGACATTCTCAGTGATACTGAGACATACAAAATATGGCAGCACATAGGGCTGGATACCCAAGAACCCAGGGAGTGGGTCATATAGGAGTTTCCATTTGAGACTGATAAAACAACAGAGCAGGATAATTTCCCTGTGGGGAGTATTCCATATCCTGAAGCTATCATTAACCAGGAACACTCCAGCATCTCCTAGGACCTATAGACCCAAAGGGAGATCAATAAATGGAAATTCTTAGAGTTGGAAAGATGGCTCAGCAGTTAAGAGCACTAGATGTTCTTCCAGTGAACCCAGGATCAACTCCCAGCACCCACAGAGCAGCTCACAACCATCTATAACTCAAGTCCCAGGTGATTTAGTATAGTCTTCTGGTCTCTTCAGGCACCAGGTACACATGTGGCACACAAACATACAACCAGAAAAAAACACCCATACTAATAAACAATAAGAATAAATAAATCTTTTTAATGAAATAAATAATTGGAGACTCTTGGGAATCTGACAGAGCTATTTCCAAAGCAATATTTACTTAAGAACATGTACAAGTGTGACCACCACAGCAAGGAGACTTACAGGAGTGGTGAGAAAGAGTAACAGTTATTTTATTGCCTTAAAACACTGAACTTGGGGGCTAGCAATGGTTTAGCCAATCACAACACCTGTCATCATCCTAACAACCTGTGTTAGAACCCCAGGATCACATGATGGACACAAAGAATTGATTCTGGCAAGTTGTCCTCTGACTTCCATATGACTGCCATTGCCCAGGAGCCCACGTGCATGTACAGACACACATATATGCATGTGCACACATGTACATGTGCGTGCACATGCGCGCATGCACACACACACACACACACACACACACACACACACACACACACACACGGACATACATGTTCAAAGACACAGACATGGACACACAGACACATACACACCTTTTAAAGCCTGCGGTCTTTTTGTACTATTCTGACTTAATTAGTCTAAGAGTGATGGAGCAAATGCAACCTTACATCAAAAGCCTCACTTTTACTGAGTCTGTGATTTTGTTTCTTTGTTACATGCCTCAGAATGACGGTGTAATTCTGTACATAAACACTCTAGTCCAGTGTCTGGGGTGCTGTGAAATTTTTCTTCCATTCCTAGCAGGAAATGGAAAGATTGCATGGAGATACCGCAGGGCAGTCATATCCAGGTCTCTTTCCATAGAAAACTTTTCACGAGTCAGGAGGCTAGCTAGCATTAGGACCCAGCTCTATGCCCTGAGATTCCTCTTCCTCTACCACATGCAATGCATCAAAAGAACCACTCTGTCCATGGAAATCATAGCAGGAGGAGGGAAATCAAACCAAAAATTAATCAAACAGGATGTAATTCCCTGAGCAAACATACATCAATTAGGGGGAAATGTTACCATCCAGGTTCCGGGTTTGGGATCTCATGAGGGACTCATAAGGTGCATAAACTCCACTCCGACATTGATTATGGAAAGTAGCAGCTGTATGATGTCAGGGCTGCTGTGATCACTCCAGCCAGAAATGCACTTTCCAGCGCCTTGATGCCTGGGATTAGCTCTGTTGCCCGACAGGCAGAGACAGAAACTGCAGTTTAATGGGAAACTTTCTCTGATCTGTTCATCTCGCAGGCAGACACTCTCACCATTGCTGTTTGCATTGTCTGTTTGCCTGTAATTCATGTCCTTTGAGTTGGAACAGGTCAAAGGAAATGATTCTTCATCACCCCTTGTATGTGTAAGACAAAATATTAGGCAGGGTGATGGATACTGAGATAACAAAGTGTTTCTCCCTTTGGAGAATGGAGAAAGTCCAGTTGCTGCCAAGACCTTACTCAATACAGATGTTTCTCTCCAGGTACAGCTCTATTATTATCTAATACCCCTCCCCCAGTGTAAGTGTGCCTCTAGATATCAAAGCAGAGACCCCAAAAATTACTGCTTTGAAACCTGGCTTCTGAACCTCTGAAGTCATTCACCTCATGACTTCATTAATCTATCCTTTGATCAATGTCCAAAAACCTTTGTTTTTTAGTTTATTTTTCATTTTGTTTTTATTTACACAGGGCCTCAGGTAGTCTAGGCTGCCTCAGCCTCCCTGAGGTGATCTTGAACCTCTGATCCTCTCGCCTCTACCTCTCAAGTGCTGGAGTCACAGGCACACACCACCATAGCAAGCTCCAAACTGTCTCTCCAGACTAGCCACAGAATGGGGTAGAAGGTAGAAAACAACAGGTTCCAGAGACAAGTGGAACACTTTGGACCTTCATCCCAGATGCCAGGTAGCCACAGATAAAGTGCTTTGCAAACATGTCCACATCTGGACTCCATAAGCATCCTTTCAGTACAGGTCTTCACCAACCGTCCTGGGGAATCAGTCATTGATCTCTCCACCTGTCTGGTTTCTTTGAGCTTTTCTTAGAAAACATTTCTTCACATTACAAACAAACAGAGCAGAACAGAACAGAACAGAACAGAACAGAACAGAACAGAACCCCTTCGTTGATGTTTTCCACCTCCCATCCCTTTAGCCTTTAGAATCTTTTCTCTCCCAGCGCTTGCCCCAGACATTTCATGGATTCAACTATTAACTTCCCAGAGTACATACAAACCCTTCTTCCTACTTCTTCAGTCAAACATGAATTTCAGTCCACCAAATCTGCTGAGAAGGTCAAGTTTTTCCTCTAATCCAGCTCTTTGATATCTTCATGTTTATTTGTTCCTCAGCAAGCTCTCCTGGCTGGTCGCTATGCTTATTACTACATGCTCACCCCATCACTTCATATCCCTTTGCTTCTGTGTTACAGGTGTTCCATGGTCTCTCTTACAGCTTTCTCATCTTTATTCTGCAGATGTATTAATCAGCTACTTTATCTTTGCTGCCTTGTTTCTTCCCCCGAACTCTGCCAGAGAAGCCAGCCAATCTGTTCCCAGATCCCAGATGATATTTGGAAGAGCAAGCACTGCCTGAAGATGGGGTACTTTTCTGTGCAGGGCCCCAACATTTTACCTCATAGTATTCACTCTTGTCTGATCATGATAAGGACAACATCATGGTCTGACTATGTCATATCTAAATGTCAACCATATTTCTTTTTCTTGAATATTTTTTAAATTAATCTATTTGGCACATACATAATATTTAATAATATAATATATAACATATATACATGTGTGTACATCTATGTATGTATGAGTATATATGTATATGTGTATGTGTATGATAGATAGATAGATAGATAGATCTCCAATGCTAAAACATGTTCATGTCCCAATTTCCAGAAGCTATGAGATTCTGCTGAGCTATGAGATTCTGCTGATATTACACATATACACACACATACACACACATACACAACATACACAACATACACACACACACATATATAATATATATACATGTTTATTGTATGTTGTTTAAATTTACTACATTATATCACTTACCTAAACTCAAAAGAACTAAGTGATATAATTAGATACAGAAATAAAAGAGCATGTTTTCTCTTCTATGTAGAAACTGAATATAAGATGCAAGGCCAGGTGTGGTAATGCATAGTTATAATCCCAGCACCTGGGTGGTAGACATGGAGAATCAAAAGTTCAAGGTCAGTCTGGGCTACATAGAAAGTCTGAGGTCAGCCTGGGTTATATGAGAATATGTCTCAAAAATAAATATAATATAATGAGCTGAATGTAGAACTGGAATTCTTAGAGAAGGATAAAGGGATGGGGAGGAGGTAGAAGAAGCTGGGGCAAGCAGAGAAGAAATCAGGTAGCCATGAGTACAACCTGATGTATTCATGTTTATAAGCCACCCTAAAGTCATTCATTTGTATGACTCAAATGTGCTAATAATTGTAATTTTAAAGAATTAAAGTAAATTCAGCAAAAGCCAATCAACGTCATGTGTTCTAAAACAAACATTTTTGCTTGCCACTTTCTTTTTCTTCATTTTGTTACAAAGTAAAAATAGCAGATGTCAAGAAGGTGTGAAAGCCAGTAACAGCCATGGAGAGATCTTTCTGTACACTGAAGGAAGTGAAGCTGAGAGCCACGTGACTTGTGTGTTAGAGGTTGCTATTTAAAGGCAGGCTGCCGTCCTCAACAGAAGCACCTGGTGCTGGCAGAAGATTATGTCTGGAGGAGCAAGCACTGTCTGAAGATGGGGTAGCTTTCTATGCAGGGCCCCAACATTCTACCTCATAGTATTTGCTCTGCATTCAAAACCTCTCTTGTCCAGAACAGCAGAGCACACGTCTATGCCCAGATATGCATCCAGGCCTCAGTTTCCTCGGATTTCAGTGCCCACTTGGGTGTGAGAGAATCAGGCAATCCCCTACCACTTCCTGGGCCTCAGAGTCTATGTGTTTAATCTCCACAGGGTTTCTACTCTGCCCCTGGGAACCCTGCATACTCAACTCCATTTCTAGCATTAGGAAGGCATCCCCTGGGGTTCTGTGGCCAGATGTGCTCTTGATACACCTGGCCATGCTACCAAAACCTGTATTTTTCGTGTCTCACACTTGTCTGCCTGTGTCACTCACACCTATGGTCATTGCTGTCTTGAAAACGCACCTGCTCCAGGGCCCAGCCTGCAGAGATGAGTGTCAAGCATAGCTAACATCCCAGCCAATACTAGGCCACAGCTCTCAGGAAGCTTGGATAATGGGTTTTGATCATTGCTGTTGTGTGGTCATCCTGGACCCAGTGCCTCCGAGGAAGCAATGGGAATTGCCTTGTAGTTTGGAAGCAAGGGAATGGCCTGGCGTATTCCAGGCATAAGAGCACATGGACCTTCACATACCTCTAGAATAAAATCAGAACTATCCCCCATCATCTCCAGAAGTTCTCTTCTGGCCACGGTAGCTTTTCTCCCTTCCTGATCTTAAACAGAACAGGAAATGCCTTCTGCTTCCAGGAGGCAACAAGCAGACACTCAGGAGTACTTCCCACAATACATATTGTGCTGAAGGAAGCATAATTTTGATTGCCTTGCTTGGTTCTCAAACAGCAGAACTTTCCAAGCAGCCATTTGCTCACTCAGAAGAAAAGATCAAAAGGATGAATGTGAAGAGTAAGCAAATAGGACTGCCAGGTTTGCCTGGGAAAGGCAAATAGTAGCCTCAGAGTGAGAACCAGCTCAAGGTATGCTCTGTATCTTACAGTAAACTGAAGTGCAGAATGCAGCTTAAACGGGCTCTGGGTTCACAGAAAAATAATAAATATATCACAGGATGAAAGCATACTTAATGCAAACCATAAACCATTCACCAAAATTAAAATCAAGCAAACAAAAGTTTTTGATAAAAGATTATCAACCATTAGGGAGAAATAAAACATCATGAATGAATAATCAGCAAAAAAAAACCAATTATCAATGTATTAGTTACTTGTTTTGATGTAACTAAATACCTGACAAAAGTCATGTACAGGATAAATGGCCTTTTGAAAGCCTGTTCCATAATGTCAGAGAAGGCATGGCTTCGGGAGCTTAAGGCAGCTGGTCACATTGCATTTGTGGTCAGGAAGCAATGAATGATGAGCGATGGTACTTAGCTAACAGTCTCCTTTGTATTAAGTTCAGAATCTCAGCTCAGGAAATGGTGTCAGTAGCCTAGTCTAATATCCCTCACAGGAGTGCCTGGTCACTTGTCTTGTAGGTGATGCTTGATCGGGTCACATTGACACTCAGTTATAACCACCACTATCAGGTTAGACACTGCATCAGGCCCTCTTCCATGGACCAGTTCTGATCCACTTCATTTTTACCCAACTCACACCCTAGCCACCGCTCTTATAACAGGTTGTACATAACTTCTCCTTAATTTCATGGAAGTGTAGCCTGCTGATTATCTCATAGAGCTAGGATGCTGTGTAGTGACTGCTCAGGAGTCCACAGAAACCTCAGGACCTTAGTCAGGAAGGGTGTCTCAGCAAGTTGGTCATGAAATCCCTACATCACTGTGACATATCTAGGGTAGAAGAGTGACTCCAAAATAGTTGAGTCCTGTGTATTTGGAAGTTATTTTACGCCTAAAAACGTTTGTCAAATGAACCTACTTTGAAATGTTATTATCAGGAAGTATGTTTCTCTTTCATGGTGTTAACATGGTATGGAAGTTCTTTAGGGTTCTAGAACCAGTTCTAAAATAGGCCATCTTATTACCATTATGGTATAATTACAAAAAGCAGGAGAATTTATTTCACAGAAAGATTACATGAGCCCTTTGAGATGATACAATTGATACACAAAATGATACAATTTAGTCCCTTGTCTTATTTTTAACGAATAGATTAAGTAATATCTATTGAACCCAAATTAGATAAACAGCAAACAAACAAACTAATAAACAAACAACTAAAAAGGCACATATAGAGTGTACCTCAGTAACAGCACTCAGCATTGTGAGACCATGGGTTCTACCACCCAGCACCATCAGAAAAACAAAAGCACATTCATGATCAAGCAACATACTCTGGTGAATTTCCCTCAGAGGTGAAGTGAAGAACCCTCCACAGGAATCTAAGGATCACATCAAGTAGGATGGCATCCTGTCTGTCCCAATGTGTGAGGACATTAAATAATGCAGAAGTCAGTCAGCCAGGTTATTGATTTAGCATAAAAAGTTTCAAGAGTAGAATAATCTATATATATATGATTTTTGTATTGCAATATATATGTGTGTGTGTATATATATGTATATATATGTGTATATATATGTATATACATACACACACACACACACACACACACACACACACACACACCCTGATCACATCTGCTTTGTAAATGTATGCCCTGATTCTTTGTCTTCAGGCAGAAATTTAGCTATATTCTCCTGCAGGTAAATCTTCTACAAATTCTAGCCTGAGGGAAGACTTTTTCACTTTGTATTTAATGCTGTTTGAAGATGCCTGAGTGGAACTTATGAAATCCCCAGTATCACAGAAGAGGTTTGTATTTTCCATTTAACCCCTGAGTAGAGTGACTCCTCAGCCTGTCTCTGCTGCAGGCCACCCCTCCAGCCTGGAGCTGGCTGAGCCCAGAGGGGCTCCTGGGTGTCTTCCAGAGCACTGTTGGGTTCCGCATCAGGATTTACTCCGACCTCAGGCCCAGGCATATCTGAGACTGTGAGCTATCCATAAGAAACAATAGCACATTTCCAGCCCTGGAATAAGAGCTGATTTGGTAACCCGAGGAAGGAAATATCTGTGTGAACAATGTCAAGGAGGCTTGTTTGCAAATCCTGCCTTAGCCACTTCCTGTGTGACTCTGAGCACATTGGTTAGCCTGTTCCATTCTCAGTAGCCTAATTTATAATAAGGGATTGATAATAGTCCCTGAGTCAGAATTTTTCTCTGAGAAAAGCAGACGTTAAAATGCATGTAGTGGTGATGGATGGATGACTTATTTGTTAAAAGTACTTATTGCTCTTGTAGTTGTAGGGGACCCAGGTTTGATTTCTAGCACCCACATGGTGACTCACAACCACCTGTCATGCCAGTTCCAGCAGATTCAATGCCTCTTCTGACCTCTAGAGACTACTGCACATATGTGCACATATAAGAAGGCACACACACACGAAAATAAGTGAGTAAATAAATAAATAAATAAATAAATGCATGTAATGGTTAATATGGAACCTGGCATACAAATATTAGCTGTTAATAATAGAATAGTTACTACCACCACCAACCAGTATAACTTGCAGCTGACCATATCCCACTTATAAGAGAGAAAAACACACTATGTCAGAAGTGGCCAAGCAGTCATAAAACAGATAACCCTGTATGAAGAAACCCTAAACACAACTCTGCTCAATTAATTCATGGAGTAGAAACACAAGTCTTAGAGAGGTCAAATAAATTGTTCAAGTTCACACAGCAAGGTCAGATGTTGTCTCACCGACAAACATTGGGATTTACATTACCCAGAGCGAAGTCAGCAGGGATCCTGTAAAGTTAATTCAAATAACTCACCCCAAAGTTAATATATTTTTAGGACCAAGGAAACCCACATAATGGGGAGTGCTCGGGAACCCAAATCTACTTGGCATTCTCAGGCGCGTCCTTGGGCTTCTTCGAGATTCGCAGCCTATAGCTTTTGGCAGTCCCCAAAGAGGGAGCTCTTTCCACTAACAAAATACAAAATGCAAAATTAATAAAAAGACCCTTTGAAACTGACAAATGTGCCTCAGGCAAACTATCTGCCCAGCAGCTGGTTAAAATTTAATCAGTTTCTTTAAAAAAAAAATTTTTTTTCAGGCCTGTACATCTTTTGTATGGAACTCCCCAGTCTGAGTGTGGTCAAAGTTTGTTAAACAAGAAATAATAGCCAAGGCTTTTTAATTCAGCAAATAAGCAATGGGTGCTTTAGATGGTTCTGTGGCATTCAAGGAACTAATTGCCTGGGTCTCAACAAAGCTGGGTAATTCTTTAATAATTTCTGTTCTTTCTCTTAGAAAACCTAAATTGGCAACTATACACTGTGCAGTGAGTCTTACCATCGATTTAAGCTTCTGAATTACACTATGGCTTTTTGCCTGGGAACTTGATTAAACTCTTTATGGGTTGGGGGGCAGAGAAAGGCAGAGAGAAAAAGAAAAGTGAGAGTCTGTCTACTAGCATCATGCTTGATGCATATATTAAAACCTCCTAGAAACTTAATGACAAGCATGTGGCTGTCACTGTCCCTAGGACACTGTAGACCTGAGGACTTCAGATCTTAGCCAATAAGAAGGTTCAAACCAGGAGATCCAGACTACAGGGTCTAACCCTGATTTAATTCATTTCTCAGGATTCATTTGACTCCTTCCATAAGCATGAATCAGATTAAGGGCCACAGTGGAGGCCAGATAAACAACCATCTCCATAGAGAGCATCTTCCAAGTGAGACAAGTCTGCTGTTGTCATCATACTTAAGTGGTTTTTTTGAAACTCCTTATGCTTTAAATGCAGCCATTCATAAAGAACCAGCATCAAGAGTCCGTGGAGGGTTTGCACAACAGCAATTGTTCATGGCCTTAAATCTACACCATCCCGGTTTTGGCACTAGACTACTGGAGTGTCAGGTGTGGGCAAGAGGACAGTAGGAGGTGAGTGACCAGCTCCCTATTCAGCTGGTTCAATTAACAAGTGGTACTCACCCCTTCTCTGGTGCTGAGTCTGGGAGGGATCCTGGATTACTATTCCTTTCCCTCCCAACCTTAGGCAATCCATCAGAAAAATCAATAGTTCTACCCCCAGAATATTTTCTAGTCTATCCACTGTCCCTATCTCTTGATTTGAGGTGGCCCATTTCTGAGACCTTTAAATCTGTCATTCTATTTCCAAAATCAGGAACTAGACTCAAGCCACAGAGACAACACATCTTATCTTTCTGTTCTGATTCTTGATTTGATTTAAGTTGAGCAAAATAAATTTAGTTTCTCTTAGTCCCTAACTTATTTTGCCCAATAGAGGTATTTTTACCAAATCAGTTATGGGTGCGTTCTCAGTCATCACAGACTGTACCCAGACTGTGTAACAAACCTCAAGTCACAATACTGCATGTTTGCCACAAGTTATCTCCATAGGGATGGAGGAGGGTTGTAGGTTACTAAGCTCACTCAGGGACCCTTGTCTTATGAACCAGCATGATATCAAGCATGTCTCTCTGGCTCTCAGATAAAAGGATGGAGAGTCTCTAGGATCTAGCTGGGAGTGTTCTTTGCAAGGAAATTTCACTATTGCTTTGTTTGGGTAAAAATTCTAATTGGTTGTTTTTCTCTTTAAAATGTTGATTATTTTTTATTGTATATATATATACATACATATATATATACATATATATATTTGTGTAAGGCTATGTGCATACATCATTGTGTATATGTGTGTTTATATAGGACTGTGTGCATGCCTATACAGGTACCATAGAGGTCAACAGCATGAATCTCTCTGGACCTGGAGTTATAGGTGGTTGTAAACAACCAGATATGGGTGCTGGAAATGGAACTTGTGTCCTCTGTAAAAGATACGTTCTTAACCACTGAGCCTTCTCTCCAATCCTCCCTCCCTTCCTGCCTCCCTCATTTCCTTTCTCCCTCCTTCATTCCTTCCCTTCTTCTTTCTCCCTCCCTTCCTCCACTCCTTCGTCCCTCCCTTCCTGCCTCCCTCCCTCCGCTTGACTCTCACTATACATCCCAGGATTGTTTGGTACTGCACATGCATTCCAGGCAGGCGAACTACTAACCCTTCTGCCTTACTGAAAAGAGCTGGGGTCACAGGTGTCTACACCACATTGTTAAAATCTCTACTTTTTAAAGAAGCACGAGATTTTCTATTTCTGCCTGTGTCCATTTCTAGTTGTGGTATACCATAAAGATTTTGAGTTACTTAAGAACTCTATAGTGTTGAATTTATTCAAGCAAAACTATTCATGATAAGGGCTTCCACCCATAGAAAACAGTACCCTGCATTTCATTTACCAGTATTAGTACTTTGTACTTTCTGTTGATCAGTCTCTCTAGGGTTTATGAGCATTGCTATTAATACTTTCTTAGGATCAACTCTGATCTTATCATGCTACTATTATTTGTCTTTAATGTCACAGAAGACTATGATTTTCAGAGTAGAGCAGAAGCTGTATTTGGGAGAAATGCACACTTTTGGGTTCTTATATTAGGAAAAATGAGGATTTAAAATCAATTCTAAATGCTGAACTTCATTAAATCCAGAGTAAAATATTTTCCAGTTTCCTTTGTTGTAACTTGCTTGACCCATCATTGATTTAGAATTATTTTAATTTTCAAATATGTAAGATTAGTTATTTCATTGTTATATTCTAAACTATTATTCTATAATCCAAAAGCATATTGTTTCAGACTGCATTCTTTTAAAATGTAGTAAGGCCTGGGGCTGGAGATATGGCTCATCTGTTAAGAGCACTGGCTGTTCTTCCAAAAGATATAAGTTCAATTCCCAGCACCTACATGGTGGCTCACAACCATTTATAACTCCAGTTTCAGTAGATCTGATGCCTTCTGGCCTCCACCAGTACTGCATGTACATGGGTCACAATACCACATTGTAGGCAAAACACTCAAGCAAAAAGTAAATTTTTTTTTAAAAAATATATCGAGTCTTGTTTTATTGCCCAGGAAACCTGACTCAATTGAGTTTTTGGAGCTGAAAAATAAAAGTATAATCTGCAGTGGGAAGATTTGGTTATCTTTTCAATACAGTCCCCTTTTCTCTTTAGTTACATAATTACTTGCTTCACAAAGATCAAAGCAACCTCATTTGGCAGAAGTTCATGGACTAATTTCTTCTCAATGAACTTCTGTCACAGGACTGATCCCTCTTTACCTCTGATGTCACTCCTAACCTGGTATCTATGGCTGGCAATCTGACCAGCTTTCCAATGCTTGTTCTTCTTACAATCTGTCTTTCCACTCTTAGTTTATCTGTGTCTCCTTATTGAATGTGGATCACTCCAAACCCAGCCACACCATTGTGAATTATTGGCCAAAATAAAAGCCTGAAACATTAGCAGGATTCTATAGGTGGCCCCTCATGACCTGCCTAGTTACGGTCCCTAAAGAGAACCACTCATCTGATTTCAAGATCCAAAAATCACTTTACCCTACTTCATCTGAGTGCAGCCGTGGCATGTGCCCCTTGGTCTCTGCTGTTACTAATACCTGCCATTGCAGTTTATCTCCTCTTATTCAGCATCCGTCACATCTTATGAGCAATGCCATGATGGCAAGTCCCTGACTGATGGCATCCAGTAAATGTGAGTGTTCAGAATTGACAATCATAGAGAGCGCCATGCATTGTTATTTAAAAATATAGACTGTGCATATGGATGTATGTGTTGGTGTATATGCATGTAGGGTGCATGTGGAAGCCAGAGAACAAAATCAGCTGCCTTCTTCTGTCACTCTCTGCCTTATTGAAACAGGGTCTCTCAGGGAACCAGAAGCTAGCCACTCTAGTTAGAAGGCCTAGCTAGTAAGTTCCTGGGTTAGGAAGCCCTCCCTGGCTCTATCCCCCGACACTGAGGTCATAGCACATGCACCCATGCCTGGCTTCTGCATGGTTGTTGGGAATTAACTGCTGCACATGGAGCCATCTCCTCAGCCCTCCATACTCACATGCTTTAGGGTCCGTAAAATATATGTATCTGTCACATATCACATATTCGTTTCAAAACCTTCTAGACATTTTTCTTTTTAAGATGCTGAAGAACATTTTAGAACCATCTTAGCAATGATTCTGAAATGGTACTTTTATTTACCCATGCATGTGGAGAAAGCTCAAAGATTCCACAATACACAAGTGATGACCAAAGTTTGGGCCTTGAGAGATCCAGTGAGCCTGCTCATCTCTGTTCGTATGGGAAACAGTCATTGAGAATAAAGACGGCCAGAAGGCAAGACAGATACTAGTGCCATTGAGTATCAGAAAGCGCTAACGATTGCTTGTCTATAATCATGTGAACTTAGTGTTACCTGAGTCACAACTCCAGCCCACTCTCTCTGGATGGAGTCCAGCAGCCCTCCCTGGCTACCAGCCAGGTTCCTAATGGTTTCACTTCTGCTCCTATATTAGACTGGGCTTCAAAATTCACAGGAAACCTTGTCTAAGGCACTCTGTTTTCAGTTGCTAGGCTCTCTCCCACCCATCCTCCACCGTTCACCTACTTCTGTGCCAAGAACAGAGGGGTGTGAAATTCTGCCCAGCTGGAGTTTCTCTATCCACACAGATCACATGCTGTTAGAAGGGGAAGTAAGTCCTTTGGGGCCTACAGGTCTGTAGACAATTCCTAGTCTGGCACCCGAGCCACTTTGCAATTGGAACCCACTTAACTTTCCCGCAGTATTTCTCACTGTGTCCATAGGAACCTTCCTGAGACAGATGGCACTTTCCTTGTGTTTTCCACCCGTCAGTGACATACTCCCACCTCCTTAATTGCTTCTTATCTTCTCCATTTGCTCATTCCTGGAGTGTATCATCGCATCCCTCTTTACACACACACACACACACACACACACACACACACACACACACAATGTGCCACCATGTCTAGCATTCTCTGCTAAGAAGGGTTCAGAAATACAATGAGTAAGAAAGCATGGTTAGCTTTCAAGAGGTTTCCTTTTATTGGAGGGACAGAAGAATCACCACAGTGAAGGGAATTCATATGTCCTTAGGGTGGCTTTTGTACACCTGTCTAGATTAAAGCTAACTGAAAAGTTTTTGGTAGTTAAAGTGACTACATAACTTGTAAGTTACTGCCAAATGAAAATGAGGGTTCCTTAAAAATGACTTATAAAGTATTTAAAGACCAAGACAACACAGCATTAACTTAAGGACTAGGTCTGTGTGCACTGCAGAGGGGTCCATGTACTCCATCTCCTTGAATACAGACCCACTTCAAGAAGACAAAAACCAGAGAGTGTACTGCACATTTGTCTGCTAAGATCCAATCAGCCAAGGTTAGGACTGGGTTAGACAGTAGTAAAGTAGAAAACTAAAGGCACATCAACATCAGAATAAGACAACTTCTAGTAGTAGAGATAAAAGAAGTTGGGTAAGGAAGGATGAAGACCAGGACTTGTTTATATTGATGGCTCAGCCTGAATGTTACTTGCATAGTCTATTAGCAGGACTTTCCAGAGACATAGAACTAGCTGCATGCATAAAGAGAAAGATTGATTTAAAGACTTAGCTCACAGAATAGCAAGTTCAAACTATGTAGGGCTGACCCAGGGTTGAAAAACAGGAGATCAGTGAGTGTGAGAGCTGCAGTCTGACAGAGGGCTGGAGCAGAATCTCCTCTCGGGGAGATCTTAGTGGTTTTCCATAAAGGCCTTAGGCTGATTGGAAAGCATGTACACTCTCTGGGTTTTGTCTTCCTGAAGTGGGTCTGTATTCAAGGAGACTGAGTGCACAGACACCTCTGCAGTACACACAGACCTAGTCCTTAAGTTAATGCTGTGTTGTCTTGATCTTTAAATACTTCATAAGTCATTAATAAGGAGCTCACTCCACATCAGGCAATCTATTTTACTCAAGTCCACTGAGTAAAATGTTAATCTCATTCACAAAAATGACTTCACAGAGACAATTAGACTGGCATTTGATGTGATATCTACATTCCTGGGCAGGTTTTCATGTAAAATTCAGTTTACATTATAAAATTAGACATCGTTTATAATCATGTAACGATGTCCTAATACTCAGTTCACCATAGTTAGGGCACGTTATACTGGAAGGTTAGGAGGAGCATGAAGTACACAAGTATAGATAGTGGTGAGGCTTAGAAATGAAGACAACTAAATTCCACCTCTGTGCAACGAAGGGAAAATTGAGGCAAAAGGGTAGAGCCAACAATCCAAGAACAAACCGTGCAGCCATGGATTTTAGAGAAGGGGAAGGTTTGCGTCCCCAAAGGGCCTAAGGGTAGAAGGCTAATAAAATTATGTTTCATATAATACACAGGTGGACACATGTTAATTTTCAAATTTTTCAAAATGTATACAATGTAAATCATATACATAGATAACATATCATATTACATATACACTAAGAAAATATCTATAGAATGAAAAAAATGTATTATAAACCCCATGTAGGGTATAAATCTGTGATTGTTACCCCTAAAAGGTAGAGGCAGAAGCTAAAAACTTCAAAGCCAGTGTTGATTACACAGCCACCCTGGGCTGCATGGGAAATCAGCATCAACAAAAAAAATGGGAAAATCAATTATATTGGGCTGGGGAGGCATCTCAGTGAACAAAGTACTTCCTGTCCTAGGCACAAGCCTGAGGATCTCAGTTCAGAGCCTCAAAACTCACAAAAGAAGCTTGGAACTGCACTGAGCATTTGTAATCTCAGTATTGCTACAGTGAGATGGGAGTAGTGCCATGAGGATCCCTGGAATCTCACAGGACAGCTGGCCTGGTGTTTTAAAGGTGAAACAAGAGACTGTTGCAAACAAAGTGGAAAGCAAGGACTGACACAGAGGTCAGTCTCTGACCTCCACATGTCTGCTGTGACATGCATGTATACCTGTGCTCGCACACGCACAAACAATGCACACATAAACTCAGAGTGGAAATAAATAAATACCTCAGTTACAAAAGAAGTGGAGGTAATTGAATGCTAATGTGAATCAGGTCCACGGTGTGAGACTAAGAAAGGGCCAATGAGAACTGATGGAGACAGGGAGAATTCCCAAGGACTTAGCACAGAGAGCACATAGACAGACGCATGTCTTCCGAGAAAGGATTTAATAGTATGGGTTGCATTTCTTTCACATATACCTGACTTCCTTCTCCCACAAAGAGGCTCTCCTCTCCTCTAGATTCTGTAGAATGTGATACTCACCAGCATTTAGCAGGTTGTTTGCTAACTGAATTTTTCTTCCTTAACATGATCCCATGGATGATGGAGTCAGGACTTTCTGTCTAATATTTAAAATAGCCATTGCCACCACTCGTCAAGCATCTGTTCTTCCCCAGCCCTGGGCTAGTGCCTAGAATTCATACTCAAGAACTCTCTGTGAGGGAAGCTTTATGGATAAAGAACTTGAGATTCAAACTCATGCCCACACTACAGCCTGCAGACCACATGTGACCTCTCTGAATGCTGCCTATCATAAAGTTACTTAAAATGTGAGCTTTTAATTTTTTGCCATTTTTTAACACAATTGCCTGGTTCTTTAGTGTGAATTGTGTAGATGACATCATAAGAGAAGATACTCCTGTTTGAAGTGGTATCTTGGATAGAAAATGGCAGAGATGGACTTTAGAATAAAATCTTCCTAACTACAAAACCTGCAATAGGGACATAGACAGTAGAGTGGTGAGAGAGGCACAGCCCATGTTTAGGTGTTTTGCTATTCCCCTGAAGAAGCAAAAAAGCCAAAGCTAGACCGTCATGGTAACAGAACGTAGTTCTGATCCTGCATGTGCATCTAATGACAGCTCACTGTGTGTAAACAGATGTCAGCTTTAAATCAATCTTGCTTCCTGACACCTTATTTTAAAACAGAAATCATGTATTCATTTTAGAATATTCTGTCCTGAGTAAATTATCTCCACCCTCTTCTCCAAGTTTTAATTTTTTAATATATAATATCAATTAAGGTCTTAGTTTAAAGGAAACTCACAGCAGAAGACACACACTGAGCCTAAATGAAGAGAGCGCCTTATGTAAAGAGAGGTTCAGATTCTAACCCTGTTCCCAAACTGGTTCTTGCTTTGTCAATAAAGAAACCTGGGGGGCCAATTGCCAGGTGGAGGGTACAGGTGAGACTTCTGGGTCCGGGGGGGTGGGGTAGACACAAGGAAGAAGAGCAGGCTTGTGGCTATGATTTGGAACGAGAAGAGAGCAGTCATTATGTGAGGTCGCTGGGGCCTCCACTACAGGTGGCTGGCCAAGAATGTTTGGCAGGTGCTAGGCAGAACTAGCTACTAAGTTTAGGGTAGGTAGAGATACAGAGATAATAAACCTGTAAGGGTGAGCTTTTCCAGGCAGGAGACATCTGTGCCTAGCAATTGTATCTAGTAGGCAAGGTGTAAAGTAACAGCAAGCTGTTTGTGTGTGTTTTATCCGTGGATTCAAAGGTCTTAGGGGTGCTGGTAGCTTGACCGGTCCTGGGCAAAAGCGGGTAAGAAGGGAAGCCAGGTTAGGGTTGGTGGTGGCCTAACGGGGGGCAAAGGTGTAGCAATTGAAGCCAGGAAAGGCTGATAACATGGTCACCTCCCAGAGCTAAGTTGGGTAGGACAAAGGGGAACCTGGGAGGGGCCAGAGCGTGGGCGGAGATCCCATCCCAGGCAAAGGCAGTAACAGTTTTAAAACTATAAGCAACACCTCTAGAGGAACTAGGAAAAAAGAGAGTAGAGTCAGACTTAGTCCTGACAACAGAGTTAGAAGTTAGAAGTTAGAGGGAAGCTGAGCTGACCTCTACCACCCAACAGCCAGCTGCTCACAGTAAAGAGGAAGGCAACAGGACCTAATGTAGAGTTGGCATGATATATTTTTAGATTTTTATTTTTTATTGGTTATTTTATTTATTTACATTTCAAATGTTTTTCCCCTTCCTGGGTTCCCCTCCACAAATCCCTACCCCATTCCCCCTCCCATGTGCTTCTATAAGGATGCTCCCCTACCCATCCACTCCTGCCTCACCACCCTAGCATTTCCCTACACGGGAGCATCAAGCCTCACAGGAGCAAAGGCCTCCCCTCCCATTGATGCCAAATAAGGCCATCCTCTGCTACATATGCACCTGGAGCTATAGGTCCCTCCATGTGTACTCTTTGGTTGGTGGTTTAGTCCTTGGGAGCTCTGGGGAGGAGGGGAGCTCTGGTTGATTAATATTGTTGTTCTTCTTATGGGGTTGCAAACCCCTTCAGCTCCTTCATTCCTTCCCCTAACTCCTCCATTGGTGTCCTCGTGCTCAGTCTATCGGTTGGCTGCAAGTATCTGTATTGGTCAGGCTCTGGCAGAGCCTCTCAGCAGACAGCTATATCAGGCTCCTGTCAGCAAGCACTTCTTGGCATCAGCAATAGTGACTACATATGATATGAGATGGATCCCCAGGTGGAGCACTCTCTGGATGACCTTTCCTTCAGTCTCTGCTCCATGTTTTGTCCCCGTATTTCTTTTAGACAGGAGCAATTCTGGGTTAAACATTTCGAGATGGGTGAGTGGCCCCATTCCTCAACATGAGCCATGCCTACCTCTGAATATGGTCTCTACAGGTTCTCTCTTTCCTTTGTTGGGCATTTCAGTTAATGTCATCCCTGTTGGATCCTGGGAGCCTCTTTGCTTTCCTGGCATCTGGGACTTTCTGGTGGCTACCCCAGTTTGTAGGCATGATACTTGGATGAGAACCCAAAGAGTGGTTGGTTGTTCAGTGGTCCTTTGATCCTCTGAGGACTTACAGATTTGAAACTCGCTGCTTAACTCTGAGCTACTATGCAGTGCTCCTAGTCTATTTTTCCACTGTAACAAAATACTTGATACTGGAAATTTGGGGAACAGAATAATACACCTAACATTTTTTGGAGAGTGGGAGGGCAGAAATCAAGATGTCAGACCTCCATTTCAAGTCTGATATGGCATTTCCTTTTTTTCTGCTCTGGAGAAGGGAAAGATACTGTATCTTCATTTGGAAAACGGTGAAAGAACAAAGGGTTTGTGCTATTTGTTTGTAAAGATGGTCTTGTCTGTGGGATATTATCCTGATTTTTCATTAATATTGAAGGGCCCAGCCCACTGTAGGTGGCACCATTCCCTGCACAGGTGCTTCAATGCTCTATAAGAAAGCTAGCCAAGCATGAGCAGGAGTGAAGCAGCTAGCCATGCTTCTCTGTGGTTTCTTCAAGTTCCTGCTCGAGTTCCTGCCTTGACTTCCCTCAGTTTCCCAAAGCCTATAAGATGATATAGACTTTTTTCTCTCCCAAAGTCACTTTTTACTCTGAGTATTTTCTCACAGCTACAGGATGAAACTAGATCATGTTCATTTCTACTAACATGTTTTCCCTTCTCACCAAGATATGTTGACATGGGATGACATGTATTCTGTCTTTCGGTAAGGCATGAGGTAAGGGTTTGAATTTCAGCTTTATTTGCTATGTGTTCATAGGCAAACACTAACACTCTGAACTATGGAAGTTTCATTATAAGGTGTGGACACTAGGTTTTTGACTTACATTTCTGAGATTCCTTTCTTCAGCTGCAGACTTACCATGTTAATTTTTCTATCTTGAAGGAAGCTTATTGAGAATAAAAAGCATGTAAATACCTTGCCATTGAGCCTACTATAGGCCACAAAATAATTGTTGTTCTTTAAGGGTTTGATGAAAATCAAATTAAAGGAAGATATATTCAGGTACCTAAGTCAATGAATTCCAGGTTCCTTTTCCTTCCTTTAGGTGGGTTTCTGTTGTATTTTGAATTGAAGCATGCACTTGAGCTCTACTACGTGGGCTATCCTAGTGCGGATTAGGACTCTCCTAGGAGACTGACAGAAGTGTGAGGGACCAACTGATACTCACTAGCAGCAGCAGGATCCCAATGAGACTAAAGGCAAGGGTCCAACCTCAAGATGAACATCACATGGAATGGGAAGATAATTATGCACGGTACCAGAATCACATCAAGAGTGCTGGGTAATAGCCTCATGGTTCAGCCTCTCAGAGGAAACCACATTCCTCCAGGAGGGTTGAGACACACAGCAGGAATCTTGGCTCCACGGAAGACACATTTCATGCCAATCTCATCTCATCCAGTCTTCACACTGGTTCTACCTCTCTTCTTTCTCTACTATGCCCTTAGACTTGGGTCTGTTCCTTGCTCTAGCCCCTTCTCTCGATAGCCATTTCTGGCTTAGGCTGGCTTGCTGCGACTCAGACCAACTGTACAATTAACAAGTGTCCAGTCTGGGTCCCTCATTACCTCAGGATGAGATACTGCATTACCCTTTTAGGTAATATACTCTAAGTGTTTCCTAATAGCCTTGAATCCTGGGGCTGTAGCACTAATTACCTTGAGCTGAAAGCCCAAACAGTACCCAGGCCCACAGTTAACTTGTATCTGTAGCTGTTAAGATATGAGAAGGTGTTTTCATCAGTGTCAGAGGTGGTGGCTTCCCTTCTCATCATTTTCTTCCTGGGTTCTCTCCAGTGTCTTTTAAAAAATCTCCAATTAGGAGTGAGAAGATAGCTCAGTGGGTAAAGTGCCTTCTATAGAGGCATAAGGATCTGGATTTGGATCTCCAGAATGGTGCATCCTTCTGTAATCCTAGCACTGGGGGCAGGAAGACACAGAGATAGGTGGAGGCCCAGATCATACTGACCAGTCACTCAGTCTACCCAATCAGTGAGTGCTAGGTTCAGTGGGAGACCCTTTCTCAAAACATGAGTGGAGAGAGTGGCTTAGACTTCTGACCCCCATGTATATGTGCATATTCTTATACAATTACACATGTATACTTACTCTTGTAGATACACAATTACACATGTGTACTAAACACACACACAGAGTCTTCAGTGTAGTCTCCTGGGATACACTGCAGAGTTAAAGATACAGAATCACGGAGGTTTGTGAACCAAGATGAAGCATTCAGGTTTAAAAGTCTGCAGGGTCTAGAAACTACAGTGATACCATACACTCCAGGGGCAGTTGATCTAGATTCCACCTGAAGTGGGGAGAAATTGTCCTGAAAAACCCTTGTTATACACTGTCACCCCAATGCCCCAGAGTCTCAAGCAGCTTTTGCAGAGTCAAAGCCTGTCTTCATTGCACATCCTGAGGCCTCTCCAGCCACACAACTTCCTGATCTTCTGCTCAGCAGCACTAACTTCTTTGCCGTTCCCTGAACTTCTGAGATTACCTCTGCTTGTAGCCTTTCCTCCAGAGAACAGCACAGCCTCTGCCTTCCTCCTGCTGTCTTCTGCAGCATGACCAACAAGTAGAAAGCAGAGCATACTCCCATCCTGCCTGAAGATTTCTGACAGTGCTTTGCCTTTTTCCCCCTCTACAGAATAGCGTTTGACTTAACTTTTCTGGGAAGACTTCCTTGTCTTAAAAAAAAAAAAAAACTGACAATTAATTAGTATTTTTATTTTTTTAATTATTCCATGCCAAATCCTAGAATTTGGAAATTGCCCTCTCTGCCTACACCCTGTGATTTGTCTGGTCATCTTGCCTTTCAGTACAGAAAAACTTCCTGTTTCCATGCCTTTATCTTCCTTCCAAGGCTTTAGTCACTTTAGTGGCTTGGCTAATGCTTCCATGTCCAGCTGTTCATACATGTCCTCTCAGCACTACGACTAGCTTCTGTAGTTTCATGCTGCTTCCGGGGCTGAGAAAAGGCTCCCACAGGCCCACAGGCACTGTGCCTACCAGTTCTCCCTCTAGAGACTGAGTTGGCCCTGGTATGGTCGTGAAACACAGTTTGCTGCTCATCTCCCCAACTTCTGTATTATCCTTTGCTCACAAATGGTTTGTGCCTATACTTTGAGAACTATCTGTCAGTATCTCAAGCCTAGGGAATGGTGCTACCCACAGTCAGCTGGAACTCCACATATCAATGAAGGCATTCAAGACAATCCCCAACAGACATGCCCATATTCGACCTAATCTAAACAATCCTTCAATTTGCAATGGTTTCCCTGGAATCTAAGTTGTATCAAGCTGACAATCAAAACTAACCATCCTACTATGATAGCAAAGTGTTGCATGGTGTGACTTCACCATCTTCATTACAGGTGTCATTTCATACCTGGACTTCTAAGAATGCAGTTGTCTGATAAACTACTGATAGATTTTGCTAAAATTTAACAAAGACATACTGAGTGTGTTTTGTCATTTTTGAATGGTGTATCACCTACACATCTTTCACAGTAACAAAATTTATATTATACATATTTATTTACAAAAGCCTTGATAAATTGAGAGCTGTCGTACAGAGGTCCACAGAGAGGTGAGTTGTTTAGGACTTCCTCAGACGAACATGAGCTTCTTCTGTGTGGGGAAGGGACAGGGGAATAAATGAATAAATGAATAAATATCTCTCCCAATGCCCTGACAGAGACTCAGGCTTTAGCCAGATTTCTTCATCAATGGTGAGAAAGCCATTAATGCTTCATAAGCCTTTTCTCTGGGTTTCCCTTGAATTCATTGCCTGAATGTAGTCCTTTACCAGGAAACCCCAGGCCCCTTGCTGCCCGTGTTCCTGGACAGAAATAAGAGAGAAGTGGGGAAAAAAAAAACCAAACCCTTTCTGAGGGGGTCGGGTAACTGATACTTTCTCTGGGAAACCCTTTTTTTCTCCTTACCCCCACAGGGCTGCAAACCCATGCCCAAGGCTTTTCTTGGAAGGCAACCCTGGGACCTGGGTGTGGGAGGCACAGAGGCTCCATTGTTCTTCCCTGGCAAAGAAGGCGTCTGATGAAGTATACAGGGCAGGCTGCCCAGCCAAGCTAGCTCCTGAGGGTTGTGCTCAGAAGTCACTGTTAAAGAGATTTAGCAGATCACAGTGTGTCCTGAGGCCAGAGCAAACACAGATATTTCTCAAATCCTCCTCTTCTAGTCTTCAGTCACACTGTTGAACTACCTGAGAGAACTGTCACTCCTGTCCTCAGTAAAGCCTGTAGTAGCTGCCACTATGTGCAGGTCCAACTTTTCTCAGCTGCAGCATCTCACTAGGCCAGAAAGCAGGAAGCATCTATTCCTGATCCATGGCGATGGAAGTGCAAGCTTCTAAGGTCGGTAAAATGACAGCAGGCCTGAAGGTGATGTCTCCATTCCCTCTTCCACTTACTATCTGCTAATTGGATCCCTGAGCACTGGACACACAATGATAACAACGCCCTAGTCATTACACTCAGTAAGTCACATAATCAGGTGACTAGATTTTTTGAAAACATCACAGGATCCCATGTAGTTGAGGCTGACCTTGAACTTCTGATCCCCTTGCCTCCACTTATCCAGAGCTAGGATTGTATATATGTACCATGACACTCAGTTTATGTGGTGATAGTGATTGACCACAGAGCTTCACGTGTGCTGAGAAAGCAGTTTACCAAGTGAGCCAATCCCCAGCCACATAGAGTTTATCTCAAAGTGGAGAAAGGCACACTCTCAAGGGGGTAAAAGAAGACAATGGCCAAGGACCCCACTGCCCTAACTACATGTTGGGTAGGCTCTATTTCACTCTGTAAAGTATTTAGAACAAGTAGCTTCTTCTGACTTAGTCCTGACCAGGTTTGGAGGAACTCACACACAAAGAAGCAAGGAGGTGCCTTTGTTCATCAGAACACCTCTAGATAGATAGAAGTCTTTTAAGAGCTAAGTTTTCTAGAGCTAGGTTAAAATAGTTATCTATTAATGTCCTTGTGGCCAGATCAAAATATGACTCATGTTCCAATATCCTGGTTGGTAATTAAAATCAATTCTTTTGTTCTAGTGCTTGGGTTGTATAGGCTGTTGAGTATGAGGTAAGTTCCAGTGCTGATGTTCTCAAAACAACTTAATACGTAACCAGATACTGGTTACATATAAACAATAATGCTTTACTATTCTGTCTGATGCAAAATGGAAGATCTCTTCCCAGATACTCCTGTATAAAAAGGTAGCCCCATGAGTCACTGATCTTCTCTTCTAGGTGCATGACAGACAGGACTCATACACTGAGGGTAAATCAAAACTCATCTAGAAGACAAGCATAACAGATGTAACCACCACTGATCATCATTGATGTGTACCTTTAACTTAGCTGCATATTCTAGTCATAGGAAAAGTCTACACAAAAAAAGTTAAGAACCATGTTCCTCAGTCTAGCAATGAAGTCATGGTCTACATGGCTGAGGTGAGTTCCAGGGGTGAGTGTTGCTAGTCTTCTTTTTGGGTGATTTTAACATTAGAGCCAAAGTGAGAAGTTGTAAATGTTTCTTGTATCACCAGCACAAAATGTTGAGGTGACCTGGCCTCTAATGCCATTACCACCTGCTTGGCCCAAATCATAAGAGTATAGCCATAACTCTTAGAGTAACAAAGGATGATAGATACAAAAAAACAAGGTCTATGGACAAAGACTTTTAAACTATTATTTTAAGAAGCAGCAAAAAAAAATGATGTTGTGTAAGAGATGTGTTTTATCTGAAACACAACACTGCAATCTTACTAATCTGAAAGGACCTCAGAAGTCACCAAATGACATCCCCACCCATCATTTCTAAGCCATAGGATCAGAGCTCAAATGAAAAAGGGTTTTTATACTGTTACAAAGAATGAAGCCAGTTGCTTTATTCTACAAGGCCAATGGCAAAAGAGGTACCAGCACCCACTGACCGCCAACACAACAGCATCCTCAGGCCCTTCCCTGCTTCTTCTCATCTATCGCACCCAGCAACACAAGCATGGCTTCAGGCTGTGTGCTCTGTACTTGGGGGCTTCTTGAAGAGCCCCAAAGGAAGTCACTATGTGCCCCCAGGGAAGTCACTACTAACCTATCAGTCACTCAGATGCCGAAAACATCTATTTCACCCAAAGCTGTCTAAAGCTGAGGAGGCCTCTCCCCATCTGCCTCTGGCTCCCTCCTTCTTAAGAAAGCATAGGTCTCGCTGTATATCACATTTCTAAGGGGATCAGATTCATCTTCTAAACATTTTATAACTTATAACATGTGGTTTAGACACTATAGTTAAACTTTCCTGCATCCACCTTCTCCCAGAAACCCAAAATCTCATGTAGCTGAGGGAGACATCCAAGGAGCAGTTCTGCTTGCTCCATGTGCAAGCCAATGGGGACATGTGAGGGGCATAAGCCAAGATCCTCAACGAGAACATCCTGCCTGGTTTGAAGTCTGCAGTTCTACCCACCAATGTGATTGCTATCCCCTTTGCTTCTTATAGCACCCCCCAGAAGCCTTTCAGATTATCACCTCCACCTGTTCATGTCAGCACCTCTAGATATCTGCTAAAGCAGTGGCTCTAAGGAGAAAAGTTCATTCAGTACGTAGCCTTAGCATTCTCCCAGTCCTGCTTGCTGGAGCATAGGGGATGAACCAGGCCTTCCAAAATGAAGGGCTGAAGAAGCAACATTCAAGAGAATTATAGAAAATGGTGTTATGTAAGAGACTTTTTCTAAGGAGATGCAACACACAGGCATACACATCTCCTTGCCACAAAATGGATCCCATGACACACCCAAGTAACAGCTGCACCGAGGTCCACCTTTATGAACAAACAAGGTTTTATTGAGGTTACTTACAAGAGTGTGGGTGAAGGACAACTTACAGGAACAAAGATGATCAAGTAGCTGAAGCACTGAAAAAAAAAACCCATCCAAATACAGGTAAAAGCTCGTGGAAAGAAGCTGCATCTTTTGAGCTGTCTGCACAACTTACAAGCAGCTCCACAGGTCTCAGAAATCTTTCCTCTGTAGTTCAGCTGCTCATAGCTCTGTCCCCATGCTTGCAAGGGGCCTTCAAGAGTCTGGTAAGCTTCCACTTTGTAGACTCATGCTTTACTCACCTCAGGAGAGTCCTGAGCCTCCTCTCTTCTCCTGGAGAAAATAGCTCAATTAAGAAGAAACTACAATACATCAAACAGCCAGCTTGGGCTCAGCCCTCATATGCTAGTGTCTATGTGTCCTGCCTGGGGAACCACTGTGAGACAGTGTAAGAAGCAGCTCTCTGTTGCTGCTGTAGAACTCAGCAAGGATATCCTGCATCTCTGCTGCCTCTCATAGGCTCCCATTAAGTTATGTGTATTAAAGTCCTAAGATAATGTACAGTGGTTCTGGTTAGTGATCTTTGCTCCCACCTAAACGAAATCCTTGTGGGGCTCTCCACAGCTGCCTCAACCACTGGGTCCTCTCTTCATGGTCTTCTCCACCAGTTGATATAAATTTTGCAGCCTCTTCATCTCTCTAGGATTTCTCCCTATCAAACCTTGCCCTATCAAAAGTAGCTCTGAGACCTGATGTGTTCATACCTCTTTCAGCAGAGGTACTGATACCTTGGTGGCACTCTTCCTTAAAACCCAACCTGGACCATTTTCCCTATGATGGCTTGAATGAGGATGGCTCCCAAGGGCTCATATAATTTGAATGCTTTGTCCAAACTTGGTGGAACTATGTGGGAAGGATTGGGAGATATAGTCTGTTGGAGGAGGTGTGTGTCACTAGGGGTCAGGGTTTTGTTTGTTTGTTTGTTTGTTTGTTTGTTTTCCAGTTTTAAAAGCCTCATCCAGTCCTCTTGGCTAGGGCAGAAACCCAGCTGGTCTGCTCCCCTGAAGACACCATATCCTGAGCCATCCTAGAGGAGCCACTGCACTCAGAGCAGTGAAGCTACAAGGAGCCTGGGACACTCAGGACCCATCAGCCACCCAAACCCCACCCCTTCAGAATACCACCTCCTACAGCCCCCCTGCTTGGTCCTTTTGGCTGGGACAGACACCTAGCTGGTCTGCTCCCATGAAGACACCATATCCTGAACCATCCTAGAGAAACCACTACACTCATAGCAGTGAAGGAACCACTGCACTCAGAGCAGCAGGATTTCAGGATCCCAGAGACAGCCTGAGTCCCAGGAGTTCTTCCACCCAGGAGCTCAGGATCACAGGATTACAGAAACATCTGGACTCTGATGTTCTGACACAAGCACGATAACTGGAAAGACAGGCTCCAGACAGAGACAGTGAGTGCAGGTAGCACTAGAGTTAATTAGATGGTGAAAGGCAAGTGCAAGAATATAAGCAACAGAAACCAAAGTTACTTGGCATCATCAGAACCCAGTTCTCCCACCATAGCAAGTCCTGGACACCACATAACACCAGAAAAGCAAGATTCAGAATTGAAATCACTTCTCATGATGATGATAGAGGACTTTAAGAAGGACATAAATAACTCCCTTAAAGAAGTACAGGAGAACACAGGTAAATAGGTAGAAGCCCTTAAAGAGGAAACACAAATGTCCCTTAAAGAATTGCAAGAAAACATAACCAAACAAGTGAAATAATTAAACAAAACCATCCAGCATCTAAAAATGGAAGTAGAAACAATAAAGAAATCTCAAAGGGAGACTACACTGGAGATAGAAAACCTAGGAAAAAGATCAGGAGTCATACTCAAAAGCATCACCAACAGAATCGAAAAGATAGAAGAGAAAATCTCATGTGCAGAAGATACCATGGAAAACATTGACACAACTGTCAAAGAAAATGCAAAATGCAAAAAGCTCCTAACCCAAAACATCCAGGAAATCCAGGACACAATGAGAAGGCCAAACCTAAGGATAATAGGTATAGATGAAGGTGAAGATTCCCAACTTAAAGGGCCAATAAATATCTTCAACAAAATTATAGAGGAAAACTTCCCTAACCTAAAGAAAGAGATGTCCATAAATATACAAGAAGCCTACAGAACTCCAAATAGACTAGACCAGAAAAGAAATACCCCCCATCACATAATAATCAAAAGTACAAAACAAAGAAAAAATACTAAAAGCAATAAGGGAAAAAGGCAAAGTAACATATAAAGGCAGACCTATAAGAATTATACCATACTTTTCACCAGAGACTATAAAAGCCAGAAGATCCTGGACTGATATCATACAGACCCTAAGAGAACACAAATGCCAGCCTAGACTACTATACCCAGCAAAATTCTCAATCACTATAGATGGAGAAACCAAGATATTCCATGACAAAACCAAATTTACACAGTGTCTTTCCACAAATCCAGCACTTCAAAGGATAATTGATAGAAAACTCCAACACGAGGGAAACTACAACCTAGAAAAAGCAAGAAAGTATTTTCCAACAACCCCAAAAGAAGATAGTTACACAAACATAATTCCACCTCTAATAACAAAAATGACAGGAAGCAACAATCACTTTTCCTTAATATCTCTTAACATCAAAGGATTCAATTCCCCAATAAAAAGACATACACTATCAGACTGGATACATAAACAGGACCAAGAATTTTGCTGCATACAGGAAACGCACCTCAGTGACAAAGACAGACACTACCTCAGAGTAAAAGGATGGAAAACAATTATCCAAGCAAATGATCCCAAGAAACAAGCTGACGTAGCCATTCTAATATCAAATAAAATCGACTTTTAACCAAAAGTAATCAAAAAAGATAAGGAAGGACACTTTATACTTATCAAAGGAAAAATCTACTAAGATGAACTCTCAATTCTGAACATCTATGCTCCAAATGCAAGGGCACCCACATACATAAAAGAAACTTTACTAAAGTTCAAAACACACATTGTACCTCACACAATAATAGTGGGGGATTTCAAGACTCCACTCTCAGCAATGGACAGATTATGGAAACAGAAACTTAACAGAGACACATTGAAATTAACAGAAGTTATGAACCAAATGGATTTAACAGATATCTACAGACTATTTCATCCTAAAACAAAAGAATATACCTTTTTCTCAGCACCTCATGGTACCTTCTCCAAAATAGACCATATAATTGGTCACAAAACAGGCCTCAACAGATACAAAAAGATTGAAATAATCCCTTGTATCCTATCAGAACACCATGAACTAAGGCTGGTCTTCAATAATAACAAGAACAATGGAAAGCCCACATACATGTGGAAACTGAACAATGCTCTATTCAATGATGACTTGGTCAAGGAAGAAATAAAGAAATTAAAGACTTTTTAGAATGTAATGAAAATGAGGACACATCATACCAAAACTTGTGGGACCCTATGAAAGCAGAACTAACAGGAAAACTCATAGCTCTAAGTGCCTACAAAAATAAACTGGAGAGAGCATACACTAACAACTTGACAGCACACCTGAAAGCTTTAGAACAAAAAAAAGGAAATACACCCAAGAGGAGTAGACGGCAGAAAATAATCAAACTCAGGGCTGAAATCAACCAAGTAGAAACAGAAAGAACTATACAAAGTATCAACAAAACCAGGAGCTGGTTCTTTGAGAAAATCAACAAGATAGATAAATCCTTAGCCAGACTAACCAGAGGGCACAGAGACATTATCCAAATTAATAAAATCAGAACTGAAAAGGGAGATATAACAACAGAAACTGAGGAAATTCAAAAAAATCATCAGATCCTACTACAAAAGCCTACACTCAACAAAACTGGAAAATCCAGATGAAATGAACAATTTTCTAGACAGATACCAGGTACCAAAGTTAAATCAGGAACAGATAAACCATTTAAACAGTCCCATAACCCCTAAAGAAATAGCAGCAGTCATTAACAGTCTCCCCACCAAAAAAGCCCAGCACAAGATGGTTTTAGTGCAGAATTCTATCAGACCTTCCAAGAAGACCTAGTACCAATTCTCTTCAAACTATTCCACAAAATAGAAACGGAAGGAACACTACCCAATTCCTTCTATGAAGCCACAATTACACTCATACATAAACCACAAAAAGACAGAACAAAAAAGACTTCAGACCAATCTTTTTATGAATATCGATGCAAAAATACTCAATAAAATTCTTGCAAACCAAATCCAAAAACACATCAAAACAATCATTCATCATGATCAAGTAACTTTATCTTAGGAATGCAGGGATGGTTCAATATTTGGAAATCCATTAATGTAATCCACTATATAAACAAACTCAAAGAAAAAAAACCACATGATCATCTTACTAGATGCTGAAAAATCATTTCACAAAATTAACATCCTTTCATGGTAAGATCTTTCTTGGAAAGATCAGAAATTCAAGGCTCATACCTAAACATAGTAAAAGCAATATACAGCAAGCCAGTAGCCAACATCAAACTAAATAGAGAAAAACTTGAAGCAATCCCACTAAAATCAGAGACTAAACAAGGCTGCCCACTCTCTCCCTACCTATTCAATATAGTACTGGAAGTCCTAGCCAAAGCAATTAGACAACAAAAGGAAGTCAAAGGGATACAAATAGGAAAGGAAGAAGTCAAAATTTCACTATTTGCAGATGATATGATAGTATACTTAAGTGACCCTAAAATTTCCACCAGAGAATTCCTAAACCTGATAAACAACTTCAGCAAAGTGGCTGGATATAAAATCAACTCAAACAAATCAGTAGCCTTCCTCTACTCAAAGGGTAAACAGGCTGAGAAAGAAATTAGGGAAATGACACCCTTCACAATAATCACAAATAATAAAAAATACCTTGGTGTGAATATAATCAAGCAAGTGAAAGGTCTGTATGACAAGAATTTCAAGTCTCTGAAAAAAGAAATTGAAGAAGATCTCAAAAGATAGAAAGATCTCCCATGCTCCTGGATTGGCAGGATTAATATAGTAAAAATGGCCATCTTGCCAAAAGCAATCTATAGATTCAATGCAATCCCCATCAAAATTCCAACTCAATTCTTCACAGAGATAGAAAGAGCAATTTGCAAATTCATTTGAAATAACAAAAGACCCAGGATAGCAAGAACTATTTTCAACAATAAAAGAACTTCTGGGGGAATCACCATCCCTGACCTCAAGCTGTACTACAGAGCAATAATGATTAAAACTGCATGGTATTGGAACAGAGACAGGCAGGAAGATCAATGGAATAGAATTGAAGACCCAGAAATGAACCCACATACCTCTGGTCACTTGATCTTTGACAAAGGAGCTAAAATTGTCCAGTGGAAAAAGGACAACATTTTCAATAAATGGTGCTGGTTCAACTGGAGGTCAGCATGTAGAAGAATGCAAATCAATCCATTCTTATCTCCTTGTACAAAGCTCAAGTCCAAGTGGATAAAGGACCTTCACATAAAACCAGATAGTGAAACTAATAGAAGAGAAGGTAGGGAAGAACCTCAAATACCTGGGCACAGGGGAAAAGTTCCTGAACTGAACACCAATGGCTTATGCTCTAAGATCAAGAATTGACAAATGGGACCTCATAAAATTGCAAAGCTTCTGTAAGGCAAAGAACACTGTCAATGGGACAAAACAGCAACCAACAGATTAGGAAAAGATCTTTACCAATCCTCCATCTGATAGAGGGCTAATATCCAAAGTATACAAAGAACTCAAGAAATTAGACTCCAGACCACCAAATAACCCTATTAAAAATGGGGTACAGAGCTAAACAAAGAATTCTCAACTGAGGAAACTTGAATGGCTGAGAAGCACCTAAAGAAATGTTCAATATCCTTAGTCATCTGGGAAATGCAAATCAAAACAAACCTGAGATTGTACCTCACACCAGTCAGAATGGCTAAGATCAAAAACTCAGGTGATAGCAGATGGTGGTGAGGATGAGGAGAAAGAGGAATACTCCTCCATTGTAGGTGGGATTGCAAGCTGGTAGAACCACTCTGGAAATCAGTCTGGCAGTTCCTCAGAAAATTGAACACAGCATTATCTGAGGACCCAGCTATACCACTCCTGGGTATATAGCCAAAAGATGTTCCAACATATAATAAGGACATATGCTCCACTATGTTCATAGCAGCCTTATTTATAATAGCCAGAAGCTGGAAAAAAAACCCAGATGTCCTTCAACAGAGGAATGGATACAAAAAATGGGGTACATTTACACAATGAAGTATTACTCAGCTATTAAAAATAATGAATTTGAGAAATTCTTAGGCAAATGGATGGAACTAGAAAATATCATCCTGAATGAGGTAACCCAATCACAAAAGAACACACATGGTATGCACTCACTGATAATTGTACATTAACCCAAAAGCTCGAAATATGAAAGATACAACTCACAGACCACATGAAGCTCATGAATAAGGAAGACCAAAGTGTAGGTGCTTTTGTTCTTCTTAGAAGGAGTAACAAAATACTCATGGGAGCAAATATGGAGACAAAGTATGGGACAGAAACTGAAGGAGGTGTCATCTGGAGACCATTCCATCTGGGTATCCATCCCATGTGCAGTCTGTGAGGAGCCGTATTCACCATTATAAGATGGCGCAGGCTTCTGCTTCCTGGTTCTTCACGGAAGCTTTATTTGCGAATGCGCCTGCGCATGGCGCGAAAACTGAGTATGACAATTGGATGAAAGATTTGAGCCAATGAGGGATCTGCACGTCTCCCAAAGCTCTATTTAAGCAGCGGGCTTTCTGAGCTCGGCATCCTTCCCCTTTTCTCCATCTTGAAAAGCTGTTCAATAAATGCTGTCAGAAGAATTCTGAGTGTGGCGTTCTCCTTACCGGCGAGGTAGCGCTACATAGTGGAACCGAAACCCGGGATGAAGCCGAACATCTTGGAGTTTTGACCAGTCACGAAGGACCCTGTTGGCTCGCAGAGGATTCAGAACTGGCGGCGCGGAGAGTCTAGACGCTTTTCTGCAAGGTATGGTGGATCTTGTTTGGCTTAACAACAAGATAGCCTATCAGAAGCAGAAAAGGGAGAGAACGCTAATAAAATAGAAAAGAAAACTAGGATAGAGAAGAAAACTAAGAAGGAAAGGCTAATTTGGACAGAGTCTCAATGTTAGAGCTCCAGTAAGCGGGATACAGTGAAGGACACCACGGGAATTGGAAGCGGTCATCCTCACTCCTGTGCTGGAGAACCAGTCGACTGACGGAGCTGGTTGAATTCGGAAGTGAAACAAAGGTGATTGCATAGTAACAAAAATGGGGCAAAAAATAAGTAAATAGAAACAGATGAAAAAAGTTTTAAAGATGCAAGGAGTAAATTGCAGGCTGCTCTGAGTCAAGAGAGCCAAACAGATAAATAAAGGTTATAGTAAAAAAAATGGGGCAAGAAATAAGTGAGTAAACACAGATGAAAAAGGCTTTAAAGACGCGAGGAATAAATAGAAGGCTGCTCTAGACAGAGAGCTAAGCAGAATGATAATGTTAATAGATTTAACTTTCAAAATGGGTGTGATTCTGAGTTATATAGTTATATTTTTCTGGATAAAAACTCAATGTAAAGGTTTTTCTGGTTACTGGCTTAAGGAAAGGCTAATTTGGAAAAAAAGGTTTTTCTATGAGTTTTCTGAAGAGGTCATTAAGGTAGTAGTTATGTCTTCCAGAATTATATGGATCAGACATGACAGAGGTAGGCCTCCAGAACACTAGATTCCAGAGAATCAATCAAAATAATTATCTAGATACTAAAACTTGTTTTGAGATTTGTATATTGCAGAATACACAGCTTTGGAGAATGAATCTTATCACCTGCATGTTCACTGATGCCCTGGACTTCAGCTGGATGCAGTTAAGACAGACTTCAGATGCTTTCAATTTACCCTTCCCCTCATTCCTCTTCTAAAAGTCAACGCCCATGTTCAGCTTGAAGAAGTTAATGAAGAGTCGGCGCCCCAATTCCCTGGACTTGGGGACTGAGGTGGGGGTAGGGTTATTTGGCTGCATGATCTTTGGGGGAGTGCTGCTTACTCTCTGGTTGCTCTGCAAATTCAAACAACAACATCAAAAGGATAAGGTGGTGATCACGCAAGCATTGCTTGCTGTGGAGCAGGGAACATCCCCTCAAGCCTGGTTGAATCTGCTTAAACAATGAGACACCATCACTTAATAGGATATCCTGAGGGCTCGTGTTCCCATTGCACCAGGTATCCTAGTGGTGGTCCTCCACACTTCCCGGGGCTCAGGTTCCCATTGCACGGGATAAAAGGTGTGGAGGGTCTCGTACTGTTTAACTGCCTTGAACGCCTATCGGTAGAACGGTGGGCTAGATCGGCAACCTAACAGCCCTCGATTGTTGTTGCAGTTTAATAAGGAAGGGGGAGATGTGAGGAGCCGTATTTGCCATTATAAGATGGCGCAGGCTTCTGCTTCCTGGTTCTTCACGGAAGCTTTACTTGAGAATGCGCCTGCGTATGGCTCGAAAACTGAGTATGACAATTGGATGAAAGATTTGAGCCAATGAGGGATCTGCACGTCTCCCAAAGCTCTATTTAAGCAGCGGGCTTTCTGAGCTCAGCATCCTTCCCCTTTTCTCCATCTTGAAGAGCTGTTCAATAAATGCTGTCAGAAGAATCCTGAGTGTGGGGTTCTCCTTATCGGCGAGGCTGTGCGCTACAGCAGTCACCAAAGGTAGATGCTGATGTGGATGCCAGGAGCTGCATGCTTAAAGGAGCCTGATACAGCTGTCTCCTTAGAGGTCTGCCAGAGCCTGAAATATACAGAGGCAGATGCTCACAACTAACCATTGAACTGATCATGGGGTTCCCAATGGAGGAGTGAGAGAGAAGACTGAAGGAGCTGAAAAGGTTTTCGGTCCCATGGGGAGAGCAACAATACTGACCAACCAGAGGTCCCAGGGTCTCAACCACCAGCCTGGGAGCACATAGGGAGGGACCCATGGCTCCAGCTGTATATGTAGTGGAGGATGGCATTGTGGGCATAGGTGGGATAGGAAGTTCTTGGTCCAGTGAAGGCTGGATGCCCCAGTGTGGGGGAATTTATAGGTGGGGAGGTGGGACTAGGCTGGTGGGGTGGGTGGGAGCACATCCTCATAGAAGCAGGAGGAGGAAGGATGGGATGGGGGTTCCTGGGTGGGTGGGAGAAATGGGAAAAGGGGATCACATGTGAAATGTAAACAAAATATCCAATAAAAAATATTGATACTGAAAAAAAAGCCTCATCCAAACCCTAGTGCTCTCTCTTGGCTTGGTGGTTGTTCACCAACATGTCAGCTTTCAGCTCTGCCTTTGCGCCACCCTCATGGACTCTAGCCCTCTAAAACAATAATCTGATTAAATGCTTTCTTTTATATGTTTCCCTGGTCATAGTGTTTTGTCGTAGCCAAAACAAAGCAACAAAGACACCTCACTTCTCCACAATATCAGCATTTCTTCCAATAATACTTGTCCAGACCTTTCTGGTACCCTCCATAACCTTTGAGCTATCTCAATCTTCTTTAAAAAATAGATTCCCTATCTAATTATACTCATATTACCCTGGATCTCATAAGTTGTCAAGATACACAATTTGCCTTCTACCTTCAGACTATTGTCCAAGCTCTCAGTTAACCTACACTCCCCCACATGGTCTCTGCCCCAGGCTGATATCTCTCTACCAAATCTTATAAGCTCAGATCTCATCTCTTTCCTCCTGATTCTACTTGTTTTCCTTTTTTTCTATGATTTCAAGCAGCCTCTACTTTCAATGGTTTCTATTTTCACTTTTACAGATTCCAGACCCTAAGGATAGCAGTGCCATGCTTCAACATCATGGCCCTGGCACATTGTAAAACTATCATGGATTTCATCATCTTCATTGTCTTCATCGATCAAATAGCAGGTCAACCTGAGTAGTCTCTGACAGCCGTTGGCATCTTCATGTTTCCTAGTCCTAAACCCCAAGTGGTCTATGTGTTTATATCCACGCATTTACAATATCACTGTATGACTACTAAGGGGGCTACAGCCAAATGCATACAGTAGCATTGGTGGATCACAGTGGCTTTTCTGACCTCCCTGTCCCAGTGGGGCCTTTCCTAAGGGAAAGCTTGTTTTTCTGCAGTCTTTGAACCACTCACAGGCCTGCTCATTATTTTGTTGTCTGAAGTTAGGCAGGAACATTTCTGTGATTAATTAAGCAAAAGGCCCTGGTGCTGGTTGTGTTAGAACCATCAGATAATCACGCCTTTGGGGTGCTTGCCAGGCCTGGGGAGCAGCCAGGCTGAGGTCTACAGAGGGCTGATTAACTCTGGGATTCTCAGGCCTGTTGTAGACACGTGGCTGCCCAAGTAACTGCCCCACTTTATAGAAATACATGCTAAATTTGATTTGCATGGTGGTGAAGGGATAGGCTGGTGGGGCTACCTGGTCCTGCTACTGAGATGGGCTTGGAAGTAGCCTAAGGGTGAGGGCTGGTGAACCAGAAAACTTGTGAGTTTGGGTTGGTGTGTATGTTTTAAGACAAAGTTTTCCTATATAGCCAAGGTTGAGTTTGAACTCATTACAATTCTCCTGCCTAAGAAACTGCAATTATAAGCATGTACTACTACCATACCAATCCCAGAACAGAAAGATTTCAAATAGGATTACAAAGCTTTCCTGTGCACACAGACTGTGGGGTGGGGGGTGGGGTGTTGCTGTAGAATTTCCACAGACTTCTAGGTTTTAGGGAAGATCTGAGAATGAACTGGTAAAGGGAAGGCAGGGTCAGCTCACACTTTGCATGTGTTTTAGCTTCTGAAGCTGGCTGGAAAAAAAAAAAAAAACAAAAAAAAAAAAACAAACAAAAAAAAAACCTGCAATCCAGTGACTGCCTTTCACTTATGGCATTCCAAAGCTCCAAGATGGCAGCTGAGCTGATTCTTCCTAAATGTTCTGAGTGAAAAATTTGCTCACTTCCCTCTTCTACTTCTGGTGTTTGAAGTAAACCCCAAATCCTCAGGGCAGGAACTTAAAGGAGGAACCTGGAGGCAGGAGCTGAAGTGGAGGCCATGAAGGAATACATCTCACTGGCTTGCTCCCCACTGCTTGCTCATCAGCTTGCCTCCTTATACAAGCCAGAACAACCTGCCCAGGGTGACAACACCTGCAGTTATCTGGACCCTTCTACATCAATCATTCATCAAGGAAATGTTTCTCTAGACTTGCCCACAGGCCAATCTAATGGAGATATTTTCTCAATTGATGTCTCTTCTTTTCAGATAACATTGAATTGTGTCACTTTGACAAAACAACAACAACAACAACAAAGTATGTACCACAGGGGACATCCAGAGAAAATGGTAAAATACAAAGAAAACATGACAGGTCTACCAGTATTATGAAATCAACAGTGATCTCTGTTTCTAAGCTTCTCTGTCAGAAATTCCAACTTGACTTTCCATCTGGAGATGATTCTGAGGTAGGAAGCGCTAGTGTTGTCCAGGAAGACTGGGGAACTGCTTTAGTAACATAAAGAAGGATGCTTGGGTTAGCAAAATGGAGACGGAGAAAGCAAATGTGATTTTTTTTTTTAAATCTTGTCCTGTATAAGACTTAATCAAATGAAAAACTGTATTGGTAAAATGGATATCAAATAAGGTTACAAGTCACAAGGTAAGTCATGTGTGAGACTCTCATCCTAAGTTGAAAGGTTCCCTCACTCAGTAATAACAGCATGGGCATTCAAATTTTATGGTTTATAGTTATTGGTTATGACCTTGGGTGTGTTATATAATCTCTGTGAAAGATATTCAGAACATCTATAGTTAAAAAAAAAAATTCACCTCATAAGAAAAGTGGGGTTTAAAAGAGCCAAAATATTGTTTTCCTCCTGTCAAGTGGCCAAATCAGCCAGAGGCTCCGTAATACAAAGGCCCATCCATCTTCTCAGAAAGAAGGTAAAAAGCTGGTCATCTGGTGGCCCAAGGCTACACGGGAGGGATAACACAGAAAACAGACATGTAGTGTGGCTTCTATAACATATGTGTTTTAGTTTTCCAAATAAGTTCTGAAATGACTTTTCTAAGTGACACAGAATTTAATTTTATATTGAAAGACTGGGATCAAGATCTACTCATGTCAGTATTTCAAGATGCCAAAAGTGACATAAATTATATGTTTGAATATTACATAAATATAGAAATGATGCATGCATTCCTGATATAAAGTTAAAGACATCATGGCTTAAGAAAATTAGTGAAGTTTTCTAAAACTTGACATACCAGAGATATAACTGGAGATGTCAAAACTTTGACACCAGTTGAGCTATAAGGCACCCTGGCTGGGATGACTGTGGACTGACCCCCAGCCTGCACCTCACCTCTCTTTTTGATATAAATTTCAATTTTTCCAGTAAAAGAAATTATTTTGACTGTATACTTCTTTTGAGCTACATTTCCCTCTTCCTAGAGTTCATTCTTTGTTAGTTCTTTGTAAACAGTGTCTAATATTTATCTATCTATTTATTTATTTATTTAGTATGAATCTAGAGGGTATTGTACCATGAGACTCATGTGGAGGTCAGAAAATACTTGAGAAAATCATTTCTCTCTTTCTGTCAAGTGGGTCCTAGGAATCAAACCCAGGTCATGGGTCTTGGCTTCAGGCACCTTTATCCACTAAGCCTATCTTACTGGTCTTCATTAGAGTCTACATTAAGAGTGTTAACGGTTATGGAAAAATCTGCTTTAATTCCCTCTTGCATAGTATCTTCATTTTGAATAGTAGTTTAGATGTGTCTAGAATTCTATATTGATGGATAATTTTCTCCATGTTTTGAAAATATTCTCTATTTTTACAGTATTAATATTCAAACTGTCATTTATTTGCTTTCAACGTTGTGCTGGTTGGTTTTTGTCAACTTGACATAAACATAGACATATCTAGGAAGAGAAACTAAAACGATAAATTGCCTACATCAGACTGATCTGTAACCAAGTCTGTGGGGGGATTTTATTGATTAGTGGTGATGTAAACAGGCTTTGCTCACTGTGGGCAGTGCAATTCCTAGGAAGGTACATACGGGTCATATAAGCTAGCTGAAAAGGCAATCCAGTAAACAATGTTTCTTCCTTCGTCCATGGCCTCTGGTTCAGTGCCTACCTTGACTTCCCAGCATGATGAATTTTAAGGTTTGAAATGAAATAAACTCTTTCCTCCCCAAGGTCATGGTCTTTATCACAGCAGTAGAAAGCAAACTAAGACAGATGGGTTTTGTTCTGAATGCTTTTCAAGTCTCCCCTGATGATTTTGTTAGTCTTCAGTTGCTCAGTTGTTGTTATTTAAGTTGTGTGTGTGTGTGTACACAAAAATGTCACAGCATATGTGTGGTTGTGAGAAGACAACTTCTAGTGTCAGTCTTTGTCTCCCACCTTGTTTTAGACAGAGTCCCCTGTTCACAAAACATGTGCCAGGGTTGCTTGCCTAAGTTCCCAGAGATTCTTCTGTCTCTGCCTCCCATCTCACCACTTGCTAACACACCCACCTTTTACATGCATGCAGGAAATTCTAACTCAGGTTCTCAAACTTAAGTGGCAAGTAGTCTACTCACTGAGCCATCTCCCTACCCCATGATTCTCTTTTATTACTGTAATAGGAAAGTGGGGGAGGGGCTAACCTACTCATCCTAATCAGAACTTTTAAGATCTGAGGCAGATGAGGAGAATCCACCTCACCATGGGGTGCTGGAAAAGTGTTAGGCATTGTTAAAATGCTGTTTAACATGGTTAAAATAACCATTGGAAGTAACAGTAGTTCTTTGCTGAAAGCATCCCTTCTGTTGTTAACTTTTCCTATAACTACTACTCATAGATTTTGGTGATAGGAGTCTTTGGTTCTATGATTGACAGCCCTTAGACTCTTTCTGAGCTCCCTGTCTGTTGAAGACTGTCAGTCAAACAGCAAGTCAAACTATCCTTAAGCCACTTCAAACTCTGCACATGCCTTGAGGAAGCTATATTCCAATTGCAGCTACTTGCTGCAAGACACAAAACACAACTTCTTCCCTGAAGTACAGTTGTGGCTAAGTTTATGTCAGCTCAAACCTTGATGAACTGCAAATGATCTTCAGCCTCTTCCACCCAGAAAAGACAAGTAGCACTTGTCTGGGATGCAACAGAAAAACTATTGTAACTAGCACAAAGCAGAAAATGGAGTGATTGTGTGTAAACCTTTATATGCATGAAGGTCTGCTGTAATTGGTGGAACCACTTCCTTTCCAGCTCTATAAGTAAGCCATTCAGCTCGCTGTGTGAGCCTGCCAGGAGAAACTCTCATGCTGCCTCTGTGGTGTTGCAACTTTAGGCTCCATAGAAGCCTTATCTTGGGTTGTCTCTTCTTGCCTACTTTTAACACCCATTGTTAGTAGAGGTGGTGGAGCTTGCAGGAAGAGAGAAGCAGCATCAGTAGAGTGGTGGTGGCCAAGCTGTGGAAACCTCAGAGCTGTAGAAGCTGTCAAGAGCCTTGAAAGCAGTAGCAGTGGTACATGGCAGTGGTGCAGGAGAGCCTTGCAGATGGCAGTGACAGGAGTTGAGAGAGCAACAGTAGTAGCAAATAATGCTACTGATAACCCTGGAGCAGTGGCCAGGACAGGCACCAGCATGAGGAGAAGCATCTGAAAAATTGTAGAATACAGTTAGGAAAAATACAAATGGAATGGTGGGGTGAGGGGAAAAAGATAAGATAGAGAGATGAAACTGGAGAAAGGAGGCTGTGATGAGTCTATAATCATACCTTGAATATATCTATCTGATCATAATCTGATCCCAAAAGCTAAGCAGGGTCAAGCCTGGTTAGTGTTTCAAAGAGAAAAGAGTGTAAAGAGCTGAAGAAGAGAATCTGTAGAATGCTGCCAGGCCTTAAGAGTTAAGAGTCTCAGACACTATAGAACAAGAGGCTGTAACAGTAGCCTTGTCTAAAGATGTTCTGACACTCTAAGCCTGGGAGCTAAGGACCAAATCAACAGTCAACCACTGGAGAATCTGAATATTCAGGCTTACACTAGAGCTGTGGCACTCATCACGGAGGGCATTTTCTATTGTCTGCTTTCTTGATGGTGGCCATTAGGACCAAGGTGAGATGGACTCTCAAAGTGGTTTTAATTTGCATTTCTCTGATACCTCAATTGAGATGGCGATTGCACAATTACATGAGACACATTGAACACTTTGGGGGTTTGGGAGGGTGACAATAAATCCAAGTGGCAGAGGAATATTGGGGATTAAAAGATGTGGAGGGGGCAAAGGAGCCAGGGAGAAGAAGGTGAGCCTAGGGGGAGGGGAATCCACTACAACAAATACTTAAGAGAACAAGAGCACATGAAACCTAATCTGTTTACAGATCATTTTAAAATTAAATTTCAAATTAATACTTATGTACATCTTTTTTATTCAGAAAGGATGATAAAATAAATTAAAGTCTTCCAAGTATAGGACTCTATTAATATTAGAGTATAATCCTGGGGTGAAGTATGATGAACACAAGAAAGAAGAGAAAACCAAAGTCATAGTAAAGGACTTCTTGCTTGTTATTTAATTGTAAGTTAGAGTGGGCCGCAAAACCTTGTGAATTTTCTATTCCATAGGGTGCATTTTAAAGAGTAAAAGAGATCTATTCCTCTCATTATTTATCCAAAAATAAAACTTGCTCATATAAAGACCTATATTTTATACCAATTTTTTAAATAGTCAAAACTAGAGAAAAAATGTTCTCAAGAAATAAATAGAGGTTATGGTATATCCACACAATGTAATAGTATTCATTAATAAAAAGAATTCTTCAGACCTGTAACAAGTTAAATGCATTACTCAGAGTAGAAGAGGCCAGGAACTAACAACTGTTTGCTGCAGCAATCTATTTATATATCATCCTGGAAAAGACACATCATACAAAAAGAAATCAAATCAGTGGTTGCCAGGAGATGAAATAGAAAGAGAAGTTGACTGCAGTGTCTGATGGAACTACCTGAGTGATGAATGAGCTCCGTATCTTCACTGAGGGGGTGATTACGTGACTGCTAGCATTGTTTTGTTTTGTTTTGTTTTGTTTTGTTTTTTGAGACAGGGTTTCTCTGTGTTGCCCTAGCCATCCTGGAACTTACTCTGTAGACCAGGCTGGCCTTGAACTCAGAAATCCGCCTGCCTCTGCCTCCCAAGTGCTGGGATTAAAGGCGTGTGCCACCACTGCCCAGCAACTGCTTGCATTTTTCAAAGACCTGTAGATTGTATATGTAAGATAGTTTACTTCATGCTAGCTACTTCAGTTTTTGTAAGTTGACTCTTAAAAAGAAAAAAATTTCTTTATCATTTCAAACTATTACTTTTGATGAAGAGCTTTAAGGGCAAGTTAAAGAATGTAATGATATTTTACAGGGGTTTTTGTTTGTTTTCTTTTGTTTTAGATGACTGACAGGTAAATAGTGGTGGAAGACTATTGACTAGACCTCAGATAAATCAACATCTGAGAATTCTGTTGGTTCTGGAGTGAAGGACAACTTAGTTGATTGTGAAATTAGGCAAATAAATTTATTACTTTCAAATTTAATTTTTGTTGTATTTCTTTTTGGTCCCCTCTCCCCTGCACACAGTTTCTGTCTCTATCTTAGAACACCCAAGATCTGTTCTTCAGATTTTATCCTCGGCCATCCATACCTATCAATTTGTGATTTATTACTTTAATCTCTTTATATTTCATACTTCAGAGAAGACTCTAATTTGTCCTCTGATTCACTCATTAAATTTTCTATGATGTTTATTTTGTTCTTTGCCATGGTCCTCTCTGTATTTGTTGCCCTAGCTAGCTCCCTTTCACAGCTTTTCTCTTCATGGACAGTGCATTAGCCTCTCTTACTTGTGCTTTATCATATTGTATTTTATTAAGGACCCAAACCACAGAGTGAAACATTTGCTTCCATTTTTGCTTTTTCTCTTCTGTCTAGTGCTTCAAGCATATACTTTGTTTTACTGCATGTGGTCAGTCCCTCTATTTATTTATGTTCCTAGTTTTGAATGATGACCATATGTGGTCAGTCCCTCTGTTTATTTATGTTCCTAGTTTTGAATGATGACCATATGTGGTCAGTCCCTTTCTTTACTTATGTTCCTAGTTTTGAATGATGAATGCTATTTCAAGACCACATATCCATCAAATAGAAGGTTGAAAATAATCCTTTTGATTGTCTCACCATATACCTGCTTAGGTCAAAATGGAGGTGGAGTTTTTCATGATTTGGTGCAGGGGCCTGAGAGACTTAGGGCAGGTGCCACCATCTGAATATACTAGAAATACAGTCTAATTGTGCAGCTACAAGATTGGGAGATTGGGCCTTTGGGATATGAATAGGGTTAGATAAGATCAGTAGGCTAAGACCTTATAATTGAGTCTTGGTGATTTTTATGAGCGGAGAAAGGGGGAGAGGGAGAGGGAGAGGGAGAGGGAGAGGGAGAGGGAGAGGGAGAGGGAGAGGGAGAGGGAGAGGGAGAGGGAGAGGGAGAGGGAGAGGGAGAGGGAGAGGGAGAGGGAGAGGGAGAGGGAGAGGGAGAGGGAATCAGACAAACACAACCATGCATACCATACTCCCTATCCCTTGCAATTTGATTCCCTGCATCACCTCAGGATTCTGCCAACAAGAAGGCCATTACCAGACGAGGCCTTTAGAATTTGCACCTGCAGAACTATGAGCCAAAATAATCCTTGTTTCTTTAGAAAGTATCTTGAGTATTTCCTTATAGCAACAACAAAACGTGACTCATGCAATAAGAACACAGCCTCAGTGTGCCCCCAGGGAGGATGAATGTGGGCACATTTATACAGAGCCACCTGTCTGCTGTGGTTGCTTTTTAGACTGTGGATATTCAAGTACCCTCTGACTCTGGGCTTTGAACCAGAAAAGGCCCTGAAACTTAGCAGCTTCCTGTCTGTGGAAGCCATGTGTGGCTGCAGATGAATCTTCCTTCCGAAACACTCTAAATGAAGAGGCACCAAAGTGTTCTCAGTGCTCTCCGTCCGTGATCACGCCCCTGCCTCAAAAGGAGATATGAGGGACAGTCTTTGATGTCCCCCTTCAGGCCACCACAGCCACAGTCCACAGAACTAGTGTTTCTCAAACCCATTGATGCTATGTTCTAGTTTCTAGATACAGACTTTTCTTTTAATATTTTTTCAGACATTAAAATATTTCGTAAATAATTTAGGATTTGAAAATAGGGCACTCGGTGCCGAGTGTGTGTCTGTTCCTACAGGAAGTGTGCTTCTGCTTTGAAGCACAGGTAAATGAAAGCATGGATGGAATAGAAAAGAGGAAGTGGTGACAGATGAGAGCCTGGAGTACCAATGTGGTAGCTGTGACAAAAATGTGATGTGTCATGTTGAAAAGAGCTCCCCAGACCTCCAACCAAGACTCCAGCCAGCCGGACACCATGTGTCAAAGCTGTCATGACCACCACTGAGCTGAGTTGCTGGATTAAGATAGTCTCTGTCCCTCTGAGAAATATTCACTAACTCCATCTATACCCTCATTTCCCTCAACCCAACAGGCCACCCGCAGCACTCACTCTTGCCCTCTTCCTGCTCTCTGCTTAGGCACAGATCTTTCTGCAGCAAGTCTACCTGCTTTGAAAGATCATCAACAACAAACAGAAAATCTTAGCACTGATGAACTACAAACATAAGAGAAAAAAATCCTGTTTGGTAAAAATTTGTAGTGAATTCACACACACACACACACACACACACACACACATTGCTGTGGGATTAACAGCAAATAGGATGACGATAATGCATCTGGAAAGTTATATATTAAAAAAAATCCTCTTTTCAGATTATGTGAAAGTATCATTTGTTGCATTGTGAAGCTACTTAGCTAAAAATTGAAACTTGTGTATTATGGAAATGGTTTATGTAAGAAAGATTCAGAAAGCTGCTTAAAAGAGCATTTAATGTTCCTTCCTTTTGCTGGGTTTTGTTACTATGACATAATAGACCTTAGAGGCTTTTCTCTATATTGGTCTAGTGGTCTTTTATTTGTTGTCTAGAAGGATTTCTCCTCTATCTACCCATCTGTCTGTCTGTTCATCTATCTATCTATCTATCCATCTATCTATCTAGTGTGTATATATGTTTGTGTCCTCCTCTCTCTCTTTCCCCACCCCATATCACCATCTCTAGTTCTCATATTCTTTCTTCCTTTCTACTTTCTCTCTCAGATTCAAGACATAATTAATTGAGAAAATACTGCCCCAGGTCAACAGCTCTAATTGGATACAGAACCCCAGGCAAGACACAGAGGTTCCATCTTATACCTTTGTTTGTTTTACTCTATTAACTAGAATAGATACGCACAGTTTTCAGAATGAGGTGTCTAGTGTTGTAACAGAGGCGGGGAATTTGAAATAAGGCAAACTATAAGACATCTTGTTTCTTCTCTCACAGTCTAGTTACTTACCTATGAAGTAGGCATGCCTAACCTCATAGGGTCATTGTGAGAACCGAACCAGATTAAGATTTAATATACATATATATGATTGTTATTGATTATATTTACATATTATATGTCATATGATATGTATGTTATGTATGTTATATATGTTTTACATTATATGTTATATGTAATGTATAAATGTAATACACACACATACATATAGTATTTAATTATTGGATTCAAGCATCTAAAGAAATCTAGAATGAACATCTAGAGAATGTGCTGTCTCCAAGATCCAAGAACAGATCTATTGTGTTTCAGATCCAAGACCAGAAAAGTGAGGTTCCCTGCATACAGACAGAAGCACCCACAGGCCCTAATGTTCAGGATAGCACAGCAACTGAGGTCAGGTTACAGGATGAGCCTGGGTTGTGTGGCAGCCTCTTAGCTGATACAGCAAAAGTATTCTTCAGGTTCTCCTGGGGCAATCCAGTGGGTACTACACCAGAGAGAGTGTGTGTGGAGCTTTCAGAGGGAGACCTTCTACCTCCTTCCCGGGACAATTTCACACAAAGATGATGTCTCTGTTGGAAAAGATGGAACAGGTATATGATTCCCTATACTGCCTTCCTAGAAAGTTCAAGAATTATTCTCTTTCATTCCTCTACCAAAATATACACATTGGGTTATCTTGGCAGTAGTAGTTAAGAGCACTGCCTTCTCTTCTAGAGAAGCCAAGCTCAATTTCCAGAAGCCATCCCTAGGCTCACAGTGATCTGTAACTCCAATTCCAGGGGATCAAAGACCCTATTCTAGATTCCACAGGCACCAGGTACACATGTGATATACAGGCATACATGCAAGTAAAACACCCAGACACATAAAATAATAAGAAAATAATAATACTTTTTTTAAAAAACATAAAAAGCATTCTTTAAAAAATACACATAGACACTGCAAGCATCCTTGTGGTTACAGAAACAAAAACACTTCTTGAACTGTAGTGATACATATTAATAGATGAAGGTAAGGGATCTGGAATCCATCATATCTGGGTAAGAATGATAACTATGCCCAATAACTTGATAACCAGTCAAGTGCTATTGGAACAACCATTTAACCCTCAGAGCCTTGGCCAAGTGTAGAATAAGACTAATATATCAACTCTTCAGAAATATTGCTTAAACAGTGTCTAGCATCTCTCTCTCTCTCTCTCTCTCTCTCTCTCTCTCTCTCTCTCTCTCTGTCTCTGTCTCTCTCTCTCTCCCTCTCTCCCTCCCTCCCTCTCCCCCCTCTCTCTCTCACACACACACCAGATGCTATTATCACTGCTACTGCTACGGATGCTGCCTGACCTGAAGTCCAGGTCCTGCATCCTTGAAGAGTAAGGATGAAGAAGATATGGGCTGCCCTTAAATATAGTGCCAACATAGAAAGCAGACTCACTTAAAGGATTTTCCTTCCTCTTTCAGGGAGAGTGATGTATGTTACCATGTTGTTGGAAACCTGCACCCAATCCCAGTGCCCACCACTAACCCCCAGGAACCCGGAGCACTCGGAGCTTTGTGAGTCTTGCTCTAGCAACTGGGATTTTGAACTGGAAATGGTGACTGACTCTCTCTTGCACCCTGGCAATCTCAGCCCTTCCAACAGCTCCAACAGCTTCTAGTCATAACCCTGTGATTTGAGAACAATGAATCTTAATATAATTGAGTTAACTGTATCATTTTTAATGTAAGACAATCTTGATTACAGCCAAAGGGCACCATTAACACGCTGAAGGAATGGCCGAGATTTTAGCATGTGAATGTTGTACAGAAAATAGAACTAATTAGCACTAATTTAATTCGAAGATTAAAGAAAATCCTGCTTTTAATTTTTAATTTAAGACAAACCATTTTACTCTGAACAAAGAAAGAATAATAAGTACATTTTTTTCATCTGAAAGGCAATTTTTACTTTTGCATTATTACATTAATATGGGACTGTGGGAATCCTGACCCCATTAGAGATCAAATAATCAGCATTTAATTATTGACAGCAAATTAATATTTAATAAAGGCACAAGGGTTCCAGTATGTGAAAGAAAGGCAACCAAGGTTCTGCTGACCCAGAAACGGCCAGAAGGTCCCTCAGCCAGAATGCGCTCTCCTGTGCCCAGGGTAACAAGTTGGATCCCCAAAGAGTCCTGCAGTGGATTTTCATCCCAGCTGCTAAAGTTGGAAGTGGGAGGACCAGAGCATCTATGATTTCTCCCGTCCTCTTCCTACTCCACCCCCACTAGTTTGTCCTTAATCAAGCACTTACGCTAAATAATACATCGAATGTCACAACCAAAAGGAGGACAGTCATAATAAAAAAATAATAGAAGAGGCCAATCCTCCTTTTTATTCTAGGGAGAAAAAAAAAAGAAAAAAAAGAAATGCCGACTTTTCTTTGCTGTGGGACTGCTTGTCAGGGATAATTTCTAACTGAAGAAGACATAATGGATTTACAACGAAACCCTGATGCTTTCCACAGCCTTACAAAGATCCCTAAAATAAGCACTATTACATTAGCGGCCCAAGGAAAAGCTGTTAGCTGATTTTCTGAGAAAGCTCAGAGCTGTGTGCAGAAAAATGTCCAGTGGGCAACCAACTTGGTGCTGACTTGAAAACCTATGCCCACCCCAGCCTCCCAGTGCCAACAATAAACCTCATATCATGGCTTTGGTTGAACGGGAGTAGAATAGGCTTAAACCAAGACTGGGATCTTGAATATTTGTCCAGAGCTGCCTGGCTGTGGGCCTCAGACCCTCAGATTGTTTTTTAGCTAGTAGCCTTCAAGCATACCTCTTTGGAGAAGCCAACAGCAGTAGTTAGTTTTTATAGTTGCTTCAACCCTGGACCTGACAAAGGCAACTGAAGAAAAGAGTCCAGTCTACAGAAATGGTTCAGTAGTTAAAAGATTTACTGGCTTGTTCCCAGCACCTACACTTCTGGCCCCTGTGGTCATTGTACATTAATAAACTCATTCAGGCACACGCATACACATGAACATAAGTAAATAAACAAAAAAGAATCATGTTTTAAAGGATTTTTGAAAAGATAGGTTTATATGGCTCACAGTTTAAGGGATATCACGGTGGGAGGACAGGAAGAGAGGAAGGTAAAGAACCTGATCAGGTTGTGTCCTTAGTGAAAGAGTAGAGACATGAATGTGAATGTTCAGCTTTGCTTTGTCCCTTTTATTCAGTTGAGGACCTCAACCCGGGAGATGGTACCTCCACTTTTCACTTAAGGTGTTTCTCTAGAAACACCTCCAAGACACAAGTCAAGCTGACAATGAACTTAACCAACACATGAGCTTAGATGTATTAATCTGGTGTTAATACTGACCAGGGCTATTTTCTCATGGTCTCCTCCTCAATGCCACTGGCTCCTCTCCTCAGTATAGCCTGCCTGCCTGTGCACCATTCCACTAGCTTCATATGTTAAAGACCTAAATGTCTTTACCTAGTAAGTCTCAGATTCCTTATACCATGTCTAAAACCAAGGTCCTCAAGCCAGTCCCTTCCCTGCTTAAACAGAAAATATCAATGTCATATTCTCTTCTCTCCCACCACAATACTCTGAGAATTTTTGTGGTGTAACGATTTCTTCTAAGATACAATCTTCATCTTGGAAAAAGGTTCTAAAGACATTGAATATCCTACATGGAGGTGAAACATTCCATCCTACAAGGATGCTCTTTAAGCTTTGCAAGTCAACAAAAATCTTCAGGAAGTCCCTGAAAATGACCAGATTCACAGGTCCCTTCATAAGCAAGCATATACATAGTAGTACAAACTGCTGAGGTACACTCTCCGACAAGATGAAATACTAAGATAAAGCCCAAACCAGCTGTTGTGTTTGAAGGAGAATGGCTTCCGTAGGTATTTGAATGCTTCATTCACAGTTGCTGGAACTGTTTAGGAAGGAGGTATGATCTCTTCCAAGGAGGTATGACCTTGGAAGAGATGTGACACTAGGTTCAAGATTTGAGATTTTAAAACTGTCAGTTATCCCACCCACCCCCTCTGTGTGTGTGTGTGTGTGTGTGTGTGTGTATCTTTTTCTGCCTCTCTCTGTCTCTCTTTCTGTCTCTATCTGTCTCTATCTATCTATCTACCTACCTACCTACCTATCTACCATCTATTTATCTATCTACTTAAGTATCTAGCTACCTAGCTAGCTATCTCTGCCTCTAACTTGCTGACACAATGTAAGCTCTCAGCTACTGCTCCATAGTGATGTCTGCCTGCCTGCTGTCATGCTTCCCATCATGATGTTCATGGTCTTACCCTTGAAACTGTAAGCAAGCATCAATTAAATGCTTTCTTTTATAAGTTGCTTTAGTCATAATGTCTCTTTACAACAATAAAAAAGAAGCTAAGACACAAGCCAAGCTACCTGGAAGAAATGGAGAAAACTAATCTGCCTGGATTATGCTCAAACCAACTGAACTTCCTAAAAAGGACACCATCCAACCTATCAAATCACCTGCAGATTATACATTATGCTCCAGGTGTCTAGTATTCTTAAACTGTCACCCTTGCTAGGCTGGGCTTTTGGATGCATCTATTTTGAGTTATTTATGCTCCTGTAAGTAACCCCTTACCCATATTCCTACAAGTAGTCGTCATAAATTCATTGCTTCACCAAATTGGACTTTGATAGTATCAGTACTTTGTTCTGTAGCAGTTCCCTATCTGGAGTGAGTAGAAATTCATTCATATCTACCCAGGAATAGTGTCACACAACAATTTATCACAAAAACAATCAAAATTCTACATCTTTCCTTCCACATACAACAGAAAGGGTGTAGGTATGGATTGTTGCTGATAAATGTGGTTGGTTACAACTTGTGGAGTCAACATTTTAAATACTATTTTAGCACTGTTGTGATGTGCTAAACTAGAACCACCAGGGAAAAAAGAGAGATACCATGTATCTTATTACAGGACCAAATCTATGATCCTAAAATTGAAATACTTTTGCTCTATTTGAGATATCTTCATATTGATTTTTAATTGTTCTCTCATTATTAAGCTAATAATACATAAATATTTTAACAACACCCACTTAAAGCCCCAATTCCTGCTTATGGTGACTCATAAAAGCACTGGTTCTTTAGACTCATACAGTATGTATGTATTGTGGGTGTTTGAATTGGGAGCTGAAGGCTGGTCTCCTAGCAGTACTTGGCATCTCAGTCTGTTGACTTCATGATGTTTTAATGAAGCAGGCAAGGGATTTAGAATTAAAAAAAAAATTGGATCTGAGATGTAAGGCTGGATGATAGATCCAAGACTGGGAGTGGTCAAAAGTAAACACATGGGAAAGTAACAGGAGAGTATCCTAGATCAATACTAAATGAGAAGAATGCATCAAAAATTCTTAGTAATTAAGTACTTAAAAATCCTGAGCTATCAGGATCACTTTTAGGGATCAAGGTCCTTCTGCTGTTTCTACATCAACTTGATAGGGGCTGTAATAACTGTCAGCTGTGACTAAGCCAATTTCCTGCAATGGGGACATGGAAACCAAGAGACCAAGTGTGGCTTGTGGCTATGTAGTGAGAAGCATATCCAAATCATAAATCCCATTACTTCAGAGATCCTAAACACTATCTGTCATAAACTTATGGCAATCAGTTGAGAAAGGAAACTAATTAAATTTCTTTAGCTTCCAAACCCCATAGACTTGACCTCCCTTCTGACTTGGCTACCACTGACCCAAGCCCCTATTATAATCTGGTCCTATGCCATGATGTCTAAATCCAACATTTTGGAAGTGCTATGATTCAAAGTCCAGATTGTAATGTAAAGATGAAGCTATAGACATACTATTTGAGATATTACAGGCATGTTTAAGAAGATGGTGGATTTGCAACTATAAGGTGGTAGGAGATGAAGGCAAAGAGGGAAATGAGACAGAATAAAATGAATATGTGTTGAACCTGATGCTAAGTTCAAGTTTAGTTCTTGAATGTATTCCTAGTCTCTGGATCCTGATTTAGCCTCAGAATGATCTTCCTAAATCTTTCTCTTTACACATTTAAGGATTCAGTCTCAGGAAAATACACTCAGGTACCCAGAGTCATCTAGAAGTTATTAGCAAAGCAGTGATATAAACCAGGGATTAGGCAACTTTGGAGTTCAAACCTCACAGTAGTTTCCTTAGAGGTGGACATTCTATGTGGTGCATTTGAAGAAATAACATCAAAATCAGCTTTCCTTAAAACAATCAAAACAATAAGAGTGACTATTGAATAATGTTAATTGATATCTCACAGCTCTGGTTACTTCCGCTCGCTGGTTTAATTATTAGTAGCTCAGTGAGTTTCATTAGGGACCTATTGTGCTGCTGTTGGCAAAACAACACTGGCATCTCATGTTCAATAATTAAAAGCAGGAAAAACAAACATCCTCTTTGGAGCCCTAAGTTTATAAATAGCATGGGTATGTGGTCCCTTTAATCAATAACCAAGCTTGGATGATGGAGGCAAAGATCTTCTCATCCCAATATCCCAGTTGTATAAGTCTACATTTCTATTTGTGACTACACAGAGACTGGCCATGCTGGTCTCCAGGCTTATTTTTTTTTTTTTTTTTTTTTTTTTTTTTTTTTTTTGACTACATGGATGTTGAAAGGCAACTTTTTTAAAAGAAAAAAAAAAAGAGGCAAAGCAAAATCTCGACTCAGATATTTAAATGAATGCAAAGCATAAAATGAACATCTGTTAGCAAAAGAGTTGGAAAAGATGCTGTAACCTGCTCAAAGGGGAAATCAAAGATTCTAACATGAGTTTATAGATGGATACAAAACTGGTATTTTTGGTTTTGTTTTTGCTGAGGGAGTGGAAGGGGAGAGTCAATTAAGCCTGGACTGGACAGAATTAATTTGCATTTCTATAGACAAGAATTGTTTTGCATGGTCCTCACTTATACACAACTTACACTGTAAGACAGCTCAGGAGGGGAACAATGAAAGGCTAAAATCAGATTAACTTCAAGATTATGCTCAAACAGTGGAGAGTTTCCACTGCCTTCCCCCAGTCATCTTTTTCACTTATTGCAAATTTCCCAGCACTGTAAACTAAAACCTTTGTCTTTCAAGCTCAAACCCAAGTTCAAAAAAATCTCTGGTTTTGGCTTACTATGAGTGATCATGGATATGTGACAAAACTCTGAACCTCATATTCCTGATCATGAATCAGGCTCAGTATACCCACATCAACAGTTTAAGATACAAGCCAAGCTAACAGCTCAGTACTTGGTTCACAGTGGTGATCCTTAAGTGTTTGCATTCATAGTTCTATTCCCCCAGGTCAGCAGAACTTCATTCAGTAGCTTCATTGAGGGTTGAGGTATTAGTAAACAGTAGACACCGGAGTTTGGCCATGACTCCTTCCTTGGCTTTTGTCAAAAATGGTGAGGAGAAGTTACATCCCAATAAAACACCTTTCTCGGCCTAGAAACTGAGCCCCAGGACTTAGAAGTGAATATGTAATCAGCTGTGATCAGAGACTACAATTAAGAGGCTACAGAGAAACAGCAACTCTGCTTGAGGTCTTCCATGACTTTTCACTCTTCCTCAAATTTCACATGCAAAGGAACCCAATATTGGGAGATGAGAGACAGAAGATAGAAATTTATCTGATGTTATGACCTATGGATACTGGATACTCTCAATACTGCCTATATTTGCCCCCAATACTATTTTACCCAGCAAATGCATTTGAATCAACTGTTGTCTGACTATTGTCATAGGGCATTCTGGGAGAAACACTTTATGTTCATCATCTAAGCTTGGTTATAGAGTAAAGAGACCACATAAACCTAGAGCTCTAAGGAAGATATCTGGTTTTCCTGATTTAATTATTGAACAGGAGATGACTATGTTGTTTTACCAAAACTAGTAGGTCATAGTTTGGGGATCAGGCCACCCCAGAACAGAATCCCAACTCTGATACTGACTTTAATCTCAGATAACTCCATTCACCTTCATTCTTAAATTCTTCATTGGAAAAATCAGAACAATAGAAATATGTTCAACGTATCATTCTCAAGATCATATTTTTGATGACTTGAACAGCACAAGGCAGCTAAAAATGGTTTAAACCTGGAAAGATAGCCTCTGTTCCAGACACCTCTGTGTTCAGACTCTTTTAGGAGTGTTCATCAGCAAATCTGATTGCAGGACTAAACTCTGAGGCAAAGAGAGCTAAGCCAAGCAGAAGCTCTGCTGGCCTAGAAATTGGTGTTTTCACAAAAGTCCAGTCTTTCTTCCACTAAGAGGAGCTATGACCACCCACATGGCCTATGTCATGCCTAGGCAGCTATGGTGTTTCAAAGACATACATATCTGCTTTCCCCTACAGTTGCTGAATAAACTTGTCCTTGCTCTCAAGCAGAGGGTAAGCATTGTTGGAGGTAGTGCCAAGGCTCCAGGTCAACAGTGCATCTCATCAGTACCATCTGGAACATACTAGGTTGTAATGCCCCTCATCCTACTAGGATGCTAATCCATTAAGAATTCCTGTCCTCTGCTCTCAGCACTGGGGGTTTTGAGCAGGGAAAGATCATCCTGTGCCTGCCTCCTACTTACAAAAGAATGACTTGTCTTTCCCTTTGAAAGTCTTTGTATATACTTCCTCCTACAGGGATGTACCTCTGTCCTGATACCTCATGGTTCATAAGGAGCTGGTTTATGGAACAAGTCCTCTGAAAGTCCATTAGCACTTGCTCTCTGAACAGCATTGCCTTTTCTTCAGCTTCACCAACCTCAAGTTTAGGTCAGACGTGTGAGTCATTGCACACGGAGCTGTTGCTTCAGCAGACTGCTAGCACCAATGAGTTTTTACTAGAACTTATGCAGGTATTTTCAAGTCAAGTAATGGCCATGGAAGGATATTTAGCCAAGAGGATACAAGACTCTTGGATTCCAAAGTCAATTGTAGACCTTGAATTTTATGAGTCCTTTGGAGTTTGTAGAGATTTACCACCTGGGATTGGCATAGTCTATGTAGACTGTTGTGTAGTTCTGCAAAAGGGATTTATTTATTCCAGTAAGGAGAAAAAATTAAATATTAAAAAGGAATATGAAGACATATTATATATATATGTGTGTGTGTGTGTGTATATATATATATATATATATATATATATATATATATACACATGACTTAGGGCTTTTATTATGGGAAAAATAAATAAAATTGAAGCAAAATATGTTTTCCCCAATATGGAAAAGTAATTACTTATAGAAATGAGAGGTTTGACTGTTTTGTTTTGTGCATGTGTTGAAACTTGCCCAGAGATTCAGTGATAGGCAGTGAGGCATTTTCCTGAACCACAATGGCAGAAGAAAAAGTAGATAGATACCCATTCCAGAATGGGCACCTTCTCTGGAGTCAAGCCCGAGAAACTAGTCGGGAAAGGCAGACCTCTCTATCCACTGAGCCCTGGGGCTGCCCCTGGCCTCCCTATGCTGCTCAGTAGGTGTCACTGGATGAGTGATAGGTTAACAAAGCTCACGTCAGATCAGGTATGATGGAGGGCATACATGCCTTCTCCAGACCCTTTATCACTCAGAGTGAATGTTTTATAGCCCTGTATAGAGGTTGCCAGAAAACAGCATTTTAAGGAGCTCCGGGTCATATTTCATCCATTAATGTCCTCTTGCCCCAAGAGGCAAAACAAACTAGCAGGTGTTTCAGAACTAACATCTTTATTACAGATGACCTCACTATTGTGTTCTCTATAAAGAAAAAATATTACAAAGCATTAACACACTTTAACTATTAAATTAATACAGATTTATGGCTCATATCCGGATCTAAATTTCTTGACTTGCAAGGTCATTATTTTTCTGTGAATTTTTTTGACAACATTGCTAATGGGGACCAAAGCAAAATTGATATGAGCTGCAATGTTAGATGCATGAGTTCAGGGAGGCAGCAGGTTATGTCTCCACATAAATTACTCCAGTGACAGTTTCACACTAGAACTTCTATGAGGATTTTCAATATTTGAGCAATAGCCACAGAAGGATATTTAGCCGAGAGGATGCAAGCACTAAGATTCCAATATTTACTTTGTTCTGACAAATGGCGAGACATGAAGACTGCACTTTAATTACTCGGAGAGCTTTGGCGCATAACTCCCCCTGCCTACCCTCTCTCTAATGCTTAAAGTAACCGCTACTTATTTTCCTCCATATGTCACTATTGAGTATTGTGTCTGCAAGTGCTGTGAGTTTGAAAACTTCCTCACCTCATTCTCTCTGTAGTTCTTAAAAATGGTGTGTTATGGTCATGTTGTAAATGAAAAACACTACATCAAGTATATGTTAATGGCTCATGAGTAGCCAAAGCCCCCAAATTTGGTAATACTCAGGCAGTATATAGACTGGCTCTTTTCTTCCAAATTTAAAACACCATGGGTCCCAAGACTTCCATGTGTTAAGGGAGTGAAGGAGAGGAGTGGCTAATGTCTAACCAGGGTCAGGAGACCATTCACAATGACCTCTGAACTTGAACACAGAGGTCTTCTGCACCAGTGGCATGACCTCAAAATGTAAAGTTTCTACACTTGGGTAAGCAACTTCTTTGTAAGAGAGATGTATGTATCCACAGTACAGGGGGCACCAGGACATCTCTAGAACCCAGGGTAGAGGCAAACAGAAGGTCCTCGAAAGGAAAGCCTGTATTTCCTGTGGCACTAAGAAAATACCCTGGGAGGTGAAAAGCTGAATCTCATTATTTCAGAAGACTTTGAACACAACTCTCCACTACCTAGTCTAAGTTCCATAGAACACTGTGGGATAGACAATGTTTTGTCACATGGTCTGTGAAAATACATAAACCCAGCACTGATTCCCTGCAAAGTTCTGAAAGAAATCCATGATCATGGAGGAACACAATGCCTCTGAACTTGAGAGTAAATTTTCTCTCATGTATCAACACTGACTGTGCACCTAATCCTCGGTGCTAAATCCTACTTGAGTTGCCTTGGGGGAAAGAGATCCATTCCCTAGGGTTCATGTTTCCACTTCCTGATATTTACCCTGCCAAGTATAATCACCAAGGGCCACAGTCTCCTGATGATATCCAGTGGCAAGAGTAGCTGTAGACAGGTCACTAGAACAGACAGATGTAAGCTGAGGTTAGAGCATCCTCCATGTCCTTCTGCAAATCAGTAAAATCAAGACTCCCTCCTGAAAAACAAGGGAGGTACATAAAGTGGGATATAAAAGAGAAGCATGTAGATTAGGCAGGAATTGACAAATAGGAACAGAATATGATATTCAGGTAACAGAGAGGCTTTAGGGAATAAATGTCACCTTCAGGAGTCCTAGGTCATGCCATTCCTCTCACTGCCCTGTCAAGATTTCTAATTCTTCTCCTCTCCATTTTCATTCTCATGAGGATAAACCAAAAGACCAATCAGAATAAAGTGTTCCATGAAACAATCTAACCATCTAAAATGTGTCAATAGAAGAAGAGACAGTTGCATGTCCCTCACATGCCCTAATAGTTTGGGCTGGTAGTGTTAAGACCTCATTGGGAAAAAAAAAAGTTGAAAGAAAATTTTAATAAGGAACAATGTGCTGATGTGGAAAACCAATGGTCCCTATATTTCTAGATTCCCTTGCCCTATTAATAAAGCCAAGGATCTTGAGATAGCCCTTTCTCCTCTCTCTCTGATAGATGGATATTTACAGCCATAATTAGAGGTATACACTATCAGACTGACTGGACACTCTAGGCATCCTGTACAACCATAGGCTCCACATATGTTGATATGCTTGCTTGTACAATATGCAAATAATGATCCTCATGATTATGCATGTGTACATCAGTGATTCATGTATGTGGGAGATGTTCTGTATGATCCTGTATGTGTGCACAGGTGTGGTGAGCATGATCTACAAAGCATGTGACGTGCATGCACAAGTACATGTGGAAGTGCAGTGTCTGCATGTTTATGTGAGTCTGGTTTCTGAAGCCCTACCACGCACCAGCCTGTTTGCAGCCAGTGTGGACCCGCTAATGATTTTAATGAGAGTGCCTCTGGATTCATATTTTTTTCATAAAATACATCACACTAAAACCAAATCAATGAGAAACATTAATTAGGGCCTTTGTAGATGCCTTCTGTGGTGGTGTTTTTCTTTTGAGAAGCACCAGATGAAGAATGCTGGGCTTTATTTAAGCTAAGTTGTTTGACATTTAGATGAGAGAAAAAAGGAGAAGAAACTCACAGGCCCAGGAACCGTTTTTGACAGCTCTTTGTCATGCAAGGGAGAAAAAAGGCGCTGGCTGTGAGAGTCTACTTTGAAGCCCTGGAAATTTGTAATGAAAAATTTAAGATACAAGAGAGGCAGAAAGACGAGCTATTCACGGGGCTCTGCATATATTAACACTTATAATGCAAACTAAAGGTTTGCTGTGTGTTTTTATAATTTGGCCGCTAATAAATATCTTCCAGAAGTGCTTTGATTTTCTAGGCTTGGGTATAGAGTTCGAATCCATTAAAAAGTAAAAGAAACAATTGGCATCGGACTCTGGTCCCTGATTAGGGGGCTGTGCACATCAATTATTGCAGACAGACCACTGACTGATATCAAAGGATGCTGGAAACCCTTGCACACTTGGAGGGAGATAATATATTTGTCTACAGCTCCTCTGCTGTGACCTTCATCCATGCCATTTCCAGGTCAACCCATTCTAAGCACTTGGCTCTACTGGGCATAATTATGATCAATTCCTAGGATACCATGTATCCACTAGGGAAGTTCCTTAAAAGAACCATCTTCATTGTTGAAAAGGGATAAAAAAGACTGTTCTTTGTATCTTTGAAATCTAGTTTTACTTTACCTCCACATCACATGTCTGTAAGGCCAAGGCAAGTCTGGCCATTCTTCCAGATCCTCATAGCCACTGATAAATGGTTGTTCTAGAATCTCCAAGCCATTCAAATTTCCTAGTCAGTTATGACCTCACAGCCTCTTGATGTCCCCAGCTCCCTTTATAATTCATAAGCTTTATCTACTCTCCCCACTACTGGATCCAAAGTTACATAGCAGGCAACTGCATCTGTTCCCCATGTTTCCATTTAACTTAGTGAAGTATGGACTTACCATTACATTTGTATCTTGGATGTTCAACATTCTCCCTGCCCTTTGGTAATTGATTTTACCTCTACTGTATTAAACTAACCTCACTTCATAGCAGCAGCTCTGGTATTCCTAGAAACATTGATAGGCTGGTGTTATAATCTCTACCATTCAAAAGAGGAAAACAATGCTTATAAAGGTTAAAATAAATTTCCAAAGGTCATGGAGGAAAGTAAGAAATCTGAAGTGTTTCCTGACCCCAGTACTTAGTCTTTCAACCACTGTGCATGCTTCTTCCTATAGTACTTTATGTAGTTTCTAGGCTTTTAACGCCAGCACTCAGGAGGTAGAGGCAAGTGTATTTCTGAGTTTAATGTCATCTGGTCTACTTAGTGAGTTCCAGACCAGTCTCATAGGTGGGCTACATGGAGAGAGGAGGGCAGGGGTGGAGGGAGAGACAGACAGAGAAGGGGAAGGAGAAAAGAAGAGAGAAGAGGAAGAGGGCAAGAGTATGCTATTCTTCTTCATTTCCTTAGTCTCTCCATATCTGCCTTAAAAATTGTCCCATCTTAGGGCTGGGAGATGGCTCAATTGGTAAAACCACTTGCAAGCAAGAGTACCTAAGTTGGCATCCCCAGACCTAAAATAAGCTGGGTGTGTCTATGCAGACTTATAACTTCAGCACTGCCAGGGAAGTCGCTCAGGGGGATTTCTGTCTACCAGTTTAGCTCTATATTCAGTAAGAGACCCTGTCTCAAGGGAATACAGTGGAGAGTGATAGAATATCATGCTCAATAGTCTGGCCTCCACATGTACGTGAGCACTGTCAAGAGTACATTTGAGACACACACACACACACACACACACACACACACACATAATAAAAAATAAATCTTTCTTTTATTGATAGTCTCCATGTCATCAAAACTCTTTTGAGCCACCTTCATTTACAAAAATTTATACATGTTTTTAATGATGATCATTTAAGTTTTTACAGCACCATCAGGCCTCATCAAGAAGCAGGCTTTTTTTTTTTTTTTTTTTTTTTTTCCCCAGAATATAACAGGGAGACAGAAGGCTGCCAGGCTCCTTACACAAGAGCAAGAAGCTTACACAAATAGTAAAGAAAGGAGGTATTGCTTTCAAAGAAAGGACCAGGAAGCAGTGGAAACCTCTCTTTGATGAGAAATTGACATCTACATCAGTTCTTCCTTTCCATATGGGCCAGCATGATGGTCAGGTCACAAGAAGACCCCACCAACACCTTGCTCTAGAGAATGGCAGGCTACAGAAAACTCCCAGCCTGACTGCATAATCCAGCCTCCTCTGAAAAACTCCCCACAAGGTTTGCTTTTGACTTTCCCAAAGCTGAACAAAGACTTCTGGAAATACTTAATGCCCAACTAGAAGGCATCTCCATGCCTTCAAATATCCCATCAAAACTAAAGTTCTGCCAGCCAAACTGTCTCAACATTCCTTTTCTGTGATTTTCTCTACTTGCTATCAGTGAGTCTGAAGAAATGAGAGTAGCCGCAGATGAAACCCTTTACCATTGGACATGAGCATTCTTGGCTTCTTTTGTCCTAAACTTACTATTATCTCAGTGGCCTCCGTGTCCCTGATGCTACTTCTGTAAAAGGCAATGATGTCTGCTACATGATGATGCAGATGACTTTTGTAATCCTGGGCACTGAGTTTCTACATTTCTAGAAATAATGACACATGGGCCACTCCTGCCCTAAGGATATAGTTCATCATGGTGGGAAAGTAATGGAGGCAGGGCCGTGAGAGTTCTGATCACATTGTATCTACTGTCACAAAGCAGAGAAAGATGAATGTTGATGCTAAGTTTACTATCTCCTTGTTATTCAGTCCAGGCCCCCAACACACACATACCACCCACATTTAGGGTGGCTCTTCCAACTGCAGTTAAAACTCTCTAGAAAAGCTCTCACAGACATGTCTATAGGTGTGTCTCACAAATGATTCTAAGTATCACTAAGCTAACAATCAATATTACCTATGGAAGTCCATCTCCACGGACACCAACAGATGTGAAGTTTCTCGTGGAATATGACATTAACTTGATTTTGTTGCACTATAAAAGACAAAATCTAGTAAGTTTTTCCCATAAGATCAATGCATATGTTGAGTCAATAAATGTCCCTCTTATCCAGAGCTTTGTTTTGCAAGACTAAAGAGGAATTACCAAAAGGAATTGTCTTGGGAGAGTCATGGACCTGAAGGCAAAGAGCTAGCAGCTTGAGTATAGTCTGTGGGATGTACAATGACATGTCTCCAAGGCAGTGTGATCCTTTTGGTACTTAACTATGTTTGAGTTAAGACAAAAGTGATGCACTTAGGCCTGAGAATATCTGAGCTATCCATCACTCCCAGGCTAAAAGGCAAAGGGAAGATGGGAGTTATTCTCACAGTATAGCTACATAAGGCAAGATTCTGAGGAGAGCTGTGATCCTCAGCCAACTCACAGCTATTTGGAAAGGGGGAGCAGGAAATTAATCTCTGAACTGTGCTCCCTTATGGGCCTTATCCTTCCTCCAGAAGCAAGGTAGATACTGAAACAGTTGTGATGGGTCAGACCCCAGAGGCAAGAGTGGAATGGAAACAGAAGTGAGCAGATGGCAGGACAAAAAGCAATGTCAATCAAGATTTAAAGAGAGAGAGAGAAAGCATCTGTTAGATAGCTTCTGGGCTCCTCCTCTGGCTAGAACACAGTCAAAAGTACAAAAAAAAAAAAAAAAAAAAAAAAATCCATGAAGAAAAGAGCTGAGGAAACAGCCAGAATCAAGCAGAAGGAAGTTCCCTGAGAAACTGAAAAAAATTGTAATAGTGTCATTATACTAGCTACAAAGCTTCCTTCTAATGGGACAGGTTTGTTTGAAGGAGCCAGAATGGAGGAAGGACATACCCAGCCCAAGTTCTCAGGATGCTGACTTGATTTTCAGACACTGTTTTACAACTCTGACCATGATAGCTTCTTTAGATCGTAACATCTCCTGAGGACAGATATTTTTTTTCTGGGGTTGTCTATACATGTTCTCAGTGACTGGTATCTTGGCTACTTTCATGCTGCTATGAGAAAATGCCCTGACAAAAGCAACTCAAGGGAGAACGAGTTCATTTTCCTCACAATTCCAAGGTGCAGAGCATCAAGAAGGAAAAGTCATGATGACAAAACTTGATTCCATTGGTCACATTGCACCCTTAGAAGAATGTGAGAGCAATGAATGCTCAATTTGCTTCATCTTTTTTATTCAGTCCAAGACCACAGCCTATGAGATGCTGCTGTCCATAGTCAACTATGGTGATCTTCCCACCTCATTAACCTGATACCCCACAAGCATGACTAGAGGCAGACAATCTAGTTAATCCTCCAGTGGTATGATCAGAAATGTATCTCCTTGGTGACTTTAGGTTCTGTCAAGTTGACAAGCAATATTGTATCACATCCCTAGTGCATGCCTGGAAGCATCCATGGGGCTTTACCATGTGAACCTAAAGTTATGGATCTTAGCTTTGCTCATCTGCCCCATGTGACAATCATGTGTTAGAATAATTCCCAGAGTTGCCCTCAAGTCAGAGGGTCTTCCATTCTTCCATATTCTTACACAAAGCAGAATCTTTGCTACATAGTATGGTCTAGACTCTTATAGTAGTATACTTAGCCCCAGACCAACCCATCCTCATCTCACAAGCAAGTTGTTCAGAGACCATGCCCATAGAAACTCCTTTTCTTCTAGGCAGGTAGCAAAGGCCAAATGTTACCCAGTCTCTTTAAAGTGGATGTGTCCAAGAATTTTATATTAGATGAATCTGCTTCTGAGATTGAGGAGGTAGTTCAATTAGTGAAGTGAAAAGTACATGGATATGATTTTCGATCCTGGCACCCATTTAAAAACCAGGCAAGATAGCATGTACCTATAATCCCAATGCTAGTAAGTGGAGACAGATGGACAGGGTAGGAGTGTTGCTGAATCAGTAAGTTCAATGTTCAGCCAGAAAACATGTCTCAAAAACACAGAGAAGAGGTAGAAGGCACTGAAGTTAACCTGTGGCCTCCATCACTCCTCTCACATATACATACCTCTACACACTCCACACATACATGATAAGCACATTCACATTTATTCATTCATTCTCTCTTTCTCTCTCTCTCTTACACACACACACACATACATACATACATACATACATACATACATATATACGCACACACATGCACATGCACACATATATTCTGCTTCTATTCTGATTTTGTATGATCATAGTCACTGAAAGACTTAGAAATAACAGATCACTTCAAAGGTATTACATCCTATATCAATCACATCTAATGTAATCTGAAGTGGATGGATCCATGGGGTTAGTTAAAAAAAAAAAAAAAAAAAAAAAAAGACAATGTCCTCTAAGTGTGATATGAAGATCAGTGTGAGCAAGTCATAGAGGTGAGTAGGGGACTAAATCACATTACAGTTTTGATCTAGAACATCCCTCAGATTCATATACTAAAGGACTACTCACCAGTTCAGCGTTCAGAAGGGAGGACTGAGGAAGGAATCTACTCCTGGGAACTGTGACCTCTTCACTGGATGAATCACCTGAGGGGTTCATAATGTGATGGGCTAATGGAAAGAGAAAGAAACATAGGAGGTGGGACTTAGTTGAAGGAAACGTGTTCTTGAAGGCATCATTCATGGGAAATATAAATGATTCTGGTCCTTTCACTCTCTCCACTTTTGCTTCCTGGGTGTCATGATGTGAACAGCTTTGTTTTACCATGATGTTGTCCCTTATCACAAGTCCACAGAAATGGGGCACTGTGAGGATGGACTGAACACTCTGATATAGTGACACAAAGGAACCTTCCTTCTTTAAGTTAATAGCCTCAGATATTTTGTTTCAGGAGTAGAAAGCTAATTAATATGTGGTCCTTGTGTGAGCAGACCATCATCACCAGGGAAAGCTCTGTTTTTAGAATCCCATCTAATGAGTTAGACTTGTTCCACCCTTTCCTGCAGGTCTTGCTTCTGTGTGTGGCCACTGCAACAACTTTGGGAAGATGCTCTGGCAATTCTGGTTAAATAGCTCTCTGTCTCTGGTTCTCCATTTGAAACTGACTTCTTAATTCTGCACCATTGCCTGGACGCAAATGCATTTATGTATATTAATTTTTGCTCTACTTAGCAGAGTGGTCACTTAATTAAATGTCTTCAGTTGTTTTATTAGAGAAAAAATAACCATCTCTCCACCTCCAGCATCCCTCCTTCCCACTTAGACTTAGCTCCTCTGTTGTGCTGGGAATTTAAACACTATTGGTTGTTTTCCATTCCGTTCATTTGTAACCCTGATGCCACCACATTTATAGAAGCCGATATTAAAAAGTAATATCCAAGACTAAAGTCGCTAGACTGTTTAGTAGATTTTTAAATTGAAACCAAAATTATACAGATTTTTCATTCTGATAATTCTACCAATTCACTAATTCTTTAATCTTTACAGGTCATTGAACAGTTCCACATTAATGAGATGTAGTTAAGAACAAATTTTACACTTTTTCCTTTTTTTTTCTTGAAAAATGTTTCCTATCATTTGTAAATTAGAAAGAACTTGTTCCATTTATGGTCCATTTATTTAAAATAATCGAATGCATGGGATCTGACTGAACACTGTGTGTAATGATGCTTTTAAACAAATTACCATTTATTTATAAGCAAGAAATAGACTTTTAAAAAGCACCCAGACTTGGTTATATTATTAATGACATTCTCCAAGGCCAACAGCTCGTGTGTGTGTGTGTGTGTGTGTGTGTGTGTGTGTGTGTGCGCGTGTGTGTGTGTTTGTGTGTGTTTACATCACTGGTATGTATGTACAGACATACATGCATATGTGGATTTAATTTCAGCCAGAAAGTTGAAGAGTTAGAAACAAAATTGAGTCTTCTAGAAAAATAATATGCATTTTCTTTTCTGAAACTCTCAAACATAGTTGAAAATTGAACAAAACCAACTATCTATCTAGAACATCTCCACTGTAAGCATTGCCTGTCAACACTAACTATCTAAAGCGAAATGCAGAGAGTCAGTCTAGCCCGGGCTGTTCTGCGTGCTAGGCTGAGAGAGGAGAGCAAACAGAAGTGTTCTCCACCCATCTAAGGCATTTATGGTCCATTTATTTAAAATAATCCCATCTAAGGCAGGAGCATGTGTGAGTACACAAGACTCACCAATTCCACCCTTGGCCCCCAGGTTTCCACTCAGAGAATACTTGCATTTTAATGAAATGCTACAGTTAATTTCTTGCATTAGAGTATTGTAAATTACTATTACTTCTCACCACACTCTACCATAGGGAGGAAAGTGTTTATCCTGTTAAACGTTATTTAAGGAGCTTGAGTTGTGGAGAATCAGGGAAGATGGCTGACTTCACTAAGAGTTAATGGAAAAAGACTGCCGTGGGTTCATCAGCCTGGATCCTGAGAACTTGTAAGGCAGTTTAGGCTGCTTTTGAGCCACAGGAAAAGAAATTAATAGTAGGTGTTGCTAGGTCCTTCTGGTATTTTTGCTGGCCTCAGGCCCCTCTGTTTCCTAAAATGTACAATGCAGAAAGTTCATTTACTAATCCAGTAAAGTCAAGGAGTTAATCCTATTCTCCAATTCCTTTTCTTTGAAATAGGAGTCTGTAACCCCTATAGCAATTAGGGAAGAAAAGTAAAGCATAGACAGAGGAGGTGTAGAGGACGGGGCATGGATAAGGCAATTATACAAGAGGAACCAAGGGGCTCACCATAGTGACACTGAGTTGCACATTTGCCACTTCCTGCTCCTGTTTCCTAAGAACCCTTAGGGAAAGCTAATGCAAAGGAAAAAATGATTGGAGATGAGGTGAATAAATAGAATTCTCCTTTCTGTGATCATTACAACAGAACAGGGCAGGGCCTACTGTTTAACTGACACTCCATAGATATTTGCTGGATAAATGAGTGACCGCATGAATATATAAATTATGTGCCTACTTAAAAGAATGAAAGAAGGTAGATATGGATGCTATTGGCCAGTTATTCAGTATATCAGGTATCCTGTTCCTCTGCTCTGGGAGCTTTTGATAGACTACTCTCAAAGTCACTCTTAACCAGAAATCGTGGTGTCATGATGCCCTATCAATAAACTTGATTCATCTTAGTAGGAAAAAAAGTGAGTATATGAGAAACCTGTATTTAGTGTGTCACTGGCTTCTACTACTTGATGTTTGTGTAGAGTAGGTAGTTTGTGGGAATGTGTAGTTGTCTGCTAATATTACTAGGAAATCAGTCTGCCCCTTTACCACAGTTTGAGAGAACTGCGAATTTGATGCAGTGTGTGTTGGGAATTGGTACTATTACATTATAAATTTTCAAATGCTTATATAGTAAGCCCCATCAGTGAGCCAGTGGTAGAATGATACAGCTAGAGTCATTGAGAAGAACCTCCTCAATTGAGGAATTGCCTATATCAGATTGTCCCATGAGCATTTCTGTGGGGAACTGTCTAGATCAGCAATTCTCAGCCTGTGGATTGTGACTCCTCTGTGGGTAGAATGACCCTTTCACAGGGGCCACCTAAGATCATTAGAAAATAGACATTTACATTATGATTCATGGCAGTAGCAAAATTACAGTTATGAAATAGCAACAAAAATAATTTTATGATTATGGATTGTCTTAGGGTTTCTATTGCTATGAAGAGACTCCATGATAATGGTAATTCTTATAAAAGAGTTAATTGAGGCTGGCTTACCGTTCCAGAGTTTTAGTCCATTGTCATCATGGTGTGATGGTTTTATAAGAGTTGCCATTTTCATAAAGTCCCTTCATAATGTAATGCTTTGTCTGTTCCTAACAACATGACCTTAGGTCCATCATTTAACTTTTCTTACAGTTTCCTTTTTACAATGACAAATGTCACTTTGCCTGTTGTTGTTTTTAACAAAATCACAAATATTTGATTTTACAGATAAAGACTCAGGAACCAGATGCTAGGATGGAAGCCTACTAGCTCAGAGAGACAGAGAAAGCGCACAGATGACCTTACTCATCAGTGTAACATCCTAGTAGGTAGCTCTCCTTCTCCATGCCATCTCAAAAACACTTTAAACTCAACACCCCTCCCTTCTACTTCCTGTGCGTCTCTCTAGCCATCCTCCTGATTCCCTCTTACTCTCTATGGTTTTTTCCTGTCAACTGATTGCTTGCTCTACCTCCTGACTTATGGCTTGCCATGAGGTCACCATGAGAAAGCAGCCATGGACTATATCGAGTCAGGGCAAGACCAGATGTAGATAAAACACCACTTGTCTGGGTATTAGCAACTTAGTCAGGTTAGAATAGCTCAGAAACTGCTCAGCTATTTAGTGCTTGCAGCTTGTTAATAAAAATAACAGGCCTCTGTATCTTAATTCAGAAGCTAAAATGGGCTAAAGCAGATATATAGAAACAACCAACAGTTTTGGGGAGCAAAAGAGATATAGAAAACCCTCTAAGAATTACAACTACACAACTACTCCATGTTCCTTCCATCATGCCTTCCCCATCATGACAGACTGCATTCCTTCTTAAAGCATAAGGCAAAATAAGATTTCTTCACTGAAGTTGCTTCTTGGCAGGTGGTTTGGTTATAGTAATGGGAAGAGTTAACCAAAACATGATTTTGGTTAGAGTTAAAGGAGGTCTGTCAGCTTTAGTCACTGCTCTCTGGGGAACCTGATATCCATAGTTTATTAACTATATATACAAAAATGCTTTCTGGTCCAAGTGGCACTAGCAGGATTTTACCTTGAACAGACAGGAGAAATCCTTCCAATAAACATCTAGTAGGGAGAATCCCTTGGCCACTGAAGCTCATAATAATCTATGTGTATCTGTTCTAAGTGATATTAGGTACATCCAAACATGGATGAGGCTGTTAGCGTCCTCCAGAGCTGACAGTATCCATCCATTAATGATGAGTGCTGTAGCAAAACTGGAGTGGCCAGTAAATTCGCAGATTGTTCTCTGTCACATACAAGGAGAATCCTTTGGTGTGCACTAGGTCATCCAAAAGCAAGTTCACAGACTCCTGTTAGTCCTCTAGTAACTGAACTGGATGAAACATTCAAAGTGCTATCTCCAGCCAACTCAGTATTCAGCAGAGAGACCATGAAGAAAATTGCAGTGACTGTGCTCTGTGACCAAGCACGGGTCCCAAGAAAATAATGTCAATTTAAATGCTTGTTATTTGTTAAATGCAGTTACTTGTTAAAGTTAATATGTCGATTCTCAGAAAGACACAATTTAAATAAATCGAGACTGTTTTAGTCAGGGTTTGTATTCCTGTACAAAACATCATGACCAAGAAACAAGTTGGGGAGAAAAGGGTTTATTCAGCTTATACTTCCACATTGCTGATCATCACCAAAGGAAGTCAGGACAGGAACTCACACAGGGCAGGAACTTGGAGGCAGGAGCTGATGCAGAGGCCATGGAGGGGTGCTGCTTACTGGATTGTTTGCCTTAGCTTGTCCAGCTTGCTTTCTTATAGAACCCAGCACTACCAGCCCAGGGATGGCACCACCTACAATGGGCCCTCCCATCCTTGATCATTAATTGAGAAAATGTCTTACAGCTGAATCTCATGGAGGCATTTCCTCAAGGGAGGCTCCTTTCTCAGTGATAACTCTAGCTTGTGTCAAGTTGACACATAAAACCAGTCAGTACAATTGACCCTTTGTCAACATGACACACAAACATCACTATTAAGTCTCAAACCTTACTTTCTTATTTATCCCCAAGATCTAAATAACTTTAAAAGTCCCACAGTCTTTACAAATTTTTACATATTAAAATTTCAATCCCTTTAAAATATCCCACCTCTTTTGAAATTCAAAGTCTTTCTTACAATTCAAAGTCTCTTAACTGTGGGCTCCACTAAAATAATGTCTTCCTTCAAGAGGGGAAAAACATCTGGGCATAGTCACAATTAAAAGCAAAGTCAAACCCTTAACTGTCCAATGCCTGGGATCCACTCACACTCTTCTGAGTTCCCCGACTTGGGTCACTTCTCCAGCTCTGCCCTCCGTAGCACACACCTTGTCTTCTAGGCTCCAGTTGCCTGTCCTCCACTGCTGCTGCTGTTCTTGATGGTCTTGATGCCTCATGGTGCTGGCATCTCCAAAACACTGCTGTTTTTTGCTGCAACTGGACTGCACTTTCATAAATAGCCACTCATAGGTTCTTTTCATGGTGCTAAACCTCAACTTTTCTGCATGACCCCTTCAGTCCTGGAACTTCAACTGCCACTGAGGCTGCACCTTCACCAATGGCCTCTCCTGACCTCTCACAGTACTAAGTATCAGCTGCTACTGCTTCATATTTCAAAACTAGTATCACCTGAGTGACTCTTATAAATTACCAAGTCTGGCTGCCAATAAAAGATACAAACATGGCTGCCTCTAGAATACAGTTTCTCTGTGCTCTCAGGAAAACTTCCCAGAAGATTTCACCTTAGTGATACTGGTCTCTTCTTAGTCACTGCTGATTTCTTAGCTCCAGGTAACCAGCATCAATCTTCCCAGTAATTCAAAGGTTTCGCTTTAGCAGTTCTGGTATCTTGTTAATCACAGCTGATTCTTCAGCCTCAGCTAACCAAAACCACAGAATCTTCACAATCAAAACAGCAGCAGCCCTGATAAAAGTCTTTAATCTTTTCTTTGAAATTTCACAAGCCAGATCTCCATCATTTGCTCTGTTCTCAACATTATCTTCCAAGCTCCTACAGAACATCCCCAGAGCTCTTAACATCTCAATAGCTCTGCCAGCTCAAAGTTATAAAGTCCTTCCACAGTCCTCCCAAAAACATAGTCAGGCTGTCACAGAAGTACCCCACTCCTGGTACCAGTTTGTCTTAGTCAAGGTTTGTATTCCTGCACAAAACATCATGACCAAGAAGCAAGTTGGGGAGAAAAGGGTTTATTCAGCTTACACTTCCACATTGCTGTTCATCACCAAAGGAAGTCAGGACAGGAACTCACACAGGGCAGGAACTTGGAGGCAGGAGCTGATTCAGAGGCCATGGAGGGTGCTGCTTACTGAATTGCTTTTCCTGACTTGCTCAGCTTGCTTTCTTATAGAACCCAGCACTACCAGCCCAGGGATTGCACCACCCGCCCTTAATCACTAATTGAGAGGATTCCTTCCAGCTGGATCTCATGCAGGCATTTCCTCAAGGAAGGCTCCTTTCTCGGTGATAACTCCAGCTTGTGTCAAATTGACACTCAAAACCAGCCAGTACAGGGACATAGAAAATAGTTTCCCAATTTGTTGATGTTCAAGTCCTTTCTGGCCTTAGGTACCAGCACATTAAAAATTAAAGCCAAAAGGAGGAAATGGGAAATTCAGACAGCATCTCTCCAACACTTCCTCTTTTATAGCAGAGAAACTGGTATCAGAAAGGGGCCCATACGAAGGTATAATGTTATGTCTGGATCAGGAGGTTTCGAATGAGAAAGCAACTGTCTGTTTATGGCACAGTACTCCCCAACTGAACCATATGGCAGGCCCAAAGGCTACAAATAGGAATTCAAATGATCAAAGCCCCCTGAAAGTACTAGCCACTATATTATTTCATTGTCATCCAGACACCATCTAGTGTGTTAGAAGAAGGTCTCAGAAGATGTTGGGATGAAGTGTCTTTGAGGTAGAAATGTGGGTCTGATGGTTTGCAAGTCTGAGGTGGGAGAAACTTCTAGTTCCAGCTGTTTCTCCCTCCCATGCTGCGGCCATCCTATCACCAGCCACCACCATCCCTCAATACCTGACTACTGAAGTCCTGCATCTTCCACAGCTGACTCCAGATGCAGTAAAGCATAATGGTCATTTCCCCTAAGTCAGCTTGTACTTTCTCTGATCATTTATTTTCTGGTGTTAATATTCCTTTGCTAGGTGGGACCTGCTGCACCTAACTAAACTATTTTATATCCGGAGGTTTGTGTGTAAACATCAGAAGTCTGTACCTCAGCCTGCAGATTTATCTCCTCCACGTCCTGCTCATTAGCGGTATCTAAGCAGTTCAAGTAGAGATTGCTTTCACAGAGTTAAACAGAAAAGGGCAGCCTGAGTGCCTGCTTTTGCAACCATATTTAATAATGCAACAGTCATAGCCTGTGGCACCTACAGAGTGGGGAAGAATTATTCAAATATCTCCACATTGGTAGGGGTGATCTTCTGCCTAGGAACTAGTAATAAGTCATGGAAGCTCCAGTGCCACATTGTAGAGATTCGAAATAGAAGAAGCAGACCCAAACTCAGGCTAGATGGAGCTCTGGGAGTGAAAGATCATAGAGGGCAGAGACAGCAAGCAGACAAATGTTCAGGAGAGCCTTAGGAGAAATGGGTGTACTTGGAACACATGATCTTTGCAGCTGAACTGTCCAGAGTAAGGACAGTCATGGGGGCAACTGGAAACAATAAGGGAGATATAAACACTGCAGTTGAAATGGATTCAGAGTGAGGACAGTCATGGGGACAACTGGAAACAGTAAGTGAGTTGTAAATACCACCATTGAAATGGATCCAGAAAGTTCTGTGCTTAGAACCCACTGCCTGCTACAGTGAAGAACAAACTTCCACAGCTTAGTCAGACATGGGAAAGGAAGGGGCTTTGCAGTCAGGCAAACACCATGGACATAGATCCATAAAGTTAGATATCATTTGGGGAAACAGAACAGAAACATGCTACCTTATCCATGATTGGGTATGGGTCCCATCAGTCTCAAAATGGGGAGGAGGTTAATGATAAAACATGAATCATTTCAAACTTCAGCAGAACTTTCATAATCCATATTGCTTCAACTTGAGTCATGCATGCTGGAATTTGCATTTAAAATGCTTCCAAAAGGCTCACGTGTTTGGATACTTGGTACCAGCCAACCATGCTGTTTTTGGAGGTAGGAGCTACCTAGAGGAAGTGGGCTGTTGAAGAAGGGTTTGAGGGTTTATTACAGGGCCATGATGAGCCCTGGGATGGGAAAAAGCCAACTGGGCACTGTAATAATGACCTAGGAACTGAAACTCTGCATATCAGAGAAGATATTGCCTGAGGTATGGAAAATAAGTTGTTCCGGAGAATTGGCATTGCAAGATACTGAACAAGGTCAGTATCTCCCATCTTGAGATGGGAGAATAAGCATCTAGATGGAAATGCAAGCATCTCATGGGGTTTACTTTCTCTCCAAGTTAGAAATTGTTCATTTTCTTTTCTTTAAAGAAGAGAAGCAGTGATTGATGGATGAAAATGTTTCTGTTTGCAGGAAATCCCTCCCCAATATGTACTGGTCACACCCACCTTCGAATCAAATTCTCCCAAGCCAATAGATTTTTGCAATGTGTGGACTAAAGCAAAAAGCTTGCAGTGTAAGACTTGGTGTCACAAACCCCCATGTTCCCTCACCTTCTTGGAAAGTTGAGGCAGGACAATCACAAATCATGGCTAGCCTGGGCTACAGGGTGATCCCTGGGCCAGCTTAGGCAGCTTAGTAATACTCTGTATCAAGAAAGAAGAGAGAGAGAGAGAGAGAGAGAGAGAGAGAGAGAGAGAGAGAGAGAATGAATCTAGGGATATAGCTCAGAGGGAGAGCACTGAAGAGGTCCTAGGCTCAGTTCTAGTACAAGAGAGAGAGGACAGACTGGGGGGGGGGGAAGGAATCCCCTTTCTTCTCACATTCTACTAATAATACCACACACTTCTATATATTTCTACATAATACTATATACATATGATACTTTTCACATAATCCTATTCTCAGAAATGCATGCTTTAAAATTAAAGTGTGAATTAACAGAGTTCCCCCAGAAATATTCTGCATTACCTTTATTTATGGTACCAATGCTTAGCATGTGTTCATGTGCAAGGTACAGCAATAAATGCATGTAGCATCTTCTTTGAATCTGATAATCCTGTAAGATAAATATTATTGTCACCTCATCTTTTGGAAGAGAAAACTGAAACACAAAGAGGTTCCGCCCGGGGTTACACGAAATAAGCACTGGACATCTCACCATTGTCTCCAAAGCCTGCCTGCCGCTTGCCCACCTGTGTGCCTATCTTTCTCTATTGTGATTGAATTAGTATCTAGATTAATGTTTCTCAACTTGTAGTCACAACCCCTTTGGGAGTCGAATGATCCTTTCACAGGGGTCAAATATCAGATATCCTCCACATCAGATATTTACATTATGATTCATAACAGTAAGAAAATTGCAGTTATGAAGTAGCAACGAAAAATTTTGTGGTTGAGGGTCATCACAGTTTGAAGAACTGTATTAAAGCGTCTCAGCAGTAGGAAGGTTAAGAACCACTGCTCTAGACCATCCATTCACACGAGACTCATGATAGTAAAGAGAAATAATAATCCCACATGGATAAAAAGAGACCAGGTCCAATTCTTTAAAGTCTCCTCTCTCATTCACAGCTTTTTGAATCAGAAACAGCCTCCCCAAGGTCAAAATCCTCCCTAAGAACCATGAGGCTAGATTAACCTTGGTCTCTACCTCTGTGTTTCCTTTTATCTGGAAAAGCTTCCATTTCCAGATTAAAACACAGGGGCACTTGCCATCGCCACTCTATTTATAGAGTATGAGAATAGGGAAGTCTGAGGCTTTGAGCAGGAGAAAGAGGTAAGTATACTATCTTTGTCATCTTAGACAAGAAGAAGGTTACACAAGGATCAGGGGCCAGGAGTCAGGAAATGATCCAGTGTGGTACAGACCCTGTTCACCTCCACAATCTCCATAGCTCTAGGCTACCATCCTCCCTGTGTTCTCCATGGAGGAGTTTATGGGCTCTTCACCTGTACCCGAGCTTGGAGAACGATCCCTCAGGATCTTCTTCAGGAGAGAGATAAGCAAACTGTAGTAAAGGCAGAGGATAAATTAGAAGGAGAGGAATGGAGTCATAGTTTAGAAAACCAATTAAAGGACTTAACTGTTGATCAGGCATCATTCCTCTCAATAAACTGCACAGCATGCTTGACATAAACTTAAAGATGAGAGAAATACCTTATTCTCACTCTCTGTCCCTCTCTACCTCTCTGTCTCTCTCTCTAACTCTGTGTGTGTGTGTGTGTGTGTGTATGTGTGTGTGTGTGTGTGTAGGTAAACATGCACATTTGTGTGTATAAATGTAGAAACTAGAGAATAGCTTCAGGCCCCATCCACCTTGTTTTTCTTTGTGAGACAGGGTTTCTCACTGACCTGAACTCATCAAATAGACTAGGCTAACTGGCCAGTGAATCCCAGGAATGCTTCTGTTTCTACCTCCTCAGAGGTGGGGATTATAAGTGTGCATTATCATTTACCTGATTTTTTTAATGTGAGTTTTAGTGATCAAACTCAGATAATTATGCTTGAAAAGCAAACACCTTCCTGACTGGGCTCTTTCCTAAGCCCTTTTAAATTAATTCAAAATCTATTCATTCAAGCCATCCATCCATTCATTCTCTATTTCTGTAGTTTTGTGAATGAAACCTAGGACCTTGCATGGAAGTACACTACCTGTGAACTACATTTGCATCTAGAGAATTCTTCATACCCTGTGTAAGGCCCTGAGCTCCAAATGCTTCTTCACCTGGCCTGGCTGGTCATTGCCAGCCTCTGACACAGATTTCCAGGTACACTCATTCACACTTACTCATGTTGCACTGGCCATTTGTTAAGCAAGCAAGTTTTTTCTATAAATCTTGTTTGTTTGTTTGTTTATTTATTGTTCTCTTACAAAAGGTCTTTGCACATAGCCCAGGCTGGCCTTAAACTCACATTCCTCCTACCTCAGTTTCATATGCACCAGGATTGCATTATGAATACCACCATGACCAACTTTGCTGGAGTTTTGGTGGGGGGAGGGATTTATTTCATTTTCAGCTGTGTGTAGGCCTACATGAGTTTATGCACACTATGTGCATGCAAGTGCCCATAGATGATAGAGGGTATCCTGGCCCTGTGGCCTGGATCTCCTGAAACTGGAGTTACAGGTGATTATTAGCTGCCTGATATGAGTCCTCTTGCAAAAGCGGAACTCTTTACCTCTGAACCATCTCTCCATTCTCGTCTGAAGTTTCAAATCCAAAGAGGGAAAATGAGATCAGGAAAAGTGTGGTAGATCATTTTTATGCCTGTTAACTAAGACAGCTAGTCCTTGAGAAACAGGAGTGCCAGGATGCTCACTTCCACGCCAGTAGGCCTAAAGATAAGAAAGGTGGGTAGTGGGCTAGTGTGTGTGAAGCTTGCTCAAGAGAGGCCAAGTCTTGCCAGCCTGGTAGAGAGTATGGTGAGGCCCAGGTACAGTGGCTAGAGGGTGTCCTGGCCCTGTGGCTTGGATCCCCTGAAACACCTGAATAGATATGGTATTATCTGTTTTATGTTTTAGAAAGTGGTCGTTCTGGTTGCCTTAAGGATGGAAACAGCAGTGTGGGTGGAAACAAAAGAGAAACTGGAAGGCTGGTATGTTTTATTCCCCTACAATTCAGGGACAACATGAATTTTCCACTGAAAGTAGAATTGTTAATACTACAACTGATAAGAGTGTACAAACATAGACATCTGCATAGACACAAAACATAACACAGCCTTCCTTCATGGTGTGCCCTCGAAGAAAAGAAAACAGCCCATTTCCTCCTAGACAATCCGATGAGTAGGACTGATAAAAGACATTAAATACCTTTCCCCTTGGATCTTTCATGAATACTTTACTAGTAATTGCTGAGGCCCCTTCTCAACAGGAAGAGGATTACCCAGCATGATATTCATGGTTGTCAGAAACACCAGAAAATGGCGATTCTGAAGAGATAAATGGGGTGAAAATTGTTCCCCCCACCTCCCACCATGTGAGGAGCCGCTGGGTCTCCCAAGTTGGGAGGCCACAGAGAAACTAAGGAAAACATTCTGGCCTTTATAAGACCTTCAGGAAGTTGGCCACCATGCTAGGAAAGACAGAGACTTGCACCTTCAGACTGCCCATGCCATCAGGGATCGCCACTGTTCTTATGTCACTCACAGTTGGAACAGTAAAGTCTAGGAGGATGCCTTTGTTATTATTTCTTTCAAAATATTAAAGGAATCTCAGATGTAAGATTTTTGGCAGCTTGTCCAGCACAGGTCCTTTCAAAAGACGTCCTAATAATCAAGGATGTATTTAATAAGCTCTTGATAACATCCCATTACCTTCTCCTACTTTTAAAATAAAAATTTTTCAAGGGGCTTTTGATATCTTATTAATTTGATAATTTGACAATTATTAATAAAACTGTTGATCACAGTGACGCTGGTCAATTTAAAGTCATTCCCATACTTCCTGATTCTTTTTACTTCTTTCTTTTGCTTGCTCCATCTTCAGAAGCAGCTGGATGCAGAATGAACCTAGCACTATGAAAGCTAAAGTTTTCGCTCAGTAAGAATCTAAGTCCAAATTTGTTATAGAAATTTTAGAAAGTCCCATCTGGGGCATCAGATTATATCAGGGAAATTGGAATCCCAACTTGGGAGTTCTTACTCTCATTCATAAAGGAATTTAAGAATGGAATCAAATGGAAGCTTGAGAAAATTTTTATTACTTTTAAAAGAAAAATTCCCACAGCAGGCAGGCTGCTAATCTCAGAAGCTGCCTGAAGGAGAAAGAAGAAGTAGAGGAGTCAGGGAGTCACGCCTTCTATGCTGGCCTTCAGGTTAGACACATGGTGGACAAGCAGCCATGTGATGGAGTGGGAACAGCCTTAGAGAAAGAGTAAGAATTCCCCCAAAGTCTGGGGAAATCTGAAGCGTCAGAGGATAAATGATCAGAATAGTGATGGAGAGAAAAGGGAAAGCCATACTTAGAAAAGTGGTCAGACCAACAAACCAACATGGCTGTGCTCAGTAAGAGACTGTGTGGTGGGGCAGGAATTTAAGAAAGAAGAAGTTCAGCATCTCACTGAAGCGAAAGTCATTCCATCCATCTCTAGCGTGACTGAAGGTGGGCAGCCATCCTAGGCATGGTCACTTGGCCAGGTCATTGATCCAGCCCTACTGGAATAGTGAGTGGGATCCACTCAGGTTTGAGAGTCTATATTCTTGATCAGAAAAGATTTTTCTTAATGGGCCTTTATTAGCATGCTAACAGATTGGTGAGGTGTGGCTAGAGTAACATTGGTATGGTTACATATATGTCTCACAGTAGAAAGGTAAAAAACTGTTAGACTGTTCCTGAGTAATAATTAAATGTAATAAGGATGATGCTTGATCCAAAAATAAAGATGTTCTCAAAGAGCAGAGGAAGCATCCGCCATGACAATGATGCCACCGTCAGAGGGAGGACATGTGCTTGGGACCCTGTAGCACTCAGCACATTTTTCTTCCTCACAGAGAAGAAGAAACTCACATATAGCCGAAGTTGACATCGTAAAAGTTGAAAATACAGTGGTGTTTGTGGAAAAGGAAGAGGAGGGCTGGTTAATAGGTAGTTAACTGTAGCTGAAGGAAGAGCTCATCATTGGGCTGGACAATAGTCTGACTATAAGAAATTATAATTGTGGTGGTTTAAATAAAAATGTCCCTCTTAGGTTCATAGGGAGTGGTACTATTAGGAGGTGTGGCCTTGTTGGAGTAGGTGTGGCCTTGTTGGAGTAGGTGTGGCCTTGTTGGAAGAAGTGTGTCACTAGAGGGGCAGGCTTTCATGTCTCAGATGCTCAAGCTATGCCCACTGTGGCATTCTCTTCCTGCTGCTGCCTATGGATCCTAATGTAGAACTCTCAGCTAACTTTCCAGCACCATGTCTGCTGCATGCTGCCATGCCTCCCACCATGACAACAATGGACTGAACCTCTGAAACGATAAAGCAATCCCAATGAAATGCTTTCCTTTATAAAAGTGGCCATTGTCGTGGACCATTTTCATACCATCCAAATCCTAGCTAAGATAATAATGTACTGTGTATACCTCTTAAAGTTAGTAGAAAAGATTTTCACCTGGAAGACACGGTAAATATTTGAGGAAGTAGATGAGTTTAAAGTGACTGGAATGCATAAATGTGAAAATATTAAATGATGTTCCATAAACATGGGCAAGTTCTTATGTATTGCCTTTTAAAAGGTAAACAAAATACCAATGAGAGCTACAAAGCGCAACCTCTTCCTTTCACGAGTGGGGAAGCTGGGCTTCAGTGTAAGAAATAAACTGTAATGGCTCATTTTTAGCATGAGGAGGATTTAGGTTTCTTCAGAATTAATTTTGAACAGGAGGCAATATGTACCCTCACCCTTACCGACAGCTGGTGCCTGCTGCTCTCAGAACTCTGAGAGCTGGGAAATTGCAGGCTTTCTTCTAGGTGACCAAGTCCAAGATGAGAAAGAGTTATGCAGCCTCAAGTCCCACACTGTTCGTTGGATAACACTTTACATGGTGAACTAAGAAGAAGGAAGAGTGGGGAACGGACAAGTCTAGTTTATGAAAGAAAGGAACATGAATTTCTTATGATGGGGGTCTTTACAAACCACTGTTTTGTGCCAAAGCAGCATACTGGACATTTTTGACATTTCTGTGCTGGTATCCTGTTTTCAGAATGGAATATCTGTTTTCAACTCCAGGTAGCAGAAGTGCCTTATCCTGTGTCATATGCAGTTGGAGAAACACAGCCAGGTGTTGAACCGGAGTCTTCTACTTCTTGACTGCTTTGGTGAACTTTTTCCTTCTTCCACTGCTCCTCAGATCTTACATTTCAGCTCTGCCTAGAGATGCACAATTCTGAACAATTCAGGGTCTACTGGATGTTACTAAACTTGGGGGGGGGAGGCGGGGCGGGGGCGGGGGCGGGGTACTCACCCCACGGGGTGTGGCTTGCACCGGAAGCAAGGTTCAGTCATCCATCCTCAAAGGCCAATTTTAAAAAACAAATTAATGGTAAAGAACAGGAAAGGAAGATTTACTCAATGTGGCCACATTGAGAAGAGAGACAAAGAGCCCCAGTGATGCCCCTGTTCAGTGACTTCAGGAGTCCTGAAGAGAGATTGAAGTTCAAATAGAGGGTCAAAGACATGGGCATCTAACAGTCCTGGTCACCGTGTGGTCTCACCCATCATTGACCCATGACGGACTGTGCTTCAGACTCACCCTGTAAGTTAGTCTGATAAGATGTTAGGACTGTGTAAAATTTCTTTTCCAAAGACAAGTTTCTCCCTCTAGTTGATGCCATTTCTTTCTCCCAGTGTGAGATACTGAGGAAGTCTCCTTCTTTAGGTCCATTGTTTTAGTAATCCAATAGATTGAAGGGCATAAATTCTGTTTAGAATATGTTTATTTTTGTCAGTTCAGCTACATGGAGACCCTTTGAAGAGCAAGTACAGCCCTAAAGCATGTGGAAGACTGTACAAGGTACTTGAGATGATAGAAAATTCTCTATGCTCCACAGGTCTACAGTCCCTCCCCTTCCATGAGTGACCACTCCTCACTGCTGCACTGCTGCTATCCTTGGAGGCTTGCTATTGGTACAATCCTACACGGAGCATTTTCACAAAGTACCTATGAATTGCATAGGACTTTTATAATGCCAGAGAAGTAATTTCACACAGACTAGTTAAGTAAGATATAGGCTCCTAGGACAGATGACTCACACTTGAATCCCATGTGCCCTATTGTCCTGTTTAACTGTTCTGTGGACTCGTCTTATCCATGGCTCATTTTCCTCCTTAAACACAGGAAAAAAAAATAGTGCTGAAAAATAACTGAAGAGAGTTATGGCAATTGAGTAGGTGAGTTCATAGGAAGAACTTAGGAACGTTCTTGTCACATGGTCAGTGCTCAATTAAACACTGCCTCTATTAGCATGTTTGGAAGATAAAGAAAAGAAAGTGGATAGAAAGCAGTAAGTTTAAAATTGCAGTGTTCATATGAATGAGGGGTGAGCCTACTCTAGATGGTATCCCAAACTATTAGTACTTACGTTGCTATACCATCTCCTTCTGGGAAGACTCTCATGTAATTTTTCCTCTGTCAGTCTGTTGCACACTGATTCTCTGCCAGCAGCAAAAGGGGCTCGGAGTGAATGCCAAGGCATAGGTGCCACCCTAGTCATGATCCCTGCCCCACCTCTCATCATGTGCCATCCCTGACCTTTCTGCTTCCCCCGCCCTGACTGTCCTTATCCTTAGTCACTGATGCTACAGTCTAATGTGGGTCTCTTGCCTTTGAGAAGCAAGCTCTATATCTTCACGATTTTTACTTTTTCTCAGGTGAGTGTCTCTGCCTGGAACAATTCACTCCCTGCTTTTCCACACCACCTAAATCTACACCCTTGACTCTGACAAAGTCAGGCTGATAACCTAAAGACAATTGCTGGCATCAGCAAGACAAGAGTTCATTCCCATTCTTGATGCTTTACATACTCTGTAACTTAAGAAAATCCTTTCTCAGAGATCATGTCGATACCTAGGCAAGTGGACCGGTATCTTCCTTACTCTATTTGATAAAGGTTGACAAAACACAGACAAAACTACCCAACATATGATATATGCCAAGAAGTAAAAGGCATTATGAACATGCTGCCTCTGTCTGTCTGCCTCTCTCTCTCTCTGTCTCTCTGTGTGTGTATCTGTATCTATGTCTGTGAGTCTATGTGTGTGTTTGTGTCTGTGTCTTATGTCTGTGTGTCTGTGTCTTATGTCTGTGTATCTGTGTGTCTGTGTCTTATGTCTGTGTATCTGTGTGTCTGTGACTTATGTCTGTGTGTCTGTGTGTTTGTGACTTGGGGCCGAATATAAAGCCTCATGCATGTATGCTGCATCTTTACTACTTTTTAAATTTTATATAAAATTTCTTATAGTGGTTTTATTTGTGTGGGACATATGTATACATGTGACAGCATGTGCACATAGGTCTGAGGACAACTTGTGAGAGCCAGTCATCTCTCTCCACCTTGTGGGTCCTGGTGATCAACAGATAAAGTAAGCACCTTTACCTGGTGAGCCAAGTCACTGCCTCTTCTTTACTTTTTATTTGGAGCTAGGGTCTACTAAATCACTCAGGGTGGCCTTGAAGTACCTTTGTAGTCCAGGCTGATCTTGAACATCAATCTCAATACCCAAGTCTGAATAGCTGAGAATATAGGCCTTTCCTACCAGGCCTGGCTTAATCACCTTTTCTATATAATGTTTTCCCTCTATCTATTAGATTTGTAACATGCTGTTGAATTATGTTTTTATATATGCTTTACACACTAGATTATGAACATTGCACAATCAGGCTGTTGATATCTCTGGTATATAGTACGATGCCTGACATAGAATAGACACTCCATGTATTTTCTTTAAGGTGACAGAAACTTGAAACTATCACTGGTTTACTCATTCATCCACATAGAGAGCTATAGGAAAGATAATGATTTCAATGGACATGTGTTCTCCAAAGAATCATAGTAGTACACACAGGTTTTAGTTCAATAATCCCCTACATCTTTGGCTTTCCAGAGTTATCAGATATTAGGTCCCATCCTAGAGTTTCTGATTCAGTAGGTCTGGTGTAGCTCTTGATGGTTTGCACTTCTAACTAGTTCCCTGATGTGATAGGTTTGTGGCCTGTTCTGTATGAACTAATTGAAATGATGAGTTAGAAGAAATACCACCCCAGTTCCCAGTCCCAATTATTTACCTTTGGTATTTGGTGCAGTGATGGAAAAAAATCTAAGTCTAATGTTGCCTCACCTCTTGATGTTCTTCCAACTCCTACATTGTCATGCTGAGGACCAAGCTTCCCACCCTGTAGCCCTTGGGGACTCATTCAAACAACATCTAAACCACTGTTGCTTTTAGTCACTCACATTGGTGACATAGGCAAAGAGCTGAACATAGGTGACATAGGAAAAGCAAGAACTCCCCAGCTCCATTTCCTCACTTGTAACTGGGAGAGGACTCAAGTGGAGCAGCAGGTGTGATAATCCTCTCAGCACGGGGGGGGGGGGAGGGGGGGGGGACTCACACCCAAGGCTCCGGCAGTTACATGAACTTGGGTGCACACAGGACAGGAGTAAAGCACTGGGTACAGTCAGTGAGGGAAATGGTTATCTCATCCTAACACACACACAGAGAGACAGACAGAGAGACACACAGGCACACACACATACACACATGAACACATACACACACAAACACATTCACATGAATGTATGCACACACACTCACACAGAGAGAGAGAGAGACAGAGGGCCTGAAAAGGGCCTTGGCCAAAGCTTCAGGTGGAGAAGAAAGAATAAACGTGTCTAAGCTAGGAACACAAATGCAGGAATGATTATGACAGGCCAGGAGGCTGGAGACCTTGACCAAAGTTTCTTCCAGAGTTGTCCATTCGATTTCCCGACTCTGTGCATAAATCTGGCAAGGCAGTGATCCTCATGAGGCTTGCTGGGCAAAGCCTTTGTAATAACATACACTCAGACCAGTAAACCAGACATAGAATTTTCAGCATATGGAAACTCTTCACTGCTTTTATAACTCAAAAAAATAAAATAGTTCACCATAATTAAAAGATTAAAATAGCAAAAGACCCTTTCCTGCATTTCGCTGGTCTTCACCTCAGAAGTACAAAGTGTGCTGTTTGTAAATGAGCTTCAGTTTCCTTATCCCTATTTACAAGGGTTTTAGACATGAACCATGGGCCTATATAGGGGCCTCCTTCTCTATCCTTTCTCAAATGCAAAGGGTCAGCCGAAGCAGTGTAACTTCAGAATTTTTGCTTTTAACTACGGCATCACCACACTAGGGCAATAGATGCATTTGCACCAGTTGTATCAGGTATTATGAAATATAATGTTTTGATTTAAGTCAAGGTAGTTGCATAGTTTTCTCTCCTTTTATCAAAGTTAACACGGGAAAAACCCATAGAAATAAGAAGAAAACACAGGTCCCCCCAAAAAAGAAACAATATGGTGTGAGCCTCTTGGGGTTGCTGTGTCAAGGAGAAAGGGCATTTGCATAGAACTCTGTGGACCAGGTAGAACCAGCCAGGGTCTGGGATGGATGGATGCTTTGGAGTTCTTCGCCTCCCCCTCCCCCTCCCCCTCCCCCTCCCCCCTCCCCCTCCCCCTCCCCCTCCCCCTCCCCCTCCCCCTCCCCCTCCCCCTTCCCCTCCCCCTCCTCCTCTTCTTCCTCCTCCTTCTCCTCTTCCTCCTCTTCCTCTTTCTCTTCCTCCTCCTCCTCCTCTTCCTCCCCTTCCTCCTCTTCTTCTTCTTTCTCCTCCTCCTCCTCTTCCTCCTCCTCCTCCTCCTCTTCCTCCTCCTCCTCTTCCTCCTCCTCCTCCTCTTCCTTCTCTCCCTTCTCTGCCTTGAACAAACAATTCCCATCCCTTCTCAGTTCAGCCAGGCCAACATGTATGACAAGCAAACCCTGCCAGCTGTAAAGATGAAAATAGGTTGGGACTATTCTCTGTTCTCAGCTTTTCACACTCCACCCACGCCCTCCCCAGACTCAGGGCTGCTGAACACAACCCAAAGAGAATGCCCTTTCCTCTTGCCTACAAATTTAAAAGTAACCTCTCCCCCCAAAATAGGCCTGGGGGTCTTGGGCTTTCTGCACTGACATTTATGCTCCCATGTCTTTGAGAACATCTATGGGGATTTTTCTAGAAGAGCACAGCTAGTGGTAAACTTTTGATTGGAGAATGCCCCCCTCCATTGGGAAAGTCTGCTGTCCTTTTCAGCCAATCAAGGAGTTTCAGGAGGCAAGCACATGAAGCAGTGAGGGAGAAGGGAATACCTACCTCCCTAGCCAATCAGTTCACTAGATCCTGGCAATAAATAGGGTAAAAAAAAAAAGTCACAGCAAGGTCACACATCCTCTCCTATGGGACAGACACCTGACTTTGACCTTTTCCCCTGGTATACACTGTCAAGGTTTTGATTGACAGCCTCAGGAAAACATTATGTCATTTTCAAAAAATGAGTTTTAAGATACAGTTGCTGTGATAAAAGAAAATAGAAGAACACCTGAAGCAGAAGAGTCAGGGGTATAATGTGTGGTAAATACGCTTAAAGATACGCAGGAAGAATTACTGGTAATCTGAATCAAGCATTAGGCATCAACAAACAATACCAAGTAGAAATACTACATGTAAACAACAGAAATTCTCAAAGTAAACAACACAGTCAGTAGAATAAATTATGAGCTGAAGTTGACTAAAACAAAACAAATTAATGAACTTGTAGATTGTTCTGAGGAAATGATAGACAAATACATGAAAGGAAGCTAGGAGATATGAAAGATAGAATAAACCTTGTGCAAAATAAGGAACCCAGGGATGTAGGTAGAAAAAAATCACTCTCTAACTCTGTCTGGGAAACAAAAAAACAAACAAAAACAAACAAACAAATGCTCAGTGAGTACATTAGCCACTGTTCTGTTGCTGGGAAGAGACACCATGACCACAACAAGTCTTGTAAAGGAAAAAAACCACTTAACTGAGTTCGAGTACAATTTCATAGGTTTATTCCATTATTGCTGTGGTGGCAGGCATGATAGCATGCAGGCAGACATGGTGCTGGAGAAATAGCTGAGAGTCACATGTCGGATCCAAGAGCAGGTGGAAAAGAGACTTTGGGCTTGACATTGGCTTTTGAAACCTCAAAGCCCATCTCCCAGTGACATGCCTCCTCCAACAAGGCCACACCTCTCAATCCCTTCAAATAGTGATACTCTTGATAGCGAACTAAGTATTCAAATCTGAGTCTATGAGGGCTGTTTTGTTGTTGTTGTTGTTGTTTTGTTTTGTTTTGTTTTGTTTTGTTTTGTTTTTCAAGCCACCAGAGCAAGGATTCAACATAAGCCATTAAAGATGGTAGGAACTGGTCAGGAGAGCGTGGATAGGAAATACATTCCAGTCATTAAAAACATGATACCTCAAATGAAGGACTCATGAGTGGAAACACAGATGTCTTCTAAGTGTGCAGCTTGTGCTGTCAAGAGCAAAGACTGTGTGGAGATCAATGCAGGACACTGTCAAAATGCAAGAGGCAAGCAAGAATCAGGTCCAAAAGGGTCTTGAATGTTTTCCTCTGCTCAAACTGTGAGAAAACCAAGCCAAACTCTAACGGGGTAGGTGAGCTGCCCTATCTAACACCCAGACTTCCTACTCCTCATTTCTCCATGCAAGAATGGCTCTGAGCTCTTCAGCTTGAAAATCTCAGTATTTGAAGGTTATTTAAAGATTTGAGAGCAAAAGACTGGGAGTGTAGTTCAGTGGTAGAGTGCTCACCCAGCTCAATAATGATAAAAGTAAATAAGAATGGAAAATAGCCGGTAAGTGGTGGTGCACGCCTTTAATCCCAGCACTTGGGAGGCAGAGGTAGGTGGATTTCTGAGTTCGAGGCCAGCCTGGTCTACAGAGTGAGTTCCAGGACAGTCAGAGCTATACAGAGAAACCCTGTCTCAAAAAATCAAAAAAATTAAAAAAAAAAAAAAAAAAAAAAAAAAGGGAGAATAGATGAGCTATGAGTTTACATCAGGTTAGACTGCTGAAACAGGGATGATCCACTTGGTTATGAGTCATATGAGACTAAAAGTAAGAAGATCAAACCTAAAGGCAGAAATCTGAAACTCAGAAATCTGAAACTCATTGGTATTTAGGGGCCTGTGCATTTGGGGGAGTGACTGGGTTGTAACAATAACACTCCACATAACATTGGGTAAGCATTTCCTCAAGACTGAAACCCAAAGTCAAGAGTAGGAATCTTGAATTTCAGGTGTCTAAGGGAAGTCTTTTATGCACAGGGTAGACATCACAACTTCTACATTGCAGATGAAAAACTCAATCTTAGAGGTTAAGTGACTTACCCAAGGTCACACAGGTATTAAGACACAGAGTCTGAACTCCAAGGAAAATCAGATTGACTGTAGAGCCCAGGACCATACTGAAGGCTGATTCTGCAGTGACTACTCTCACTCTTGCTCTCATAAAGCCCAACTCTGAAGGAGTCAACAGATAAAGTCCATGCCATCATCCTAAGAAGCTTGAAAGTCACAGAACTGGGCATATGATGAGAAGAGCAAGACCTGAACTGCAAGCCACAAGCACTGACTCCCAGCAGGAGTTTTGTGGTGCAGCTGTGACCAAGTCACTTCTTCAATGTGGTCCCCATTTTCTCTACAAATGGAAGACTGAGGGCATTCCAGATCACTGTGCCTGGCAGTAGGGTTTCTCCTAGACTCCCAAGACTCATCCACCAAGACTGACAACCTCCATGTTTTTCCGGCCAATGCTTTTCCTCCCTTCCATCCATGCCAGCCATTCTAGCTTGGGGTTCCCAGCTGAGGGCTGGGTGTGGATTGTTTGAAAAGACATATGGCATCCCAGTGCAGCCGAGAGTCCATCGCAAGGGGAAACCATTGTTCATTCATCTGGACCGAGTGACATTCTTTATGCAAGAATAACTCTTGATTAAAGGGTGAGTTTTAATGGAAACTAATTAGGCAAACTCTTTAGCCTGGGCATAATGATCAAATGAGCTGTCATGCCGTACCTGATACAATGATCTCACCCGCTACAAGATTTTATTCCTTAGCAATTACACTCCCACATGGCACTGCGTGCCGTTATTGCCTGGAGCACACATGTCAAATTAAAGACCAACTTATGCACCTGATATTTAATTATTGCCTCATACTACAGACACCCGGGGAATGTCAAAGTGAGCAGTCTTGCTTGGGAGAAACGAAACTGAAATCTTCTGTAAGAAAGTGAAAACATAGGAATAAAATATGTATAGGCCACTATAGTTTCCTATTCAGCCATCTTACAATTCACAGTTACAAAATCAGGTCTCCCCGATCTTGAATAATTCACCATGTCTTTTTTCTTTCAGTTGAAAAGTCAGCAGTAGGAATGATGCGGATAAAGACACCCAGGCCTATTGGTGTTTGTTTACTGCTGTGACTGATGGAGTCTGGACCTGGTCAAAGTAGAGTTCCCTGTGCAAACAATTCTTTCCCTAACAGATTCTGACAGGATAGGGGTGCCTCGCAGGTCTCACTAGCCCAAAGGGAAATGTTTGCCCTCAAGGCTGAGCACTCAGAAAGTCCCACCTTGCATTGCAGTCACACATGGTAACAAATCTAAGACTTGACCAAAGTTTCTCCCTGATGCATTTGTCCAAAGTCTGAGAGGGCAGGAATTCATTGAGATTCCAGGGTCCATCCTCACTTGTGCTGTATGTTAGGACAGTGTGAAAAACTTGGCAAACATGCTGATACTGGAGTAAGGTTGCAAACTAAAGTCCAAGGCAGGAGCAGCTTTTTAAGTCTCTGGAGCAATTCTGATGTCCAATTACAACTGGGAGCCACTGGTCCAGGTAGCAAGCAGTCAGACAAGGGGGTCCTTGGTGTCATGAGAGCTACTTTCTGCACTTCACCTCTTCTGTCTCTGTGCTTTTGAGTATGTCCTTTTTGTTCCTCGGCTTTGCAAAGTCTTCTGGAAAATAACAGCTAGCATGGGGCAAAGGTTAGGAAGGGGTGCTGAGGGAAGAGGAGGCAGGACATCTTTGACTATAGAGTAAATCTACCTTCTTTTGAGAGACTCTAGAGATGAAGTGGTCTTCTCCATCCCTCTCTCTACCTACAGAATCTCCATTTATCTTCAACATCAAAGACTCCAGCCACTTTTCCCATGAAGTCTCCCCTGATTGCCTCAGGAAGAACTGTCCTGTCAAGAGCCACATGCCATGAAGGGCCACTGAACCATTCTGCCCTCCTCAGCAGGAGTTTAAGAAGGGGAGTTCCATGTCTCCAGTAACCATCTGTGTTCCCAGCTGAGCAGATTCTGAGAGTTGTCTTGGTCCTTTATCTCCCAGATGAAGAAATTCAATTACCAGTTATCAGGGCTGCACCGCCTAATACTAAAAGGCCTTAATAAGTGTGTTTTGTATTTAGTAAACTGCACAGCTTGTGAAAAGCCCCTCCAAACATCTGGCAGGAGGCCCAGCAGAGGTAAGGCTAGAGCCTCTAATGATGGTAACATGTAAACAAGTGTTTTGTTTCAACTGATAGTCATTAACTTCCAGTGTCAGCCATATCCCCAGAGGTTGCTTCCTCAGTCTTGCAAAGGCTTCTGGGAAATAGCAGCTGGGGTGGGGCCTGGAAGCCAGAGGGAAGCCAGATGCATCTGCTGATGGAGAGAAGATATGCCTTCCTTTGAGGGATTTTGAGGCTATGAGACAATAGGACTCTCAATGGTGACATTGTTTGCACTGGTGCAGGAAGCCTCAGTCTCTCTGTTTATGTAATGGGATTAACAAAACAAGAATGCTTCACAGACAGATGGGAAAAGCATGCCTTAGCAAGGGGTCGACACAGCTTCTGACACAGATAGCAGTTGATAGGCAAATCTTTAAAAACATTCTCTTTTGTTAAAAAAATGTTTATTTTTAACTATATGCACACATGTACAGGTAGTTATGTGCACGTTACTGCAGATACCTGTAGAGGCCATAAGAGGGCATTGGACAACCTGGAACTTGAGATACAGGCAGTTGTGAATCATCATGTGGGTGCAGTATTATGTGTTCTTCACCCCTGAGTTATCTCTCCAGCAATAGAGACATTCTTAACAGAGGGTCTAAAACTATCAGAAGAGTCCTTGTTTAAATCAGTAATGGTTCTCGGCCTTCAAGTTCATGGTGTCTGTGCACTTAATCATAAGCCCATACGGACAAAGGAAGATTTTTGTTCTCTAGCCTTCAGCAAACAGTAGCCCTGAGTGATCCACTCTAACTCAGATCCAAGCAACCATACATGCAGTACCCATTCACTGAATGAATGCTATCTCTTGAGTGCTATGCATAAGTGATACAGGGACTGGAGAAACAGCCTCATCTGTAAAGTGCTTGCTACAGAAGCATGAGAATGAAGGTCAGTTCTCTAGAACCCATGGGTAACAAAAAAGAAAAGTTTAAGTGCATTGGTACAAATCTGTGACCCTGCTTTAGGAAGACAGAGAAAGCCAGACTAGCCAAATCAATGAGCTCCAGGTTCAGGAGGAGACCCTGTCTCAGAAATAAAGTTAAGAGAAATTGAGGAAGACATTTAACATTGACCTCTGGATTCTACATACATGTATACACACACAGAGAGAGAGAGAGAGAGAGAGAGAGAGAGAGAGAGAGAGAGAGAGAGAGAGAGAATCTAGAAGAATGCAAATCTCAGACTCTGGAAGAAGGAGGCTGAGGCAAATGCGGTAAAAGGAAGTTATTCAAGGATCTATATCTGTGAAGTGGAATGGTGTTGGTTCCCTCTAAAGTTCATATGCTGAAGCTGAGACCTCAGTTCTAATCTATGTTGACACAGGATCTTTAAGAAGGGAATTAAGGTTAAATATGAGTAGAATTGTAATCTCACAAGACTGCTCTTTTTATAAGAACTCGAGAGGCCAGAATCCTTGTTCCTGCACACGTGGAAAGGAAAGGCCATGCAAAGTACAGACAAAAGGCTACCACTTGGCAGCCAGAAAAGTGACCTCACCAGAAAACTGCCTGTTGACTTTTTGACCTTGGACCTCCAACCTCTAGAACTGAAATAACATTACCATTTCTTAAGACAACAAGTCTTAAGAAACTCCTTTACAAGAGCCCAGACAGCACCAGGAGACAAGGCAGCAGGAAACAGCAGAGGTGGCCACAACTGTAATAAAACCTAAAGACCTCAGCTCACCTGACAGAAGCACCTGAGCTGGGTACCATTCATGGTGTCCTAGGGCTTCTTAGATTCTTAGAAAAAAGACTCAGACTTTTCCTCAAAGACACATCAATCTGGAAGGGCATCTCTCTTCTGCTAAAGCAATCCTAAAGAAGGCTGATAGGATGTCACACACTGAAGCACTGCATCACAATGTAGCCTCATCGAGCAAGTATTCTATGCCCTTTCCCTCCAGCCCACTGTGGTCCAGCACCTCCAATGTGTCATTGCATTGATCTACACAGGACCCCAGTGAGATGATACCTATTCCCCAGAACAGGTTTAATAATGTGTCCAAAGCCAAGTTGATAAATAACAAAGTCAACAGGGAAAGAAACTTTTCCCTACTGGCATCCTGTTACTTTGACAGAAAATCCTGCAGCAAACACTCCTTGTCCTCCTCCTGCAGTCTATTGTCCCCATAATAACTGTATCTCTCTCAAGAAAGTTACATAAGAAGAATGAAATCGGACTGTCAAGGATGAGATGACTCAGCCAAGGTAGATTCTTGCCAAGTCTGATGGCCCAAGTTCATACCCAGGACCTACATGCCAGACGAAAAGAACTGACTCTCACACATTGTCTTCTTATTTACACACACAAAAATAACTATAAAACAAAATTTTAAATGATAAAAAAAGAATAAAATTGGGCCCTGTAAAAAATGGATTCAACTACCCCCCCCCCCAAAAAAAATCTTTCAACCCAAAATTTATCCTGTCTACAAAAAATGCAAGAATGGGGGATGGAACAGAAAAGTACTGAGGGAACCGCCAACCAATAACTGTCACAACTTGGGCAGGCACCCATGGGCATCCCTGATACTGTTAATGACACTCTGTTATGCTTGCAGACAGGAGTGTAGCACGGTTGTCTTCTGAGAGGCTCCACCCAGAAGTTGACCCAGACAGATACAGACCCACAGCCAAACAGTGGATGGGGCTTGCAGATTCTTACAAAAGAATAGAAGGAAGGATTGCAACCTCTAAGGGGATGAGAACTCCACACAAAGACCAACAGAATCAACTACTCTGGACCCTTGGGATCTCAGAAACTGAACCATCAACCAAAGAACATACACGTGCTGGACCTAGACTCCCCACACATATGTAGAAAATTGCAACTTGGTCTTCATGTAGGTTCTGAACAACTGGAGTGGTGCCTATTCCAAAAGCTGTTGCCTGTACATGGGATATGTTCTTCTAGCTGAGGAGCATTATAAACACGAATGAAAATGTCACAGTGAAGCCAACTATTTTTGTTCAATTCATGTAAGCAAATACAATTATTCAACAGGAAGTCTACATCACTTTGCCTTCAAGCAATCATACCAGCTGATTCTTCTCATCTATCTTGTCCCAGGTGATGTTCTAAAACATCCCATTTATCTTGATTCTTGAAGTATTGTTTTTATCATTTCCATTAAAATGTTTTCATTTTGTTTTATTTAAGTAAGTTCTCCCTATGTAGGCACATGTGTCTCCATGTTCAGAGTTTACATCCTCCCAGAGGCTGGGATACTGATGTGCACCATCAAGTTTAGTATCAATCTAAGTTTGTCAGTAAGAAGGCTTTTAAATGCCAAGGCTTGAAATTTGAAGGCCAGGTTCTAAGTGCAGTGACCATGTTACTTACATACCTGGAGAAACACAAGTCCTCCCCTAACACTTGGCAATAATGGTGCCATCATGCCCACCTCTCATAATACTGTTTTATAAGAACCCAAATGCATCGTGGCAAACTTCTATTTTCCACCACAGTTCTGGATATACATCTCTGTAAACAACTCAAATTGTATGACATGTAGGATGTAGTCATCCTAGGAATTGCGTCACATTTTAGGGTCCCATAACCAACTCTAAAACAAAATGACCAGCACTCCCATTGCTGCCTGAGTGCAAACTGGCAGCTGAATAACTAACCAGAAAGTGGCTCCTGACCACCAGGGAGAACAGTACTTCATGATAAGAGGAAAGAGGGTACAAAGGTTCCATGGTAAGAGAAAGCTTGACAGAGTTCCCAGAGACTAGAAGGATATCTAGTCACCAGGACCAATGTGCAGGATGGTGATGGGAAATATTGAGAATATGATAATGGCCTCGGAACAGGAGGAGGAGGAGAGAGACTGTCCCTTTCATATCACTATAAAGGGCTTGTGTTTTCATTATGTATTATATTTATAGAATAATGGGGGAGCTGTTGAGGAGGTTCAAACAAGAGGAAAGTTAGCATGGTTTAAGAACCTAGGAGATTCCTCTGGCAACATAGTGAAGAATGAATGGTAGATAGCAAAAAATTGAAAGCACAGAGGGCCAGTGAGATGACTCAGCATGTTAACATGCTAGCAGCCAAGCCTGAGAACCTGAGTTCAATTCCTAGGACCTACACAGTTATAAGAGAGAACCTGTCCCTGCAAGCTATCCTCTGACCTCTACACACTCACAACATGGCATGTGTGACCACACACACACACACACACACACACACACTTAATTTATTCAAATGTGATGAAAGAATTAAATTATCCTCTCAACAAATAAAAGCAAGGAGACTTCGTTCACTTTCTGCTAGATGTCTTATTGAACAATTGAGTACTGGTTTCTGATTCCAGAATTTCTGTTCAGTAACTCTTCCACTCAGATGCAAGGCTCTCTGAGGTTAGTTTTAATTATTAGAGACAAACTAGAATCACCTGGGGAAAGAGTCTGTCTAGGGGATTGTCTAGGTCATATCGACCTGTGGGCATGTCTATGGGAGGGTTGTCATGACTGCATAATCAAGGTGGGAAATCCCACTTATTATGAGCATGCCATTCCCCGGGATTGGGCCCTAGACTGTGTAAACATGGAGGTCAGGGGGCAAGGGTGGAGGCAGAAATCAAGCTGAGCAACAATCATGTATGCATTCATTCTCCCTACTCTGTGGATGTGACCAGCTGTATCAAGTTCCCACCTTCACTTCTCTCAGTGACGAACTGTAGTCTGGACTACTAAACTGAATGAACCCTTCCTCCCTTAAGCTGCTTTATGTCAGGGTAATTTATCACTCTCAGTCACTCTCTAAAACTCAGCCTGCCCTGCTGTTGGCCACTCCAGCTATCCCCCCATCTGCCCAACTAGCTCTTCACAAGTTGAGATAGACTAGGTTTTCTGGGTCCTTAAAAGGCAGTGCCTTGACACAATAGATGTCACTTGTAAATCCAAAGGTGTCCCCAAGATAGATGAGGGCAGAGTAGGAGTTGACACTAATCACCAAGTCAAAGCAGAAAACCCAAAGTGATGGTCTTTATGAATGGACTGGTTGAAGGATCTGAGTGTTCTTTGTCAGACTGGATTGGAGGGGTCCTCCACAGATAGAAGAATCACGGGAGAAGATGCAAGGAAGTTGAAACCCAGGAAACATCTCCTTATCTTGCTGGCTGGAATGAAGCTGCCTAGAGATCTCTTCCCGTGTCAGGTGGGACCTGCTGCCTTCCAGGTCCATTCATTAGTGGCCTGACATTGAACATACAAAATGTACAATTTCTATGCTATCATCACCCAGCCCATAATGAGTGCTCATAATTATATTTTATGTAAAACAAATAATATACTGGCACAGAGCTTACAAAGGGGCCCTGATTATGAACGGAGCTGAGGAATACACAGCACAATCCACATGGCCCCACTATCCCTATGGGGTGAGTTTGAATTGACAGAAGATAGATCAGAGACTCCCTTCTGGGAATGCAGAGCTTGAAGAGACCAGGAAGGATTTCAGAGAAAGGTTCTTTTCCTCCAGTATTCTGTCAGTGTCCAAGGAAGACCCAGAGCTTGACAGAGGCCTACGTCTAGGAAGAAGCCACTTTTTGAAACATTTTTATTTTCTCAATCTCTCTCCAATTATGTGGTATTTCTATAAAAAAAATAGTGGTATAATTTATTCTGCTTCTGTTGGATTTTTTAAAGCAGTTCTCCCAATACCTAGACTTGGTGATGAGACAATAAAGGATTTGTAGACACCTGATAGAGAGTCTGAATGTAACTTGGGTTCTCCAATGAGACCCACTGCTAATCAGTTATCATTCTGACTCATTTTTATGCATCACTTCTCAGAGTCTTCGTTTCCTCGTCTGTAAGGTGGGAATAGCCTTTTGCTAGTTTGGTACAGAATTGTTCTAAGAATAAAGCAATAATCTATTGGGGCTTCATTTTGCATATTTTGTAAGTGTTGATTCACTTAAATATCCTAACAACCCCCTATGGGAGCACTAGGCTCAGCTCAGTTTTAAAATGTCGATAGTGAAAGGTTAAAGGCTAAAGACATTGGTTACAGGTCATAGACAGCTTAGCTGAGGAGCCTACACAGAAGCCTGGGCAATCTGAACTTAGTTCTAATGACCTAGCCTGGCACCTAGGACAGGATGGCAAAGGATCTTTGTCATGTTTATAAACTAAACATGCCAGCTCTGTGCTGCCTTCAGCAGATCTGGAGTATGCCTTGTGGTCTTTATTAAAAGGAAGAGAAATGCCTGGGAGGGATTTGGTAAAGGGAAAAACAATGCCTGCTACCCCCCAGAGGCTGGATGCCTTGGCTATCGAGGGGGACAAGCCTTCCAGAAGAACACAACTGAAGCAGTAACAACAGGAAAGTGGCATGGAGAGAAAGAGCAGAAACTTAGACTCCAGTTCTCAGCTGTGACCTGTCTGTCATAGGCTTCTGAGCAAGGACAGCTGTCCTCTAAGGCATGGCAATGCCAGTGGGGGCTAGCTATAGAATCCAGATGGGAGGAATAAAACACAAAGGAGAGAAGCCATGATGATCTTGTGGCTTAGGCTAAAAAAGAGGTTCTGATTCTGGTTTTGGTCCAGATTCTTTTCTACAGGTGACTCACCATGTTTGTTTGGTCCAGTTCCTTGCTCAATGCAGAGACTGTGGTAGGCAAGATCAGGGAGCAAGGGTCCCCGGGCCACATAGAATCCCATTCTAGCCTCAGTTTGTCCCATGTGTAAAATCAGGAGGTCAATTAAATTCGAATGCCTTTAACGTCTTGAAAATCCCATGATCCCTAGACTCACTTTACCCACAGCCATAAATTAATATCCTCGGGGCAAACAATTTCATTTAGGTCAAATGATTACTTGTACATATACAGGGGAAAAATAAAGACACCACACACACACACACTAGTCCTGAACCTCATGTTTATAGAACCCACCCCCACCTCAGTCATACACAAAACATACAGACAGTCAAGCAGAGGCACAAACACCTGGACTCTCCCTCACCCACTCTTTGGATCCCACAACCCCCTATCAACTCCCCTGCTGGGTAGTCAAGGGGGCCTAGCCAGCCACTGTATAGTTACCTAAGCTGATGGGCTGGTGCCACCCAATGGTCAGGAGCAGAAGTACACCCTTGGTTTCAAGACCCAAAAGAGATTGGACAGAGCCCAGGGTCATTCAATCCATCTTTCTCTGTCTAGTGAGGTTGTGTTCAGAGTTGCCCTAGATAGACCAGGCTGCCTATGGTTGTAAAACTTCTCAAAGGTCAGGGGATTGTCACTGACACTCTGAGAGGCTTTGGACCAGACCGGAGCCTAAAAATATTGGGTGCAAACTGTGTGCTCAGCACCATTCTAGAAGCTTTATCTGCAGTCTCCTTTTGATCCTCACACCTGCTGCCTTTGCAGGGCATATACTACTGTCTCTATTTTAAATAGCTACTACCAAGAGAGGTGACTCTGAGACACAACTTCAGATCCACCTGACCCAAAAGCCAGGGCTCTTTTCAGCAGCCACCTGGACACCCTGGACTTAGTCTTCTTTACATTTTTTTTAATATAATCATTCATTCATTCATTCATTCAGCCAGTCACACACTCATTCTTCCCGTGAATGGATAGGATACATATTAGACAGAATTCGGAGGGGCACCAGGGAATAACTTTAAATAGCTCCTACACAGTTATGCTTTGTGCTTCCCGCAATTATAGTTAACTCAGTCATTCTGGATTTCTGACGGGGTTGAAAACTTATAGCCTCATAGCCAATCCTGGCTATTTACCTTGAAAGAAAAGATTTGAGTGGATGGTCGTCAGCTGACATTCATCCTAAAGCCAGGTTCAGAACTAAATGTTTTAGTTAGGATAGATGACAGAGGTTCTGGTTAGTCAACAAAATGATGGACTGGGTATTAGGACTATCTTGTACTTCACGGGTACAAATTGGCATAATTATGCTCAAGTTGTATTTTGAGAGAAAAGTTTCATTTTAACAGGAAGGGTGATATGTAGGAGGAGCTAAGGTGGGAGGAGTACTGAGAGGAAGAGAAGGAGCAAGGAGAGGAGAAGGAGAGGAGAAGCTAGGTGATGAAAGAGAGAAAGAGAGGGGAGACATGGAGGAAGATGTTCATGTATCTCCACCAGTCAAAGATAGTTGATATATCTAGGTTGGATAGTGGGTTACACCTCTGATTGAGCAATACCAAACTTATAAAGTCTATGATTAACATTTTTTTAAAAAATGTATAAATGCAAAAAGGAAAAGGGGGCATGGGATAGGAGTTTTCTAAGGGGGGAATGGGGAAAGGGGATGGCATCTGAAGTGTAAATAAAATAACTAATAAAAAATGGAAAAAAAACAAAAATAAATAAATAGCTTCTACGCTTCAAGAATCAATGAGTGTTGTGTCTTCCAGAGTCCTTAAATATATAACCTTAGTAGCTCTTCTTTGTCAAGTTGTATATAATTCCAAACGGGAAAAATGAGGAAGCCCTCGCCTAGAATGAAAGGCAGCCAGCACATAGAGGGCAGCCAGTGAGCTTGAGCAAAGACCCTTCAGTCCACATTCTTCTAGTCTAGGAGTGCCCAAATGTGAGCCCAGATATAGTCAACGAAAGAGTGCAAGAAACTGTAGTTATCTGGACTCCATTTGTGTCACAGGTGAGAGCCAGAAGCAGAGAGGTACTTCCAGTGCAGAGAAACTCAGTACGTCCTGTCGCTCTGACATCTACAGCCTCTCTCCACAGTCCAATTCCAACCTTTGTCCCTACTCAACTGTTTCTCCACCTACATCCTCAGAGTCCTGCTTCCCAGCCTCCAAACAGCCCACAGGTCACTAGCTCCTGATCTTTGCTTATCTTTACTAACGCATAGGAATAGAATAATAGAACTGTTCTATGTGAACTGCCAGAAAAATATTACCCAGTCCACAGTGTGTGGAGGAGTAAGAGAGACCCAGATAGAAAACACTCATCCAAGATCACGTGGCCAGCATATGATATGACATAGCACCATACAATGTAGCCTGTGAAATAACTGGGTGCAGAATTCACATTGCCCTTTCCAGTGGGAAGATCACTTTCTGCCTTTCCTCTTCATCTTCATCCTTGTGAAATCAGACAGAGATGGAAATGTGCATCAATCAACTCTAAGTCATCTCTTATATCCCCTCTCCTCTCCAGTTCCCCAACCCAAGAATAATGAGAACATAAACCCCTTGAAGACAGAAAACACCTTTACATCTTTCCAAAGTCTTAATTCTAACACAATAATTAATTCTAGCATGTAAATTAATAAATGCTTAGTTCTATCATGTACATATCAATATTGGGTGAATAAATAGAGCATCTAATGCCACATTAAAAATTAAAATAAAACCAAGTCTTTTTCTTTCCTGTAAAAACAGCATTTGAAGTTGAGCTGATGGCATACATCTTGTCACTCCAGCTACATGGGAGGCTGAGACAGAAAAACCACAAGTACAAAAGTTGTGAGCTACATAGTGAGTTCAAAACCAGCCTGGACAATTTAGTAAGACACTCTCTCAAAATGAAAAGAAGACTGTGGATATATATCTGTGTTTGGGTTCTTGTCTAGCAGGCACAGGACCCTAGGCTCAATCCTCACCACACACAAAAGCATCTAAAAGTTTCCCCACAATTTAGTGGATGAACTAGGTGTATCCCCTACCATACATACTTATGAAATGAAGGCACACATATACCCACCCTAAATGCAAGGAAATCTTGATAAATCAGAATTCCCCAAATACAGCAGACATGCCTTCCCTTTGAAATTATAGTCCTGTATTCCCACATTCCTTTCTGCTACTCTCAAAGTTAGTTAAAACACCAGGCAGCCAGCCAAGCTCAGTCCAAATGCTACCTTCAAGGAGCCGTCCCAATTCACCTTCTGAGAGCGCTGTGTTCAGAACAGGTGTCTCTGGGCTTTGATAAGTACCATGCACTCCACTCTGCCCTTACAAAGTGATCTTGTAGGATTTTCACCTGGGAATCATAGCTGGTCATTTTCTGCCCAACTCTCCCAACGTGCTCTCAGCCGCAGAGCTGACAGACACACAAAGTAAGTGCTTATTCAGCATCCCTTGAATTGATGTTCCTCTTACCACACCATATGTTCCAGTTACCCCTGAGGGTTCAGTTATATTTCATTGTAAAACCACTTAAGTTACTTCCTAGATCGTTATAAACAAGAGCCCTTCAGGAACTGGACATAGTGTCTCCAAAGAGCCACAGCTTTAGAGCAAGGACAAACCAGGGCTTTAGAGCTGAACATAGTACACAAGCAAACAGGTACCACTGAGGACAAAGAGGACCCTGGGAATGAACTAGATCTCATGTATAGGAGACTTTAGAAGCCAAATTTTGAACAAAATTAAGATTTTTTTGTAATTGGTGTTGTGTATTAATAGAACAGTATGCTAGGGGTAGTAAGCCTTCTGGTCATACAGATGTCCAGGCAACAGGTGCAGATAAGCACTGAGGACAAATCAAAGGCCATGTGATTTGCTACTGATTGAAAAGGTCTAGGCCAGCAAGAAGCGTCAACAACTTCATCGGCTCTCTAAGACTTGCCCAAGTGATATCCCAAAATCAGAGTTGACTTTCACTTTTCATTTCAATCTTTTACTTTAGTGCCTCCATCTCACTCTCAGCTCCCTAAGACCTTGGATAGCATAGAGGTGTTTATTGGTAGATCATCTTTGTGGCAGTCTTCAATGTTCTTGTCCCACATTATAGGTCACATGGGTCTTGGTAGAGTTTTCATACACACCACCTTCCCAAAGGTCCCAGCATGAATGAGAGTGGTCCCTAAACCCACAGAATTCAGTCATTCATTACAATGTCATGCCCACTACTTTCTCTCTTCTCTCTCTGCTCATTTGCTCAATCATCTACTGAACTCCCAGATCAGTTTCCAAATAACCAATGTTTACTCATATTTTTGCCTGAAGGCCTGCATTGGCGGGACCTCTGTCTCAGAATCTGTGTTGGAGGCTGCAATGCAGTCTTCACAGTGATGGGCTAAAGCAGTGGCTTGGAATTGCTTGTCAATGGACAGGAAATCTAATTTAACCTTGGGCACAATGACAAACTTGAATGAACCTATCTCAACACATGCATGAGTCTCTCAGATTGTATAATGTCAAGAGTATTCTCTCTGAAGCAATCAACTTAATGATCCCAAGATGAGAACAATCACCCAGGGAGTCTGAAGTCCAATCTCAAGTACTTGTGAGGAATAGACTAGAGGACACAGGTAAAGGCCGTGTGAAGGAGACGATGCTTGGGATTATGAAGACAGGAGCCAAAAAAAATGTCTAGAGCAGTATGATTTTCAACCTGTGTGTTGCAGCCCCTTAGGTGTCAAACAGCCCTCTCACAGGGGTCGCCTAAGACTATCAGAAAACACAGACATTTATATTACGATTCATAACAGTAGAAATATTACAGTTATGAAGTAGCAAGGAAAATAATTTTATGGTTGGGGGCATCACCACATGAGGAACTTAAAGGGTCGCAGCATTAGGAAGGTTAAGAACCACTGTTCTAGGAGCATGGAAACTTGGAGAAACAATGCAAGATCCCCACATACACTAGAGCTTGTGAACGGAGCCCAAAGCTAATGGCAGCGTGTTACTAGATTGCTAGTCTCCAGGATGACAGGAAAATGTATTTCTGTTGTTTTAAACCACCAAACTTGTAGTATCCTCTTACAGCATCTCTGAAAAATTGATATAAAGGTATTATTGTCCTTGTTTGGTTGATGAGGCAATCAAGAATCAAATGAAAGCAAGCTACCCAGAGTCATAGAAATAGCATGGTGATGCCAGTACTGGACCCAAATCATCCCCACAACACAGGAGCTGCTTCTCACCACTACAATGAGAGAATTAAGCAGTACAATGTGTCCAACACTGTGCCAAGTGCATGACAGACAATAGGAAGTTCATTCACTCTATTGAAACCTTCCTTTCCTATTCCATTTTATCCATTGACCATCACTGGGTGGCCGATTATTAATCAGATAACCCAGACCCTGTTGATCTTTAAGTTGACATATCATCTTTCTTAAAGTGGGCTTCTGTCCATGATACAATAGCACACATCTAGAAGGTTCTTAGGGATCAACTTGTCGGATAAGTATTTCAGCACCATGGCAGCTGGTGGAAAAGATAGATTGGAACTTGTGCCTGGAGTTAATGTCAGTCAGAATTGAAGATGTGCCAGCCTCATCAGGACAGATTCTTTAATTAACCTGCTAATCCTGTCAGGATTGGGTTCACTCTCTTTCTCCAGAAATGTGCTATGTGTCTCTTCTTTCACCACTTTGTCATTTGCTCTATTTCAGATTCAAGGTGTCCTTTAAGTCAGTGCTTTAAAAGACTGTGTCCTCCAAGTCAAGCTGTTGGAAAAGTGGCCCACAAGCATTCCCATAGCGAAGCTACCCCTGCTTTTCTCCAGAGTAGAGTAGTAATAATCTCAATGCAATAAACTCACACAGAGCAAATACTGTGGGCCTTATCCTTACCTGTACATTGCAAAAGCTGAAAGAAGAAAGGGGAAAGACCCTCGTAATGTGTACAGAAACCTGCACTGTGGGTAGGACGGGTGCCATAGAACAGAGTTGGTAACTGTAGACTTTCCCAATGTGTGTGTGTGTGTGTCTAAGCCAGAAGCCAACCTCAGAGCCTTGCTAATTAGGGTGGGATATCTCAGGGGCCCATCTATCTCCTCCCTAATATACCTTTATGCCCACTTATTAGTATTGTTACTTTTAAAGTAGGTTCTATTTCTACCAAATTCCTGCCCTTGCACTTTGCCTTGCAAGCACTCCAATGGTAAATGGAACCATCTCCCAAGTACAGAAAACACAATTGTTTCAGGGGCAGAAGAGAAAATGTCATAATACTGTTTGTGGTCTAAGGCAATCAGCCCAGGAGCTCCAGTCCCGGATGCCACCAAATAACTACACACAGGAGAAAAGAGTACCCTCTAAGTCCAAGTCCTGTGCTAGAGAGTGAGTTATTTATAGGGAATAGTGAAGTTTATTCAGCTCATGCTTCTGAAAGCTACAAAATTCAGGACCAGGCAACCTTATCCAGTGAGGTTTGTGCTAGTGAGGGCCACTCAGAACTGACACGTGGCATCACAGAACACTCCATCTCAGGCTTCTCCTCCTTTTCTTATAAAGCCATAGTCATACTGGATTAACACCCCACCCTTATGGCCTCATTCAGTTTTAATTATCTCCCAAAGGTCCCATTCCAGACACCACCGTCAGATTAAATTATCACTCCCTAGTCTATCACCACAGGATTAAGTTTCAATCTGGACTTAGACAGAGGCATTGAGAGTCTAGCACTTCACACTCCAAAAATCCATTTACCCCACACCAAATGGAAAAGTACATACAAAAAAACCACAGTTCACGTTATCCTCATAGCAGGCACTAGTATCCCACAAATGGATTCCGCAGCTAAAATCCAACCCTGGCAGCACATTTCCAATCGTTACCACACAAAATGTTAATGAAGAAGAAATGTTTAGCCAGAACATTTTTCCCCACAAGTTTCACTTTAAAACTTGAGATCTAGTTGTCCCTCAGCTGCTGAAAGAGGCTCATAGAAAACAGAATAAATGGGAAAGGAAAACTTATTAAGATGAAAGTTTGGAGATGATGATGCCTTTTAGTTAAATAGCCTGTCTGCTTCTTACTTTCTGTAATAGCTTAGGAGAGGGAATGCTTGCACTTTTTTTTTTTTTCCTGTATTTGCATTTAGGGAGAGAATCTTTCAAAACCCATTGAAAAGAGTTGTGAGTTCCAAGGATTTCTCAACTAAACAATTGCTTAGAAGCATTGAAACAAAGCAAAAACTAACACATGTAAGCACATGTGCACACATACACATAAGCACATACATATACACATGGTTCACAGAACAAACTGATACTTGAAATGGTAAATGTTTCTATAAATCACAAAGGAATAGATGAACACATAGATTTTCCTCTCAAAAGCTATCCTTATCTGTACTCTACTAACTTCCTGGCTTTTGTTTGCCCTGTAGAGCCCTTGTGGAAGAGGAAGCTTCTAAGACAATGCAGTGCCTGACACACTGAGAAGGGCACCACAGACCTCAGTGATTTCCTGCCAGAAAGTCACGTGATTCTAACTAGGAGGAACATCAAATAAGGATTGGTCTACACAGCAGATGACTGCCTTTTGCAGAATATATCAATAGCTCTAACTAAAGAATCCTTCAGATAAAAGCAGATGAGACATTCAAGAATACTAAGCATGGCCTAGAATTATATTCTGAACTGAGCAGGAGGGCAATGCTAAAAAAGAGGTAATTGGAGAAATTTGAGCAATGTCTACTCAGTATATCAATGTTACATCTCTTGATCTTAATCACTTTATTACAGTTTCATAGAGAAATATTCTCATCCTCAGGAAGCACAATGGCATGTCCAGGGGAAAAGGAGTGTATTTTTAAATTATAAAGGAAATGTGGTAAAATATGAGGAATGGCGGCCACTGAAGAACTTGAATCAGAGCCATGCAAAAACCCTTTTACTATGAAACTTTTTGGTTAGTTAAATTTATTCCAAGTTAAATCTGTAAGTAACTGAGGGGTTGCTAGGCAAATCACAACAAATGATACCCTGTACTTCCCTTTCTTCTCCTTTCTTGGTCCTTTCCCCCTTCCCTTATCATTGTCATGACTTCCACAAAAGAAGTTACCACTCCAAAATAGGAAAAACAATTCTGATACCCACTAAGTGAGCAAATATTTCAAACAAGGCAGGAAACTCCTACCGATGCTTTTCAGGCGTGATGCCTGATAGACAAGCAAAGAAGCACAGAACAAACAGGTCAGCTGCTTTTGGACAGAAGAATATACTCCTTCCTTCTTGATAGTTATCTATCATTTAAGTTTAGACAACATTCCTCAAGAAGGAATTACACATAGAATAGACTGTATGGAGACCTTTCCCAAAATGGTCTCCAGTGTTTAGAATTGGGGGTTTTTTTTTATTTTTTTTTTTTTATTTTTTTTTTTTGTATTTAATCAAGCCAGATCTAAAGCACTTACTACCGTGACAAAACAAACAAACAAACAAACAAAAACAAACAAACCAAAAAAAAAAAAAAAAAACAAGAATGTTCTGGATTTGGAACTCAAATTCACTCTCTGCCATGACAAAGTACCCTAGTATGGACAGCTTATACAGAAGCAACTTATTATCTCAGAGTTATAAAGGTTGAAGGACCAAAGTCAAGACTTTGCAGGGTTGGGTTTTTGTGTTGTTGTTATTGTTGTTGTTGTTTTGCATGTGATTGAGTAGTTATATTACATCTTTCTCCTGGGCTTACATATGGCCCCTTTCTGTGTACTTTTTTTTCCCCATTATCTTCCCACTGTATTTGTCTCTGAATCCCAATAACCATTATTCACAAGGTTTATACTGGATTCTGGCCTGCCCTAATGACATAATTTTACTTTTATGACCTCTGTAGAAAACTTGTCCTTAAATAATGTCACTTTCTGAGTCCTGAGCACTAGTTAGATCTTCAGCATATAAAACCAGAGAGATGTACTCCTATCCACAATGCCAACTATGAGTTAGACCATTCTCTTTTATCTAAAAATACAAAGTACCCACTATTCAACTAATACATATTGCCTGGCCAAAAAGTCTGCTGCAGTCCATTCCAAAGTCCATTTAAGTACAGATTTCATATTCCCAACCCTACACAAAGAAGATGAGCCAAACATGAGCCGTCACATGAGCAGCCCAGATTAACTGCTTACTGAATTGTTAACATTGTGAGATGAATCTGTGAGAAAACATTGCATTGGTGACTTTCTATCTCTATGACAAGGTACCTGCAATAGACACATACAGGGGAGAAAGATTTAGTTTTTGGCTCAGAGTTTCATAGCTTTCAGTCCACAGTCGATTTTATGTCTGTAGGATATTTTATCATAGTGAAGATTAAAGTGGTTATTATGATGTGTATTAGTAATTCTCTTTCTGGGTCTCTGTCTTCTCCTTTCTATTGTCTTTATGTCTGTATGTCTATTATGTCCTTTCTATTATAGCTATTTTGTCTATAACAAAAATGAAAGAAGGATACCACGGTAATGGGGCTATGTCTAGAAGCTCATTTCATAGCAGGCAGGAAGCAGGAATACATAAAGGGGCAACAGCATGCTTGAACCCCAAGGACACAGCCAAGTCACCTACTTTCTCGAGTTAGGCTCCACTTCCTAAAGCTTTTACATCCTCTCAAATACTCCTGCTAACTAGAGACCAAGAATTCAACAAATAAGCTGTGGGGAACTTTTGTGTTGAAAACATAAGAAAGACCAATAGTGTTTGAGAACTACATTAGTCTCTATAGCTGTTATAATAGAAAGGAGAAGACAGAGACCCAGAAAGAGACTTAACAATGCATGGCATAATAGCCAATTTCTCTTCACTGTGATAAAATATTCCTTAGGCACAATTTAAGGGGAAAAGGATTTATTTTGTCTCACAGTGAATACAGCCCATTAGGACTGGGAAAGCATAATAGGGTTTATGGTAGTGGAAGCCTCTGGCCACAGCTACTCACTGCCAGAAAATCTAGAAGCAAAGAACTGGGGCTAGAAGTAAAACAGGTCTATGAGTCTCAACTCTGAACCTTGCTGTGCTCCATCAGCCTTATAACCTGAGGTTTTTACAACCTCCTAGAACAGCGCCACCTGCTGAGGTCCAAGTGCTCAAATACATGAGCCTGTGGGGGACATTCTACATCCAAACTCAGCACAGAGGATGAGCATTCCAACCTCTGTTAAGGAATGCCCTGGAAGGAGACTAAAAGATTGCCATGAGTCTACTGCTCCCTCAACTTGCTTAGTTCTCACAAGCCACTCATAACAGGAATTCTTCCCATTCTTGGGGAGTGGGGTGATGTAGGAGATTTTCAAAGGTTGTTTTGACCTCAAATATACTTTGTCTTACATCTTAGAGCCATATCCATACTTCTGAAATGAAATTAACTCATTGGTGGATTTATGATCAATCTTAATTGCTAGTTAAGAAAGAGATAACAAACTAGCAAATTCTTTTTCCATTTCTCAGTTTCATAGACTTTTTCTTCTCTGTGGAAATAAAGACCTATGCTTAATGGCTCTAGATACTATGGTGCTAAGAAACTTGACCTCCCAAAAGTGTGAAACACAATCCCAGCTATCAGGCTATACAGAGCTGAGCCTTAAAATAAAACCCAGCCTTCTAGCTTAAAAACTTCAGAGTTCCACCCCAGTCCTGAGTTCATAAAAAACACTCAATTAAAGTCTCAGTGTTGAAAAAAATATATATACCTTCCATTATGGTACATTTCCTCATTTCTCTTCCATATTGAGAGAGACAATTTCCATTTATGATGATCAGCCACAACATACATGCAAATGTGCTAAGTAAAATTAGGTGTAGCTGAGTGAATGTCTTTTAAAGGCATTCTGCATCCTAAGCCAGAGAGTGGAGAATGCGGAGAATTATTCCTACTCTCTGTACTATATGCAAATGCTCAGATTATAGCTAATTATATTGTTGCAAAGCAGAGCCAAGAAACTGCTGCCATACTCCCAGTCTCCTTGGGGAACATGCCATGAAAAGAACTTTTTTTTTCCTTCTTTGTAAATTACACTATAATATAATTGGGTCTCGCTGTTCGTGTAACACTTCTCTCAGGGATAGCGCAGGAGAAACGAACAATGTCTTCCTAAATCCCTGTTAAGATCATTAAATGTGGGATCACAACACACTAGCAAGCACCCAAGTCTTCATGTGTCACAGTAACAAAACTGGGAAGAGAAAAAAAAAAGTGACAAATTACATCATATGGGTTTTTTTTTTTTTTTTTTTTTTTTAATTTAAAATTGATTCCAAGGTAATAAGGTGTTAATGAATTCGGCCCTGCATCATCGGCATTGCAAAGGGACTTTTTTTTTTTTTTTTTTTTTTTTTTTTTTTTTTGAGTTTTTACTACATTGTAGGAAAAATTGTCCTATGCTGTTAGGCAGCTGTTTGGAGAAAAGCTTTGACAATGTGCAGTTGACTCTATTTTTACTGCACTTTCATGTGCATTGTTAGAATTATATACTGCACTGTGTTCTGCTTTTTAGTTTTACACATGAAGGACATTTCTCTTTAGACAGTTTGGGGTTAGGGACAAACTAGAACCCAGTTAAAAGAGGTGTGTACCCAACTTCTCTCCTTGGACACCTTGGTTGGAGTTATTTGAGTACTCATTGGGGTGCACTGGACAGAAAGGGAGTTCCTGAGATCAACCTTCTCATTCTATAGTTAAGAAAAATGTACTTATACTTCTGAAACTGTATACATAGACCCATCCAAATGGCCACAGTAGTTCAAGGAGGATTTTTTGTTGTTGTTGTTGTTTTGTTTTGTTTTTCGAGGCAGGGTTTCTCTGTGTAGCCCTTAGCTGTCCTGGAACTCACTCTGTAGACCAGGCTGGCCTCAAACTTAGAAATCCGCCTGCCTCTGCCTCCCAAGTGCTGGGATTAAAGGCGTGCGCCACCACCACCCGGCAAGGAGGATTTTAAATAAGACTTTACACTTGTGGGTGATATATTTTTCACTTTTTTATTCTTTTGCATTTGTCTTTTTCTGGTCAGTGGCCTCTTTTCCTCTCTGTTCTCTGACATACAGCACAGCATCCCTTCCTCTTCGGCATGATGCTTACATGTAGTAAAGCAACTGACCTCCTTATTCCTAAAATCATAAAATTTTGTGCATTGTAAGTTTAGCTTTATTTCTTTTCAGATTTAAATCAATATGTCACAGATGCTAAAGGGTGCCTTCCTGCCTCTAACTGTAGAGATATATTGCCTCATGTTTGAGAAGCGTAGCCATAGTACATCTTTTTAGCAGTCAGTGTGTCAGGAGATCCACTCGTCAGAAAAGACAAAGGCTACAAACACCTTACTCTGCCATCTGGCATGGCCTGACAGTCACCACCTGTAGCACAGATACTGCCTTTTGGAGCAAAGAAGTAGGCTTGCCACCATTGTTGACTGCGTGACTTAAAGCTAGTCAACCTCTTAGAGTCCATTTAAATTTCGCCAAAATCCTAGGTTGTTGTAAGGACTAAATAAGAAAATCCTTTTAAGATCTTACCAGTGCACCCCACAACATACACACACACACACACACACACACACACACACACACACACACACACAGAAGTAATGATCAATGATGGACAAGGACCCAAAGCATTAATTTTTTAATAAAAAGAATTAATACTTTTGTCTTAACAAACTATAAATTGATTCTGACTCTCCCACTCTCCCATCCCAGTGGTCTTTATGGCCCTTTAGTGTGGCTATGCATTTTTTACCTGTGAATTTGTAGTCATGTGGTGAGGTGAAATGAACATATTTATAATAAGGATAGTACACTGGTTACTTTTCTGTTGCTGTGATGGAATAACACGAGCAACTTGAGGAAGGGTTTATTTGATTTTACAGTTCCAGAAGGTGAGTCCATGTGGCAGGGGAGGCATGGCAGCAGGGGAGGCTTAGAAATCACATGTCTAGCTACATGTAAGAAGTAGAGAGAGTAAGGCAAACTATAGACTCTCCCTCCCACAGTGATTTACTCTTTCCAGAAACACTTCAGTTCCTAAAGGTTCATAATCCTCCATCACCACTGCTGCCACCACCACCTTTGCCAACAAACAATGCCACCAGCTGAGGACCAACAGCAAATACATAAGCCTATGGGAGGCCTTTCTCATTCAAACCACCACAGATACAAATATTTACAACTTGCATATGGCAATGTCACACACTCTTCTTATGTACTGATGGTATTGCCCCTTATAAGTAGCCATACAAGATAATACAAAGATAGCTGTTGCATGGATAAATAGGCTGAAGCACAACAGAGTAAGTGTACTTAAGTATAAAGGTAAAGGGGTAAGATAGGATTCACACCCAAGAGGTCTAACCTCAGCAAATACACCTTTATTGTTTGTATGATTTAACTACCTACTAAAAATGACTTCTGTGCCAGGCACTCCATGTTCATATCTTATTTACTCACCCTTATTAAATACTACAGTAAATGAGGATAGAGCCTAGCTCTTAGGCTACCTAGCTCCAAAGCCATGTTGGCCTCTACAATATGCTAGGTCACCACTGAATGGCAGGGTTTGAAGGAAACTCTAAGTGAACCTATTAGGATGTTGCCTCTTAGCTAAATGTGTTAATACCTGCTCATACTTGTCTCACCTTGCTAGAAGACACAGGACATTAAGTACCTGTATCTCAAGTGTTTTGGTGGCTCTGGGTTCTATGATTATTCATATGTCTCTTGAAACTCTCTGATAAAAAATGTCCCTAACTCAGGATCCACACACCAGGCTTTCCCCTTATACTCCTCACACAGACTACGATACATTTCCCAACAGCCACTACAGGAGGACTTTCTATGTCATTTAAAGATCTGAGAAATCTTTGTACCCAAATTCTCACTTTTTGTTCATGCTTCAGTGATGGCTTCAGTAAGACAGACCCTTGTCACTTTGCATCAACAACAAAACTCACAGAGCAGCAGAAACAATGTCATTTTTAGGACAAGTCTAACAAGACAAATACAAAGTCAGAAGGACATGTACTTCCAGTGTCATGGCAATTCTTCCAAAGTACTCCTCAAACCCCTGAGGGATTGCATGACTTTAACCTGTGAGTTTGATAACCGCCTTATCAATTTTGCATAGAAGCCTTATGGCATAGCTACCTTAGTACTTGTTCTGATCAATTCTTCTAAGTGTTCTTCCTGTCTCTGAGTATGATCTCTTTTTTCTATCCTATGACAAATACAAAAGGTCCTGTGATCACCACATCCATTTTCTTTACTTCTAGAAACAAAAACGGGTAATAGTCAAATGACTTTGTGATTGGGTGGTGCTCTATCACTGGGTTCTGGCTAAACTGGTATAACAAAGCACCCTACATTTGGTAGTTTATAAACAAATCCTTTGTTAACCACTATACAATGTCTGATTCTAAGGTCCCAACAGATTTAGTATCTGGTGAGGGCTTTCTGCCTATTTCAAAAATAGGACCTTCTTTATGAGTTCTCATGGGACGGAAGAGGAGGGTATAAACAAGCTCCCAATGGCTTTCTTTATAAGAACACTAACCCCATTGGTAAGGGCTGAACTCGTGACCTAATCATTTCCTACAGAGCACTCCTGGATACTATCACATTGGGAATTAGATATCAACAAATGAGTTGTACAGGGACAGTCTGAGCAATTCCATTCAACCCCTGCCTATCTCAGTCACAACCTTCTCATACTCAAGTACATTCACACTGACCCTATTCTCATTCCAGCATCAACACTGACATTTAAGTCAAAGACTCATCCAAATATTGACTCATTCCACATAGGAAGAAGGCTCGGGGCAGGTTATCCTAAGGTCAATTGTTCTGAAAAATCAACATGTTTCCAGAGTACAATAGTGACCCAGATATAAAGCAGACATTCTCATTCCAAGGGGAAAAGGCAGGGATGGAGGAGGTAAGAGGTCCCAGGTACACTCAAAAACAACTGCTAACACTGCGGAATCATAGGGCTTGAGAACCATCTTTGTTGACTCAGCATTCTCTCTTGTGGACACCCTGGGGTAGAGATTCTCCTGGATTTCCCCCTCTATGGCTCCAGAAGGGTCATTTCTTACAGTTCTGCTAGACAAGGCTCACACAGCAACTCTCAAAGGGTAGGTTGGGAACTTGGCCTCATGGCTCTTGACAGGTTGAACTGTGATGGGTCTATTGTTCTGGATCTCGAGGTAGGCCTATTTTTAACCTACTTCATTTCACTTCCAAATTTTTGGCTAAGTTGTTCTTCTTTCTAAAAAGCCCATCTCCCCCTAACTTTCATCCAGTTAATTTCCCATCCTTGTGAAATCAATTCAATATATCTTGTTTTGAAAAGTTTTATGTGATCTCTCTAGATCTGTTAGTATTTTGGCCATGTGTTGTGATGTGTGTTCTGTATAGTATAAGATGTTTAAAGTATCTCAGCCCATGAGGCCCTGAAAAGCCAGAAGCAAACCCTTACTATGGTTGTAACAGTACCTCCACAGACTTTTGAAGAGCAAAATGATATACATTTAAGAACCATTATTTTGGATAGAGAAGAGACATCTTGTGCATGCACCTGTATCATGGAAAACCTCTGTGATTGTCCATGTAATGAAATATTTCTCTGAATATCTCATATGTGGAAAGCTCATAGGCCAGGTATAATTTTCTCTGGTAAATCAGCTGAGAATAAAGGAATATAGCTCAGAATAATTGTTACTTTGTACTCTATCAGACAACTAAGAAGTAAAAATCTAAGGCCTGCAATGAGGTCCCCTTGGCTCATTGAGGTCCCTTCTCTCCCCAAGAATATATAAATAACAAACAAATGTTGGGGAAATGGAGGCAGCGGAGAGAGACTCTTCAGTGGTGTGGCTGCCTGTCAGTTGCCTGTAGTCCCACTCTCACTCTGTAAGTTACTGAAGTAAACTCATTGGCTCATCCAGATGAACATGGGCTGAAATCCTTTCTTTGGTCAGTCATGAATAGAAATAGACTCCAGAAAAGACCGCAGGAGAGCACTTAACATAGAGTAGTTGTTATTGTAGTGATTGGACCAACTGGGCCTTCTATGCCTTTTGAACTCATAAGTTTCTGGTTCTCACATTGAAAGCTCCCAAGAATAAGACTGGCCTTCGCTGCAGTGCTCATGCCCTCTCACCTCCACTGCCCTTCACTGCTGTCTCTTCAATTTTTCCACCTCACTAACTCAAAATACTTTCCTAACACATGACAATAAAGTGCAAATGGCAGAAATCACGTCTCCCATTTCTGTCACACCACCTGATAATAAAACTACCAAAGACAAATTCAGACAACCTACAGTTAAAAGTCCCCATTATAACAAAGGACATTTGACCCCAGAGCTCCGGCCAATGACAGGGAGTAACATATGTCCACCTGGCCCTAGATTTATCTAGGTAGTTTTTCCAAAAATATTTCCCTAAAGACTGACCAATCCCAGGCCCATCACCATCAGAGAGTGAAAGAGTAGGGTTAGGCTCTTTCTTTTCTTTTGCCTGCCAAAGAACTAAGAACAGAGCCTCATTGGTACATACCCTATGGACAACCTTCATCAGCCATCTGGAAAGAATAGAAGCTTGAAAATCATCCCTGCCTGAGTTCAATTACAGCTAGGAGATGCTGTAGCAGAATTCTACCATTTATAGTACATCCCTTCTTTCACATCATTCTCTCTCAGTCACTGGCTATACAATGATATGCAGGAAATATCTGTTGCACTGTGTGTCAGGCAAAGTCATATTCATACTCCTATATAATAAACACATATACACACACATGGTAATATACAAGTACTCAGACATACCTACATGTATACAATATATATACATCCCACAGATGGAAGCACAGATACAAATATACACAGATTTACACAAACACAGAGTACAATATGCACACATGTGTGAACACACTAAAGCATTCATATTACATTAGAATCCTGATGCACATGACAGAGATTCAACTCAGTTGGCTTTACATAGTAGGGGTGTTGATACCTGATAGACTCAAGATGAAAAACAGTGAACCCTAAGATAACGCAGAGAAGAGCTCAGCCTGAGGGACACTAAACTGAGCTGAGGTCTTTACCATCTTCAACACCCTTTTTGGTCTGTTTCTCTAATTTTTATTTTTCTTCATGGTAGCTTCTCACAAAAAAGCCTTTATGTAGCTAAATGTGGGAATGTGCCCTTTCTCCATGTAAGGGAAACAGAGCAATACATCTCTGTTTCTGTTAGCATTCTAAGCTCTGCCCCACAGTTACCTGGCAACAGCTAGGTAGGCCTACCCACTATAAAAGGGGCTGCTTGCCCCTCTCCTTGCTCTCTTGTTCTTCTCTTGCTCCTCTCTTGCTCTTTTGCTTCCCTTCCCCCTTCTCTCCCCATTCTCTTCCCTTCTCTCTCCACATGCTCATGGCTGGCCTCTCGCTCTCACACTACTACCCTCTTAACTCCCTTCCCCCTGCCCTTAATAAACTCTATTCTGTACTATACCATCGTGTGGCTGGTCCCTCAGGGGGAAGGGATGCCTTAGCAAGGTACCCCCTTCCCTCATACCTGACTACACCTCCATGAAACATATTCCCTCTTCTCTTTATCTTTTTACAAACACAACACTAACCACAGGTTGTGAGAAATCAAGTTACTAGAAGTGTTTTCTGGTTTTTATACCAAAAGCCAAGGGAGAGTAGACTGACCTAGGCGCTCTCAACGAGCTCCAGGCAGGTCATGCTCCATTGACATGCTCCATTGACAAAAAGTTTTAAAACCTTCATGGCTTACTTCCACAAAGACTGCATTATATTACATGTTTATCTTGAGCTAGATGTGACTTTGTCTCATTCTTTCTTATCCAGGACGACCTGTTAAAAAGTCTCAGGGAAGAGAGAAAGCAGAAGAGGTGACACACCATGTAAGTGCTCTAACCTGGAGTGTGACATGCATCTGTGGGTTCTCATCCCAACAGCCAATGTACATCATCTGACCAGGACTAATATCAATAGTGAGAATGAGGGGATGAATATTTAGACTAGTGCAGTTTGCCTTTTCCTAGCCATATGTGACTGGCTGAGAGATTCTAGAACAAATCTGAACCTTGACTAACTGGCCAGGATCCATTGTGCCTCTGTGGTGGCTCTAGCAATAGTGTTAAGAATAAAGAAAGGAGCTGTGGGTCTCCCCAAAGAAATCTTCTGGGCATGTCATACCACTATGTTGTAGACACGCTATAGATAAATCAATGTGCAAATGTGCACTTGGCTCAACAAACCACACAGTGTATACATGAAACACATGCCTGTTAACTTCTGCATACTGATGGGGGCATGTTTGCAGACATTAACACATATGTACACATGTGTACATTAATAGAGATTTGTGTGTAGGCACGGCACACACACATGCTCAAAGCACACTTCAGTACTGGGCCCACCCTCATTTACATATGAACCCACATGCACATGCCACCCTCAGGCACACATGCACGCTCCAGCTCAGCAGGGAAGGGCTGCTTCTGTGGCTGGAGAGATCAAAGGCAGCTGCTCCCTCTGCATATTTAAGGAACCCCTGCTGCTTTCCCGCAGCTCTTAGCTGAACCCCCTGCCTAGCCAAGCCCTACTCTGGGAAATGCCTCCAACTCCCCAAACTCTACCCCAGGGGAAAGGATTTGGGGTCTAAACGCTTTTTCCCTTAAGCTTTTTAAGAAAGACACACAGAGAGACCCTCAGACAGGCCTGAAGGACCCCAGTGGGAGAACCCAAGGATAAAGATGAGGCATAAGCAAAGGGGACAAAGCCACTGGGGCAGCGAAACTCATCCCTAGGGAAGAAAAGACTGACTGGAAAGCTTGTATTCCCTCTGAGGAAACACTCTTGCTGTCCAGAGGCTTAGGACTTGAATCTTTACAGAACACATCCCAGTCAGAGAGTCAAGACCCAGGTATTATCCCCTGCTTTGCCTCATCTGAACCAATCACTTCCCCGCTGAACCTCAGAAATTCAAAAACCATCCAATCCAGCAATGCAAAGTGCTGACACAAGGAGCCATGCCCCACAGTCTATACCACAGCACAGCAGACATCACTAATCCATTACAGCACCCTTTCTGGCCCATTCTGGAGATGGCCTCTGAATAATTTTACACAAATTCCTTTTCATTAATATACTGTGAACAATATTAGACATGTGGGGGTAAAACCTGTCAGCAGCCCTGGTGTGACATTAACTCCATGAGGATAGCTCAGCTCAGAAGAAGAAAGACTCTAACCTACAAGAAATAAATTAGGAGGTTGACATAGATGTACCCTTAGCTGTCACCTTTTTCTCATACCCAGTTTTCACCAGAAGTAATAATGGGCTTCATTTATTTGGCACCTCTGATTAGCACTAGTGATCACACTGAAAAGAACCCAAGATGCCAAGGCACAGCATCTGTGACTGACAGCATGCCCCATTCTTGTCCCAGATACATTTACATGGGGCTGAACCATACACTTCCCTCTATTTGTAAAGTAATAACCCTTACCTATCTACAAAGAGAAATATGTCTCTCCAGGGAATGGGAATGCTTTGAGATGAGCCCTGGGAAGTACATAGAAGTGTCAGATAGCACTGCCAAGCAGGTGACCAGTTATGGGTTCAGCATTTTCACACCCCATGGGACTCTACATGCTATTTCTACTGCTGATTTAGTCTCTTTATCAGAAATAAGGACATGGGATTCATATCCCCCTCAGTTCCTAATGAGATAATACTACCGAAACAATAGCATGGTAATTTATTGTACATCAATTAAACAGTAGCTACTGTGCTTAACTGTGCATGCTAACCCTTTTAATGTTGTGTTACCCATCCATAATTAGGAAAAATAGATGTTCAGAGATGTGGGTGAATTCCTTGATATCACACAGGCAGAAATGGTAGTGAAGACCCCCATACTCGGGAGACCCTTCCTCAAGTCTCAGGAAATCACGACCACCCAAAGATCACAAGAAACCATACCTGGATGCAATCAGCAGAAGCTTTATTAGGGAAGTTGGCCAGCGGTCAAACCACAAGCTCTCTCTCAAGAGCAAGGTTTGGCCTCGAGTGGTGGGCTAAGGGGTCTTTTAAAGAGGAAAACCACAAACCAGGCGAGTGAGGAGGTGGTGAGGGGTTGCCAAGGATACATAGCATAAGAATAGCGAAACATTCCAGAGAAACGCACCCTGAAAGGTTAATAGCCATGGAAATTACTCAGTACAATCATTTTTCCCAAAAATGTAGTCTTACCAAGTCACTGTCCCCTATACTGTCATTACAAAATATTTCTCACTTCCTCCAGTCACAGCCCCACCTATATGGCTTGTATTTTTTATGGTCAGGAATGTGTCTTCCTGCTTCGGGCCCCCCTCCCCCACAGGTGGGCCTGCTGCCTAAGGCTTGAGGAATGTAATCCAGCAAGTGTCCTCTGATTCAGGGGCAATGTCCTTCACCTGGAATGTGCCCCAGGGTAGTGAAGGCCTGAAATCTTATTTTCAGTTCCACGTTCTGGAATCTGTACCTTTCCTGCTCAGGTCTAAGGCAAAAAATCTACACATATTTCATAAAGTGGCCTTTATAATTTTTCACTCTACAGTAGGATTCCAGCCATTGTGTTTGTCTGGTGCAAAAGTCTTTTCTCTTTGTGCTAAACAATGATTAGATCTCTTTTGAATCAAAATAGGAGAGAAAGTTCTATGAAAAGAAGCAGAAGTAGCATTGAGCTAGGCTACAAAGAAGGGTGCACCAGTCTTCAAATCCTTATGACATTTTCCACTGTTTACATCTTAAGTTTTTATGCCTAGTTTAAAACTTTTAAAATGATTTATTTTATTTTATTTTATTTTATTTTATTTTATGTGTATGAGTATTTTGCTTACATGTATGCATGTGTACCATATGCATGCCTGGAATCCATGGAGGTTAGAAGGGGGCATCAGATCCCCAGAACTGGAGTTAGGAATGTTTTGAGCAACTGTGTAGATGCAGGGAATTGAACCCCTGTGCTTTGTAAGTTCAAGTACTTTCAATGACTGAGCCATCTCTCCTGCTCTGTACCTTTCTCTCTGATTTAAAATTAGATATCCGAGATTTAATAGACAAAGACTGCCCAGTTTTTATTTAAAATGCCCAATACAGTTTAATCTGTCCTACACCCTTTTTAAAGCCACAAACACTAGATCACTAATTTAGAAAGTGAAAATATAGATAGACATACAGAAGAAAATAAGAAATAATTTTGATTTCCTGATCCATCTCCAAGGAATAACCATTGCTAATGTTTTCATACACATAGCCTTCCAGAATTTTCCATAAATGTGTTGCTTACATGGTAAACTCATTCCACAATACTGATTTTTACAACCTACCTTTTATTTTAATAATATTTCACAGTTACAATAGGCATCATTCTGATTCTCTGGGTACCAATCTACTGTAGGATCTTTATTTGAAAAATATTGACATTGAAGTTGTCATAGAAATAACCATAGCAAGCATTTTTTACATATTTTTACAGTAAGTAATTTTCTTAGAATTTAATTTTCTTAGAATTCCAAGGTGGGATGTATGAATAACTTAAGTGTTTTGTATCTAACCCAAGTAACCCTCCAGGAAAATGTGTGTCTGTTCGCCAGTTCTGCAATCTTCTCTAGATCTTTAGACTAACTGGACGTTTCACTTTTAGATCTTTGCATCTTAACATAGAACATAGACATAGAATGGATGGATCCCATGGGGCTCCTAGGGAGCTCAGGCATCAACTGTGGAAATAGACATGTTGATTTATTTAAGTGGACATGGGTTAGCATCGCCGGAACAGGTCTTGTGATGATACTGATCCAGGTTCAATGTACCATAGGGTGCTGTCTCCTGGACAGACAGCAAGCCCTATGTGGGTAGGAACTATGAAACTATGGAGGCCTGGGGCAGAGACCCACTCACAAGCACTCTCTTCTTCTCTGTCAGTATAGAGATTCATTGCAAATTAAAGTGTCTATAGTGGTTCCCCTAGTTTTCCCTCTAAGGAAAGCAGCTTCTGACTTGGTTAGGGATTGAAACTCAGATCCTGGAGTCTCTAGAACCACTTTCCTCATCTAGAAAGGGGCTAATATCACTGACTTCACAAAGCAGGGGTGACAGAATAGTTAATGGAGCTGGAAAGCCTTTGAATACCAGACATCATGCTAATGTCCCTTGAACTATGGTTATACTGAATTCTGGAAGTTGTTTTGTAGTTGCCCCTATCCTGAAACGGGCATGCACACATGAAATTCATTTGTTTAAACAGGTCTCCTTTTATATATCCCAGGAAGTGATCGTAGCTAGAATGTTTAAGACATAGATCTGATTTAGAACCCTGGATTTAACACTGACTAGTTTATGACCTTATGCAAGATGTCCAAATATCTTGGCTCTAGATCTTCTTTATCTTGAGATAGGGTCTCATATATAGTCCATACTGGCCTGGAACTTACTACCTAGGTGAGGATAATCTCAAATTCACAATGACTACCTATCTCTGACTCCCAAATTCTGAGATTAAAGGTATGTGCAACCATGTCCAACCTCTTAGGTTTTCTTGACTTTAAAATAGGAATAATAACTATATATATATATATATATATATATATATATATATACATATATATATGTATACACACACACACACAGAGACATGCACACTCACGTGTATGCAGAGAGAGACAGAGAAACTAAGTGAGACACTATAAATTTAAGTTTCTAACCCTGATAGAGGGTGTCTTCATCAGTGTTCTATTGCTGTGAAGAGACACTATGAACATGGCTACTCATAAAATAAAGCATTTTACTGGGACTTGCTTGTAGTTTCAGAAGTTTAGTTCATTATTTTCTTGGCAGAAATCACAGCAAGACATAGTGCTGGAGAGGTAGCTACAAGTGCAAGATATGCAGGGAGGGAGGGGGAGAGAGAGAGAGAGAGAGAGAGAGAGAGAGAGAGAGAGAGAGAGAGAGAGGGAGAGAGAGTGGTAGAGAGAGAGGGAGAGGGAGAGGGAGAGGGAGAGGGAGAGGGAGAGGGAGAGGGAGAGGGAGAGGGAGAGGGAGAGAGAGAGAGAGAGAGAGAGAGAGAGAGAGTCTGGCTTAGGCTTCTGAAATCTCAAAGCCCACCTCCAATAACACATTATCTCCAACAAGGCCACACCTACTCCGACAAAGCCACACATCCTAATCCTAAGTAGTACCACTTTCTGATGACTAAACATTCAACTATATAAACCTATAGGGGTTATTCCTATTCAAACTACCACAGAGGTATATAATTGGAATTTAAGAAATATTCCTTTCTTCTTGACAGCTATAAGAAAGACTTCCTGTCAATCAACTTCTACTGCCTGTCATTTTTTGTTGTACCACAACCACCCCCAAATATGCTAAAACATGACATAGAAATCATGCATTTAACTCGATATTCTGTAAATGCAGAATGTGGGCTGGGGACATGGCTGGCCTCTGCTGTCCTTATGGCTGCAGTTATTTAACAGTAGATGATCTACCTCACACACATGACTAGTAGGTCAGATGAGTATCAGTGGGGTCAAGGAAGGTAAACTGGAGCAAACCAGACCAAACCAGTCCAAACTGGGCCTTAAGTATCATCAGTCAGCCGGCTAAGTAGGTTTTACTCTCATGATGGTAATAGCTTATTTCCAATCACAGCACATCAGGCATGTGTTTACTAATGCTTTTCCTGTCCAAATATACCACTCAGCCAAGCCAGGATTCAAAAGGAAGAGAAACAGATTCCACTTTTGGATGGGAGAAATTGAGTAGTCACATCATCAAAAAATGACCATACTGGGGTAGGGAGAATCTTTGACAATTTTTGCAACCTACCTGATAGTTAAGGGCTTCTTCCAGGACCATCTGTATCCTATGACCAAGTTGTTCACCCCCAAATAAACCTTCTTTGTGCTTGTTAGAAATCTTCTCATAACTTTCCAGGGTTCCCTCAAATCAGTGCCAAAATGGCACCATGTTCCCCAGCCTAGAAGCCTGCTGAGCAGGAGACGAGACAAAAGAACAAATGCTTAAATTATCTGATGAATGTCAGATACATTAAACTAATTTATGTAATAATGTAAGCACAGTGATGGGAAGGTAATATGAGAGACATAAATTATACATTATTATTGTCAGCTCTAGCACTTATCTTAGTAGCGTGTCAAAATACATCCTGATATGTTAACATTTATAGAAATGAACAACAAGTGCTTGCTCAGGGCTCCAGCAGTGAGAGGAGGGATGCCATTTGCATGCAAGCATCAGCCTGTCATTGTTTTGCTCAGGACCAACCAGGCAAGGAGAAGAGGCTGCCCTGGGGGCTTAGCTTCTCCAGAGAGCCCTGGGCCAGAATCTCTTTGTCAAGGCTTTAGGCTGTGGGAAACCAGGAAAGAATATCCTCATGTGGTCACACTTGGAACATACCAGATCTTCAATCTATTTTATTTCTCCAGGCCTTAGTTTACATACCTCTAAAGTGGGACCAAGAAACTGTTTAAAAGATTGTCATAAGAAAATAATAAAATTATTTTGATTTCATTAAGTGGTGATGACCAATTGCATTGATGTAGCAATTGTAGATTTGGAAGCCCAGAGGAACCTTGGCCTAGGCATCATGAACAGAGTTAATGACTGACTATTGTTTTATTCATTCTGTACGCAAGGTGCTCTCTGATGTTCCCCATTACCCTGGACTATCACCATTCCAGAGCTGGGAGGGTCTGCAGGAACTGTGAGTTAGTCTTAGGTACTTTCAAGGCTTGGCCTCTTTGTGCCACCTAAAAAATGGAGTCTGAAAGACAGAAACCTGTAGAGATCAGCACAGGGCATGCTCTTAGAGAAGAGTGGATATGTGGGGTTGGACAGGTAGGAAACTCTATTCTGACAGTTACCCAGGTATGATGGACCTAGGTTTCACACTTTATTATAGACCTACTGCTGCTGTCACCTCAGGTAACTAAAACTAAGGTCTGAGCCTCACTAGGCAACTTCAAGGATCTGGAAGTGGTAGGAAAGGTGGGCAGAAGCCCCTGTCATGGCTCTAGTCCTGTCCCCTCCACCTTCCAGGGTCTGTGTGAGAAGTCTCTGGGTCATATCAAAGAGTATATTGGGCACTGTAGAAGACCAGTTTCTTTCCCACTCTCTCTTCTATAACAAACACACCTCTATAGATCTAATTCAACAAATCAGAGTGAATAAATCTTCTTGCCCAAATAGGAAAACTGTAAAGGAAGAGTCCCACTATAAGAATGTAACCTTGAGTCACAACACCTTTGTAAAAAGGCCCCCTGTACATCACCATGTGCTCAGCATCACTACATCTTTAGATGGAATCAGAAAATGTTTGACAGCAAAGAAATTATAATTCTCTTTTGTCGACTGTATCCTTATTGGTGTGGGCAGAACAACAAAGCAGGGGTCAGCCAACTACAACTCTTGGGGTCAAGAGCTAGGCCTGACTCCTGTTTTAGTAATTAAGATTTGATCGGAACACTGTGAGTCCCTTGTGTTTACCTATGACTGCTTTTATAGGACAAAAGAAAAACTGAGTGGTTCTAACATAGACTGAATGGTCCCTTATTGAAAAACAGAAAATGTTTGTTGATCCCTGATCTGGAGCATCCTAGCATATAACATATACAGTCAATTGAAAATTCTAAACATTATCATAAACATTCTTTATAACTTTTTCTGGTATAGTGTGTGTGTGTGTGTGTGTGTGTGTATAGACCAGAGGTCAACCTCAGGTGTCATTCTTCAAGAGTCATGTACCTTGTTTAGAAACAGGGATCCTCACTGAGAATCAAAGTTCACCCATTAAGCTGGCTGGCATACCAGCAAGCCCTGGGGATCCACCTGTCTCCACCTCCCAATGCTGGGATTACAAGCATTCTCCCCTACTCCAAGATTTATTTTATATGGATTCTGGGGAACTAATCCCAGGCCTTCATGCTTGCAAGACAAGGGCTTTATTGACTGAACCATCTCCCCTGCCCAAGATGGACCTTTCTAAACTCAATTTTCCCAAACACTGTGTTGGGGCCATGACCTCAGATCCTCTCCTCACCAGAGGGCACAAAAAAGTGGCAGTATACAAGAAGCAGAGCTCAGCTGGTAGAAAGGCTAACCTCTTGTCATCTTATCTACAAGCCCTCTGACACCCAAGTGGCACTATCATTTCCCCATCTCCTAGCAAAGCCAAGCAACTGTGCCCACCCCTTGCCATTCGACAAAGTCTTTTAAACAGATGACTTTTAATAAGTTAATCCATTCATTGTCTGCAGCTCTGAAAACTGACATAAAAGCACAATGACGCCTAATTAAACTTGTTCTGTGAAAACTAATTTGTCAAACCCAGAAGCACAGTTCATAGATAAATGCTAATATTTGAAAGTCAAATTAAAGTTGAAAAGGTTTGTAATAACAGTTAATTAACTCTTGTTTTGTTTTCCTTCGCTGCGAACTTGAACCAACTGCATTGCAGGCGCCTCTTTAACATTTTGGACCACAAAGATAAAATTCAAAGCTTTGAGATATGCCTTTGATGTTGGTATTCTCTGCAGATTTGATATTATTTTAAGTCTCTTTGTTTAAAAATTCATTTTTATTATCCCTGCATGAAATGCATGGCAATTCCCCAAATAACGAGCCATCAGTGCAATTAACATCGTCGATCGACACCAGCGTTCTGATAATTAATACAGACGCGCTGCCTCCCCAGCGAGAGCTGTGAGGGCTAGATTTTTCAGAGCAACTGTTCGTTTACAGACTCAGCTTCAACCTAATGAAAATGGATTGTGAAACTTTAATGAACAAGACTTTGCTGTCATAATAATAAAGACTTTGAAACAACGCAGAGGCCTCCGTAGCAAGCGTCTGGCACCGTGCTTGTTGCTACGGTACATCAAACCAATTAAGCCATATGATGAATATTTACACTGAGGCTTTTTTTCCAACTCTATGACATAAGATAAACTCGTAAAAGTGAGTATTAATTCAGCATCAACAGTTTCTGACATTACATCCTAAGCGAGACACATCTACCCAGCCAAGAAGCTGTGTCTGCCCACCTCTGTTTTGTCTTAATAAATGTCAACAAAGGATTAAAACGTTCTGAAAATCCAATTTGCATACACAGGTTGTAAGCACAAGAGAGGAAATTATCTTCCTAGAGGTGCATGAAGAGTGTATCTCTCTCTCTCTCTCTCTCTCTCTCTCTCTCTGTGTGTGTGTGTGTGTGTGTGTGTGTGTGTGTGTGTGTGTGTGTGTGTTTAATTTACTTGTGGAATATTTATAATGGTCCTCCAGTGGGTTGTGTATGGATACATTCAACTGCTTGGAAGAATGTGTTAGCATTTCTGCGTGTGGATCTATGGGTATGCTTGAGTGAACCACACTCTGCACACACATCACATTTACATATGCATCTATATATTTATGAATAGGCATGGGATTGTAACTTTATGGGTTGGTTTGTATTTCTTACTATATCTTCTATCCATTCATCACTATGTATTGAGCATCTTTTCTGTGGTAGACAAGGAGTTGCAAAGGTTCCATAAACCTTCAAAAGCATCTCTTGCTCAAGGAGCCACAGTTTGGTCACGGATCTTTCTTCGGTGCATTGTGAATCCCAGTTTATCAGGATAGTGCTGACACAGAGAAGACAAGACTGGTTTGGCATATAACACTGCCATGGATAATATAAATTAAGAGAAATTGAAATAGAATGAATTCTTCAGAGGATAGTGCACCTAAGCTGGGCCCTAAAGCACAGTTATTGGGATGAAGAAAGAATCTGATGAAGGTGCAATTAGGTGCCTTTATGCATAGGCAGACCTGAGTGTGTATCAGGTGGGCTTTTCACAGCATCTGTATCCATGTCTAAGTGTGTAATATCTGCTTATACCCAGGTCTCAGTGTCTAGGAATCATGGTGCCCACCTCTCTAGCAATGCATCAAGTCTAAAACCATCCCTACTAGATTGTTAAATAAACAATTGTGGGTGGCTCTGGGAGGCTGAAGGCAACAACTTTGAACCTGAAAATCTGTCATCTGTGTTGTGAATCGGAGCCAGGTTTATACGTCAGACTTCCCATCTCCATCAATGTCCCTGGTCCTTACAGGTAGAGGATGGGTTTATCCTCCAATGATGAGCACATGTTCAGTATCTAAGAACTCTTCAAATCCCAGATCGCCAAACAATCTTCTAGAAGTGGGAGTGTTAGAGAAAAATCAACCAACTCTAGTGACTTCTAGTCTAGCTGTAGCTCAGCCACACGGAGTTGTTCACACAGGCACAGACACCAAAGAGTGAATGCTGACACTAGTGTAGTGAAGAAGGAAGAAGAGGAGGAAGAGGGGCAGGAGGTGGGAGAAGAGGAGAGGGGAAGAAGGGAGGGGGAAGGAAGAAAAGGAGGAGGGGGACCAGAAGAGGAAAGAAGGGAGAGGAGAAACAGGTAATGGGGAGAGGAAGGAGGGAAGAAGGGAAGAGAGTAGGCAGAAAGGAAGAAAAAGAAGGAGGAGCAGAAAGAGGGGGAGAGGAAGGAGAAGGGAGAACAAGAAGAGGATCAGGAAAGAAGGAGGAGGAACAAGAAGTGAAGGAGAAAGAGGAAGAGGAAGACAAGGAGGAGCAGGGGCACAGGAAGAGGACATGGGGTAAGTAAAGAACTCATTACTGCTGCTCAGCCATCCCTCCATCTGCCAGACAAGCTGTGCCTGAGCTGTAAGAATCCACCAGCTGTTCTCCAGTCTGAGGCTAGGTCATGCCTTATATTATACATGTCCAGAGCACATCCAGGCCCAAGGAAGGAACTAAGCAAAGTCTAAGCCCACTAAAAGAGCTGTCCCCAACCCATGTAGTCTATCCACAGGGAGCTCTCTGTGCACAGTGAAGCTTATTTTACTGACAGCATCCTTACATGTCATTTCCCAGGCTTCCAGAAGAGAAGAGCAGTCAGTTCAATTGGTACAGAAAAGACACAACTCACAGATGCCTCAGCAGCAGTGGCAAGGCAGAAGCTTACTCTGCAACTATCCTTCACCCATCCTTCATGAAGACAAATTGTTCTCTCCTCATGCCCATGGTTTCAGTGTACAGCATCTGGTGCTCATAATGTTAATTCTGAGTCACCAAGACAAGAATGACCACACTTGGCTGCCTCTGGAAGAAAGAACATAGAGACTTGAAGTATTTTCAAGACTTGAATGTTTAAAATGTTAGCCTTGCCCATCCAGAAAGCTCAACCATCCAAACTGGACTCACTCATATGCATTGGGTGTCCATGGTTTCAGAGAAGCCATGACAAAAGCCTTCAGAGTATAATATATTATTCCCATTTGCAGAAGAAGAAATGTAGGCAGGGTGACACTGAGTTGTTAGGGGAAGAAAGGGCTAGTTCTTACTCTTTCTGAATCCTGTTCTTCCTCCTCCTCCCTCTTCTCCTCCCTCTCTCCCTCCTCCTCCTTTCTTCTCTGTTCCTCTTCTTTTACCCTCTTCACTTCTTCTCCCTCCTCCTGCCACTATTCTTTCTCTTCTTCCTCCTTCACTGTACTAGTTCAACCAGCACAAACAGACCCAGAGTTCTTACAGGAGACCTTACAATGGATGCTTAAAATTATCACCTCCGCCAGTAGAAAGATATCATCCATTGGACTATGTTCTCCCTTTCCATTCAAACAAATCCTCTGTCAGCCTCCTGGTCCTGGCTTGACATCTCCACCAAGACCAGCAGGAATAGGGGCAACTGCCAATAAAGCTTAGAGAAAGATGGTGGGCTCTTGAAAATAAGACTCCACAGGGTACAGACCACTCAAGCATAACAAAAGGTCTTCAGGATAGGAAAATGGCATCCATGTTTTCCCATACATTCATTCAGTTATTCAGTCAGCACACCTTGTACCTGCATACAGCTGCAGTGGGAACATATTAATACATATGCGAGTTTATCTAGGCTGTGTCAGGTGTGTTCTCAGCCTTCTCTCTGCTCTTTCACAATGCAAGTGGATAAAATGATATCCCCACGGAATATCTGAGGTTCAGAATGTTGAGCACAATGCCCAAAGTCACACACACACACACACACACACACACACACACACACACACATACACACACACACACAGAAAGAGTAGCAGTCCTGGAATTTAACTGGGGACATCTAACTGAGAGTGTAACCTCCCACTGCATGGTGCTGCCTCTGACAGTGATTTTCCAGGTCCAAAGGGGCTAAGCCTATCACAGCTATCAAAGGTCCTGTCAGCTTGGAGTCAGGAATCAAAGAGAGAGGGCTATATCTTATCACGGTGTGTCTATGATGTATAGCTCCATGGCTGATGTCTCCTGAGGCTTAAGGGATGTGGACACAAGACTGAATCTATGCCTCCTGGATCCAAGGGGGCTCTATTATCCAGATTAGAAACAAAGACTCTCATAAACTTGGGGACTGCAAAAACCAACCTCTCCATCCTCTCTGCAACATCTGCAGAGATGTGAAAAACTCTCCGTGGCCAGGAATTTATCTCGAGGATAATGAATTCCATTTGTGTAAAACAATGGTTCTTGACTTGTGTGTCACTACCCCTTTGGGGATCGAGCGACCCTTTCATAGGGGTCGCCTAAGACAAATAAGAAAACACAAATTTACATTATGATTTAAAACAGTGGTGAATTACAGTTATGAAACAACAATGAGAATAATTTTATGGTTGGGGTTCACTACAGCATGAGAAACTGTATTAAAATGTCACAGCACTAGGAAGATGAAAATCACTGGTGTAGAGAGTTCTTGTTTCACAGAACAAAACAGAGGTAGAAATGTTTTTCCTTCTAGATGCTACCCACTGGCACATTACTGAGTCCTTCCTATATGGGGTTCTCTCCCTATTAGGTGATAGAGGCACAGAAGACAAGCATTGTACATCAGGATATGTCCCTGGAGTCTGTTAAAAGTCTCCTTGATGAGCTCTGGCAGGACAGGTCTCAATCCTGCAGACTGTGATGCAGCCAGATGTTGTCAAAGACTGGAATGGCCTGACTGGCCCTCTCTGTAAGTAGTGAAGAACAGGATGCCATACCTCTAGTCAGAATTGATCTTTTGTTGATCAGATGTACCAGACAGTGTCCTATTCCATCACATGGTCTTTTCCATCTGTAGCAAGAAGGCCCAGGGTTCCTGTGAATCATCTCCTTCAGGACCATCAAGAACTGAAAAACACTTAGTAAATAACATGTAAACTCAGAATGTCTTGTTATCACTACTGATATTGCTGCTATTTTCCAGAAACACTATCACAGGGCAGTATTATGACCCTGAACAACTTCTGAGGGGCAGAGGCTGGCCTCTAGCCTCATCATTCAAGTTGAGGAAGAAGAGGTGATGGTTCTGATGTTGAAAACTTCAACAGAGCCACAACCATTTCTCCTGTGAATGTGAGAACCAGGCAAGTTCACTTGCTTTTGTTTATTTGTTCGGGGATATTGTTATTTTGCTTTTTGTTGTTGTTGTTTTGTTTGTTTTTTTGAGAATCTCATACATGATAACAATATGTTTTTAAGCAAACCCATCCTACATCCTCCCCTCCAATTTTGTACACGTCTCTCTCCAATTTCACGTACTCTCTTTTTTAATCCACTGAATCCATTAATCGCTGTTAGCGTGTGCATGTGCTCAGGACCATACACTGGAATATGGACAAGTTACCAGGGGTCTCACCCCTGAACAAAGCTGACTCTTCCTCTCCTCATAGCCATCAACTCCCAACAGCTCCTCAGCTGTGGATGGAACTCCATGGGCCCCTTCCCTACTCCCCCTGGAATTCTGGCTGGCTTTAACTTACGAAGCTCTTATGCATACAGCCACAACTGCTGTGGGCTTCATCATCACCCTGACAGTCTGGAAAGCAGTATTTTGTCCTTCACAACTTCTGGGTCTTCCAATCACTCTGTACTGTCAATGTTACCATTTGCTCCCATTTTACAGATTACATAACCAAGGCTTAAAGAAGCTATGTAATTTATTAAAGCCATTTAGTCCATAAATGATACAATTAAAATCCTAGTGCTCCAAACATCTGAGCCCTACTGACCACAAGATAGTATTTCATGTTGCTAACTTGCTATATGAGTACAAACAAGATGCTTCTCCCTGGGTGGCAATTCTCCACCTCTCAGGGCTTTTACAGCTTCAGCAGGCAGAAGAAAGCCAGTGGAGATTCCCCAGGAAGCCAGCTTCTCCCAGCCTGGGCACACTGCCCACCTTTTCCTTGCATATGAATTCACTCCTGACTGCCAGGGCAGCTCTCAGACTCATCTGAACATGCAAATCAGAATTAATTATTCAAGACCAGGCTTACTTTGCATACCAATTCCATTTTCTTCTGGGTGGGAAGGTTCTCACCCCTTTTAACAGTTTAGAATAATGTGTACCAGACTCAAAAATAAAAACAAAAGTCAAAAAAAAAAAAAAAAAAAAAAAAAAGGCTGGAGAGAGAGGAGAATCTGATTTCTTTTGCTACTTGTACTTCCCCTGCAGGGATTGACTGTAACTGAGAATCAGGAAGAAAGAAAGAGGCTGGGTGACAGACCAGATACTTCTGGAATTTTCTAGATCATGAGCATCTGAAGATTTGGCTGAATTTTGGAGTCCCTCCCCCCGAAAAACTACAAATACAAAATGTGGCATAGAGTTATAGTGTGTCCCTGAGGCACTCAAGTTCAGGCATAAAGCCCTGGTTACATCTGGAATGTGTGGGACCAGAGCCAGCAGGAAGGTGCACCTGCATCCTGGGTATGCGAGAGGTATTTGCCAGTGAAAGGCAAGATGCCTGAGGAGTTCATAGTTCATCTGTTTAAAAAATTATATTACCTTGCTGAGAGCAAGGTAGACAAAAGCATGTCTCAGAGCCCTTGAATGGTTGACCCTAGATCATGTGCTTAAAGGCAGCCTTAAAGCTGTCTTAAGGTACCTTCCTTTGAAAGACATAAAGAGAGTATTAATAAATTATCCTCATTTATATGAATACAATACTAAAAATAACCACATACAAATGAATAGAGGAAGACAAACTTTTCTTGAAGTAATCTTATTTTGTTAAGACTTATTTTATTTTTATTTACTTGTATATGCATGTGTGCGTGGGGTGAGGGGTGCCCACAGAGGCCAGAAAGGGGCATTGGATCCCTTGGATCTAGAGTTCCAGGTAAACATGAGCCACCCAGTGTGGATGTTGGGCACCAAACTCAGGTCCTCTAGAGGAGCAGTGAGCATACTTTACTGCTGAGGCTTCTCTCCAGCCCCTGAGGTTATCATTGAGTGCTGTTAACAATAGATCTGATTTTTCTTTTGGGCAATAGAGTTTCTTTCTAATTTTGTTGTTGTTGAAAACTTTTGTCTTCTGGTGAAAAGCAATCACATAAAGTTGATATCAAGAGTATGGAGATGAAAGACCAATGGGTATCACATGACTGTTCTCTGAGAACAGAGATAACTGCATTCCATTATGATGCTATTAAAAATGTGATCATATAGGACCATCTATAGTGAACTGAATGCAAGCCATGACCAAAAAAATAAAAAGTAAAAATAAAATAAAAAGGCTGGCCACAGGAGAAACATAAAGACCTGTTTACTCAGAGAGGCAAAGTATAAAAGCCACCATGCCTACGACTACATACCTTCCCAGAAAGAGGAAAAAGTCCTACTCTCACCCCTGAGCTGTTCAGCTGACCTGGCAGTGATTCCCACCAGAGTTCTATAACATAGCTTTAATCTCTTCAACAAATCTCTTTGCAAAGCTGGTTTGAGTGGGCTTGATCTTCTGTATCCAATAGCACTTAAGACACCATGAAGCAAGACAGAACTAGAGTGTCAACCCTGTGCCCAAGTGCCTGGGACACTTGACTGAATATAAGTGGGTCTGAGAAATTATGAGTAACATCTGCATGGGTGTGTTTGTGTAACTGGCTGAGTGTGTGTAACATCCAAGCATTTGTGACATCTTGAGAGGGTGTGTGCGAGAGATCAAAGTGCGTGTGTGCAGCAATGGAATATGTATGCACAGCTAGCGGGAGTCAATAAATGTTTAAGTCTGTGGCCTGTCAGTTGTAATTTTTATCAATTTCCCTTCCACAATCTGGTCTAATACTCAGCCCAAGGGTCTCCTCTTCGAAATCTCACCTGGGGCCAGAGCAGCCTTTCTCAAGAAGCTTTTCTGCATGGGTTCACAGGCTACAGAGCAAAAGCAGTCAAAATCTCCCATGTCCTACTCTTCCTCTGCCATGTCAGCTGGCTCACTGCAACCCTTCCAGGAGACTGAAGCCATGATCTTAGCATTGGACCAGGGTCTTAGCTGATGTTCAGAAAAACATCATACCCCTATATTTCTGTGTGATAGATAAATAATACAAAGTCTATGTCACACACACAGAGAGAGAGAGAGAGAGAGAGAGAGAGAGAGAGAGAGAGAGAGAGAAACAGACAGACAGACAGACAGACAGACAGACAGACAGACAGAGAAAGACAGAGACAGAGACAACAGGAGCATGTCCATGTCCTATGGCTCAGAGGCAGACAGAGTTCTGATTCTTTTTCCTCGCTCCAGAGTAATGAGCCCCTCTCAGTTTGTCACATCCTTCACAAACAGCCTGTGCAGATGGAAGAGTGAGGTTTTGCCAGCCATACCCTGGTTACAGTTCACTGCCAGGTTTTCATCAAGAGCTCATAGCAAACTGAGCCTGCTAGCAGAAATAACTGTAGATTCCACTGGATGCTGGCTTTCAGCCCGCTAGAACAGGGGCTGATACAGGAATGAAGGACACGCAGCCTGAAAAGGGTTCCCATTATGCCTGAGAAGTTTGCAGAAGTCGATTTACTCTACTGGTTTCTTGGAATTGGTTTTATTTGAAAATTGCTGCATGACGAAGTCCTACAGAAAAAGCTCCATTGGCTCTAAGTCTTCAAAGCTAATGTTCAGGAGACCTATGACCGTGTAAGCACTTCGTATAGATGAGATGTGTCTCTGAAGTTCTATCAGGGAAGTAAGGAAACTCTAGTAGTAGCCAGGTATTGTACAGCAATTTACTTCAAGACAAACCTCACCTTAGAGAGTAGTTTCTTAAAATGCATGATGTGCTAATGGGGAGGTAGTGATGCATTCCTTCCTGCAGGGAAGCTCCTGCAGAGAACTATATAGCTCAAAGACTTCAGGAAGTCCCTGAACTGAGCAGATATTGTAGGCCCCTCCCTTCTCAAGCATAAATAAGCAGTAAAGATTGCTGAGAGACACAACAATAACACAAGATGCCTGGAAGAAGCTCAGGCCACCTGGACTCCCTGAGAAAGTCACCCTCCTACCTGCCAAACTATCTGTAAGTTGAGCAAGATGCTCTAGGGTTTCAGCTTTTAGGAACCATGACCCATGTTGGCATGGGTTTGGGTGATGTAGCTATCTATCATCATTTCTTCTGTAAGTAACCCCTCACCTGTATTCCCTCTGTAGCCCCAGTAAGACTCATTGCTTCACCAGCCTTGGAACCCTTCCTTTGCTCTGCCATCAGTTCCCTGTTTGGAGGAAGTAGATACTTGCTCACATCTCCTTAGGAATAGTGTCACAAAACACCAGATAGTATCAGTAAGACATCTAATGTGCTTAAAGCTTAGAAGAGGAGTTTATTATGTCATTTACAGAAACATTTGACTGGCATTGAATGGTGACACCGGCACCTAGACTTGTTTAGGGCAGCTAACTTTCATGTTTGTCCACCAAAAGATAATCCATCACAGGACTACTCAAATCAGCCAACAAAAATGTATGCAGTAACTTTTAGTGTATTCCCCAACTCCGCCTACCTTTCTTAGATGTAAATTCCTACAGCTGGGATTGACATACCAATGAGATTGGTTTCCCTAAAAAGACAACCTTACAGATCCATTAAAATCCTCACCCAGTATATTAGTTAATTTTCTTGTGACTATGATAAATGCTGAAAATATGAAGCTTAAGGGAGGAAGGATGTATTTGACCTCATGGTGAGACAACATCCGTCCATCATGGTAGAAAAGGCGCAGTGGAGTTCATGGTGGTTCGTAGGCAATGAAAAGGCTACTTGTGTACATCTCGGTGATCAGGATCTCAGTGATCAGGAACAGAGAGTTTAGGCCAGAAAATGGAGCTAAAATAAAGTCCTATTTCTCAAGTGGCCCAATCCCTCTAGCTGTTACCCACTTCTAAAGGTCCCATGATTTCCTAAAAACAGTGCTGTCTTTGGACACATTTTATATTCAAGTTCTAACAAAAGGAATCATCTGAAACTATATGAATTCATGACATGTCATTGTGAGTAAATTCATCAGAGCCTTTCCTGGGGACAGGACTACACGGGAGAGATGTGGGGAACATATATAGAACCTGGCTCAGGCAAAACAGAGGTGGAAAATGCAGAAATACAAAGGTGGGAGATGACTGCTCCAGAGGTAATCTGTATCCCATTTCTGTTCCCCCAGGCTGATTTCTACCCACTCAGTCCTGTGATCCTCTTGCCTGAGCCAAAGCAAAGACCTTTACAGTTCTTAACTCTTAACTTTTCTCCCTGCTCTTGAACTTACTTTTTCTGTGCTAATAAAGTAATGCTTGAGCTTAGACGATGATCAAATGCCCAAATTGAACAGATGCCATGGTGAGAAAGAGTAAGTAAGAAAATTCCAAGAGGGAAAAAAAGCCCAGAAGGTCCTTACTTTTTAGGAAACATTTTTCCGACCATATTATCCATAGATACTTTCAGTGGCTTTTTCTCACTTAGCAAAAAAAAATAATAAATCAAATGAAAAATGGTAGATTTCTATTAGAAATAGAAGACAGAAGCCAAGCACCACTATTAATGAAGTGGTTTTTAAAATATATATATATCAATCAAGAGTAATAGAGGTTGAGCTTTGTAAGTCATGGAAAATTATAAACCACGGCCACTCTAGGGCACAACTGACTATTAACATTGTTTTCACATCATTGCCTACAGAAAGCAAGCTGGGCACTATGCCACTAGGGAGGTGGAAACAGAATAGCCTCATTCTCTAAACAGACTTGCAAAGAAGGGGACAACTGGATTGCTGAACCAAACTCACTGCATGGAGTTTTAAAAAGAGCAGAGAACTGCCTTCTCAAGAGCAAGCTGTAAAATGACCTAGTCATCAGAGAAGCATTTATTGGATATACTTATTAAACATCCAGTTTGCATAGTCGCACCAGTCATCCTAGTTAATTTAATTCTAAAAGCAACTGTATGTAGCCTATTTTATTCCATGTCACAAGAAAAGGTAGGAAGTGGACTTTACAAAAGACAATGTGATCTGCCCAGTGTCACAATGGATACAGACAGAGCTGCCATTGAGCGTTCTGACTCTGCTCCTGGGGTGCTTCTGTGGGCCCACTGAGTGCCAAGCTTCCTGTACTACAATCCCCAGCCATAGCTCAGTATGGCTCAGTCAACATTGGCTACACAGAATCTCTGAAACTTGCCATTTTCTTTAATATATTTTCCTATTTTACTCAGAATTGAAGAGGAAGCTTTCCGTTTCAACCCAGGTCATTAATAAGACTGAGGTGTGTCCAGGTATCTTCATCTTGGCTGGTAGAGAACATGGTGAATTTAAATATTTCTAAGATGACACTACTTGCAGAAATAGGAACCTGGGAATAAGGACCATGAATATCTAAGTCATTTTATCCAGCCTTTACCTGTTTTCTTTTCCTTTTTTTCTTTTTTCTTTCCCTGTATTCCTTCCCCCTCTATGATAGATTAGGGCCTAGAAAGAAGCAGAGACTTGACTAATTTAGCTATAGGCTGATAATAGAGTAAATCTTTTATTTCTTCTAATAAATTCTTCTTGTGAGATTGTTTCATTGCTATACACCCCAAATTCTTGTGTGTCCATGTGTATATGCATATGCGCACACACACACGCTTATGAGTGTGAGTATGGAGAACAGGGATGAGTCTCAGGTATTGGTCCTCATGAGAGCTGACCACCTTGTTTTTTGAGATATATTCTTTCACTCGCCTCAAGTTCATAAAGTAGTCTAGACCAGCTGACTGGTGAGTCCCAGAAATCTGTGTTGCGTCTCTCCATTCTGGAATACAAGTGGATGTCACCATGCTTGGCCTTTAAAAAAAAATTAATCATTTTATTTGTTTATATTTCAAATGTTATCCCCCTTCCCAGTCTCCCCTCCTCGACTCTCCACCCCATTCCCCTCCCCTTTGCATCTAAGAGGGTGCTCCCCCATCCACCCACTCCTGCTTTACCCCTCTAGCATCCTCTTTCTCTGGGGTATCACACCTCCACAGGACCAAGCACCTCCCCGCCCGCACACTGATGCCTAGCCTTTTAAAAACATGTTTTTAGGATCAAACTCAGTTCCTCACATTTGCATGGCAAGCCTTGAACCTATCTCCACGGCCCCAAAATTCTTTTAAAGATGCAGAGCAAAAATTAAAATTGGACTTTAGGTGAAGCATATGACTTAAACCTGTTTTGTCAAGGCTGAAAGCTATCATGTAATAGAAGGAAATCCAGACTAAACATCCTGTAACAAAGAAGCCAGGTTCAAATTTACCATTAGTTACTGGTATTTATCATTAGTTACTGGTATGATGGGAGCTCCTTATTAACCTCACTTGTCAGTTTCTTCAACTTCAGGTGGAACTGATGATTCTCATTTACTTCACACTGTGATGATTGGGTCACATAGTATGAACATCTTCAGAATGTTTCAAACACCGCAGCGTCCCAGGTTTGTAACTTGTTCCAAAGAGTCCTGTGTTGGATACATGTAGTCCCAGATTATCTGTACCTTTAGTGGAGCAGCATACAAGAGCAGTGATCTGCAGATCAGACAACTGTGGCTGCCATGGTGACTCTGTTCCTTGCTACATGGATGTCTTGAAACAAGTTAATTATCCTCATGATGTTTCAGGGTTTTTGTTTATAAAGTGAAATATCAACACTTTTGTCACTCGTAAAGAGGATCACATTTATTTTCTAGTAATGTCTCACCACAAGATTCTGGACAATAGCAGCAAATGCCTGGATTTAGAGTTAACTCTTTTCCATGGAGTACTCTCATGGCCACACACACACCCCGCAAAAAAGTATTTCCATTATGGTGCGACTGAATGACATGTCTTGGTAAAGGGATACACACTATAGGCATGTAAGTCAGCCAAAGCCAGAAATGAATATGATATTGCAGGGCAGGTTTCTAGAAACTTATTGGGAAAATCAACAAATGCTCCGCCATTTTATGCTTGTGTGGGCTCTGTCTGCCAACACTCACATGCTAAAGCACATGCTGAAGCAAGCTCGAGAAAACAAACCCATAAGATGTCCTGCTAGGATAAAAGAAAAGAGAGTGGTTGCTGGGGATAGGGGGGCACAACTGGTACTGCTCTGAGGACGAAAGGTGGAAACATCCCTACAACACACACACACACACACACACACACACACACACACACACGGGAAACAGACATGGTGAGGGCCCTGAAATGGATACTTGCTCTCATTATGTAGATACTCTTCGCTCCATCATCACCTAGGTAACTTCAAAAGTGCAGGATCAGTTGCCTGGCAGCAATGTCTACATCTTTACTCTTCTCCACACCCATGTGCCGTGACCATCATCAGTCAAACTACCTTTCTAGAGGCCACCATGAGTGTCAAACACATATCTCTCCTATAGCTCCCAGCCTGGAACCAAGACAAGGAGCCATTTTACCATGTGCTGAGAAATCTGTCGTTCTGCCCGGTGCTGTGGAAGGAGAGCATCAAAGACAAAGCGCTCAGTCCAGCGGCCAGTGTCTTGGAGTCTAGGCCCAACTCCATGCCGAACCAGTTGCTGTGGGTCTTGGGCAGGTTTCTGGGCTCAACTGAGTTTGTTTTCCTTCATCAACCAGATGCAGATTTTTCACAAACTTCTACAATGTGGGTTTTCTTTAATCTGAAAACTGGAGGCTTGTAAAGCTTCCTGAGTCTGCACACCGAGTTGTCTCTGGATCCATGTATGGGATAAGTCCTCTAATGTATTCGAATGCAAGAGGGAAGACTGATCAACAGAGCTGGCATCAAGTAGACCCCAGAGTTCTCCAAAGTTGGGCTGAAACTTTGGCACCAGGAAACGCAGAGAGGCATGAAGACAGATCTCTTCTGGAATGATGCAGGTGACAAGTCCTAATGGACTCTGGAGAGGGCTTGGGTTCCTGCCCTTAACCATTGTTCAGCCCTTTGTAGCTCGGAATCCTTCCCAGCAGCTCTTTCGCTCAGAGAAGGAAATTGGCAACCCAGGGAAATGAGTGGCTCTCAGCTTGGACTTGATTAGGGACCAATTTGAGTCTGTTAGCCAAGCTTCCAGCATCAGCTTAGCCAATCAGTGGCCCAGCCTGGCCCAGCCTGGCTGCCCTCTTCCAAACTGGACACTTTCCTTCTAGCAGAACAATCCCCTGCTCCTGAGGCAAAAGACCAGAGCAACTGTGGCCCATTAAAAAAAGACGGGGAGAGACATAATTCACTCAGGAAGATAATGGAATGGAGTAGGCAGAGCTTCACCTGCAGCTTTAATTGAAAAACAAAACCCCTCAATAAACAGTTTTGTGGCTTGTGTATAATAAGTATGGGAATGTATAAACTCTCCCCAGCTATTGGGCTCTGATGACTATTAAAGTTCATGTCTGGCAGAGGCATTTTGGCCTGATTGGCTAAGTTACTCTGCCTCTGCCAAACCAAACAGCCTGGCAACCAGAAGGGAAGCCTGGGGGACAGAGCTCATGCTGTCCATTTCTCCAGTGCTCTATAGACTCCTCTCCCCAGGCCATCCGCGGATCAACCTTGGCACCCAAAGACTTGCCATTTGGCTCCTTCCTTGGCTCTCTAAGATACTGGCCTGGCAAGAAGACCTGAGTTCAAATTCCCAGAACACACATCAGAAGGTCAGGCCTGACTGTGTACACCTGTAACTCCAATACTGTGGGGGCGAGAGAAGCAAATCTTGGGAATTTTCTGGCCAGCTAACCAAGCTGAAGTAGTGAGCTTCAGGGTCAATGAGAAAGCCTGTCTTAAAACAATAAGATATCGAGCAATATAGGAAGAGCAGAACGTCTTCTCTGGTCTCCATGTGCATGACTATGCAAGCCTGTGCACACGCATGGACACACAACACATACATACATCGAACTAATAAAAATGTGAAGTAAATAAAGAAGAAAGTAGCTCTGACTCTCACTTCCTTCCAGAAGTCCTCACAGCCAGAACAATAAGGGAAGACGGCAAATCATCCAGTAGGCACTACTTCTTCTTAAGGCTGAGTTCCCAGATGTGTAACTACCACCCAGAGCTCCTTCCTCTCTTCTCTGCTTCCCGTTTCCAGTTTCTTCTCCATCTCTTCTCTCACCTAAGGTGAAGGCTTGTGCTGCTGTCCCTGTTCTTCTCTTGTTGCCTGGTGCCAAGCACTCAGTAAGAGCGTGAGTCTAATTCCATTCTTCAGTGCATGACCCAGCTCTATAACCCCTGAGTACTTACTCACAGGACTGCAGGTCAACCCAGGACACAGACACTTGCACATCAGAGTTTATTGCAACACTATGCAAGTAGCTAAATTATCACAACAACCTGGGTATCCAACAACTGAGAAGTGCGTATGGAAAAGGGAAATTGGTATGCACGTGCAAAAGGGCTCTTTTCAAACATGAGAGAAGGGCAGCAACATAGTTTACAAGACAATGGATACAACTGGAGACAATAATGTTCAGCAAATTAAGTCAACCTCAGAAGTACTAACACATGTTTTCTCTTGTTTGTTGGCCATTTCATATCAGCTGACTCTAACACCTCATCCCCAGGCTGATGCCCGCCAATCTCCTCATTCATGCTTTATGCTCTAAATCTTTCTGCTTTCCACCATTATGGCTTGGTTATAGCTGCACCTATTTGGGTGCCTCCTTCCATCATGGCTCAGACTGAGTACTGCAAAAGAAGGAATCACATTTCCTTCCTGAGCTTTTCTCCCACAGGGCATGTGAAATGCATTAAGGCCAATGATGACCTAGAAAGGTATTAGACTTTGAACCACAGAAACTCCTAAACACACACCTTACAGAACTTTAACTGAACCATGCTGCCCTGGAACAAGGTAGCTCTAGCTCACTGAGTGGGGGGGAGGAGGGGGTTCCTGTGACATTCTGGGAAGGGCCTTAGCCTTCTCTGCTCTTTACTGTGAGCCTCAAGACAGTCTTGTAAATGAAGTAACTTCAAAAGTGTGAGCTGATGGAAAGGAGGAAAACAGAATCTTGGTATCTACCCACATTTTCATTATTATTAATTCTTCATATTTTCAGTCCTGTAACTTCTCCCTCGGAGCTTTCATTGACCACAATGAAATTGACCTCAAATTTGTCCTGCCGAACTATTGACAGGAGGTATGTATGTAAAAAGATGAGGAGATAGGAATTGGGCTGAGACTTGAGAAACATAACAGGAAGTAAAGTCCTCAAGCTACATATAGTATAACTATAACCAGATAGGGGATTTTCCTAGAACATTCTTCTCCTTAGTACATAGTCAAGACAAGTGATACATTTAAGCTTGAAGATAAAGCTAATGGGAGGAAAGGATAATGCCATGTTCACACAAGAGCTACCAATTCACAACTTTAAATGACCTAGTCTTAAGGATAGAAAGAGTCCTCCATGTAGCACAGAAGCAGGTGGCCATTTATCTTCCAGCAGATTAACTGACAGACAGGAAAAAAAGGAGAGCCAGTTCCTGTGTTTAGAAAGTCCATCATCTACTGAGAGCATAAAACCAGTAGGACTATAATTACCTTATAAACCCAAGTGCAAAACCAACCAACTGTAATGCACCCTGGGACCTGATTGAATCCTATTTCCATAAAGTCTCAAGATCTCTATTTAGCCTAAGATTCTCAGCCAGTGACGCATGTGCTGCAATCAATATCTAAAACAATAAAATCTCCCCTAACAGGAAAAGAACTCAAAGAAGCCCCTTGGGGTCTTGGTTAAAAAGGTCTGGCTTATGTAATAAACACTTGCTGCTTTAACTGGGCACCTAAGAATACTGAGTGAAAGATCAGGTAAGCTGTAACCCTGACAGTTACCAAGAGGATTCAGGGCAGCAGAAATTCCAGAATTGGAAGGTGCTATAGTCTTAGAAATTTCCAAAGTGTGTTCTTTCCAATATTTCTGGATGTTTTTTACCTAGAAATCATTACTTTGTAAATGTGTTTGCAGTAAAATTTTTAGTATGCTGTTTTCAGTGTGAGTCTCAGTAGAGGGATTAGACATGCATGGTATCTTAGCTGTTTCACATTTATTTGAGGAGAACCATTTATCTTTTCTGCCAAACACCACTCAGCTCTCATTCTGTAGAACACCATTAGAGATTTAGGTGATGGCGTTACTATGAACTTTCTAAAGAGCTGACTGCTCTTTTGAAGTAGTACCAGCATCTGGGACAGAACCTGGAAGAGAAGGTACTCTGAGCATAAATGTTAGGGGCAGAACTGAGACAGCTCTCCTGAGCTCTCTTCATAGCCTTCGATCTATACAGACATTCTGCAGCTGAGGGACAGGGAGTTTAATGATAACACTATTTTCGTTATCAGGATCCAATTAGAGTTCAGTCCAAAAGAAGGGGCATTTTCTGATGAACTCAGATACCCAACATTTGCATCTCAAGAGTTGAATAGACTATGCTTCTTCAAGGACAGCCATATTCTCTAACAATGTCAAAAAAACCTGTGGGCCCTATCTCATAATTCGAGGTGACTACCAAGCTCTTAAACACCCCAAAGTCACCATTACATGGCATAGCAATTTCATCTGAGAGCAGCTAGTGTTCCAAGCTGCTCATATTTTGGACACTGTTTTAGCAGGTGTGCTTATGCCAATTTATATCTCCAAATAGTCTCCATGAAAAAAAAAATCCTATAACATTCTGCTGTACCTGGACATACCCTATTAAAGTGCACGAAAATTATATAAATTATTTTATTGTCTACATTAATTTCCTCTTGAAACATTGCAATATACCAACTCAAAATTAAGCATCAGAATTCTGCAGTTGCATCTAAATGTGTTAATAATCACAGGTAAACAAACTCAAGGCTGAAATTGTCCACAAAGAATAGAGGGCAGCTTGCTGGAGGATCACAAACACAATGCAGTATAATTATACGCTGAGACACTTAACCTCGAGAACACATGGAAAATTTACAAAGATCAATTACTCATAAAAAAAAAAGAAAGAAAAAAGTTGCTAATCAAATGAGAGAGTTATCTAGTAAATGGTTAGAAAATTGATGGGAATTCCTTTGATAACACCATTTTGATTTGATTAGTTGTACTATTTTTATATCTTTAGTAAACAGAGTTTGATTAAACCACTGAGCTCTTTTACTGCAGAAATATTACAAACTCATTAGTGGCTAAGAAAAAAGTATAGAAGGAAGATTCAAAACTCATTTTAAGAGCACCCCCTACAATCTCTCCTCCTCGCTTTCTTCTTGACTTCTAGTCATTAAAGTCAGCTTCCCTAGCAGTACAGTTGGGTGGTTTTAAGAAACACAGGTTGCTGAAGACTGGTGAGGGACTGAAGGGCCAGTGGGGCTGGTTTCTTTGACAGCCTCTCCTTTTGGCTGTGAAGCTGATACCTGGAAAATCACACACACACACACACACACACACACACACACACACACACACACACACACACCGATGCACCAGTTCTGAGTCTTTTAATTAAAGAATTTAAGAACGGACTCAGATGGAAACTTGAGAACTCGTTTATTAGAATTTTGAAAGAACAAATCCTAGAGTACACAGGCTGCTGTTTTTTTGGAAGTTTTTTCCAAAGAAGAATAGAGGAGAGATGGGGAAAGGCCACACCATTTGAGTTACAGATGTAAGGTCTGCCACACAGCATCAGACAACCACATGGATAGAAAAGGGGGTCAGAGAAAGAGTAAGGGATTTCAAAGATTCAGAGAAAGCATACTCATCTTCTGGCCGGCACCCAACAGAATGAGACAAGGAAAAGAAAAATTGGCATCTGACTCCAAAAGGTAGGTGGACTCAGCTGAAGGAAAAGAAAAATTGGCATCTGACTCCAAAAGGTAGGTGGACTCAGCTGAACCTCAGTGGCTACTTGGCTTGTAAGAACCTCATTGGGAAGGAGAAAATTCTGGGAAGCAAAAGTATTTCACTAGAGGAATAATTATTTGTCCTATCTCTCTAGCATGGCTTAAGGTGAAACAGCCCCTTTAGGGGTGGTCCTTAGGCCTACTGATGGACCCAGTACACCTGGAATGTTAGCTTTTCACCCCAGTCAGAGATTCTATTCTCTTTACTAGAAGTTTCCCCTAATGGGTCTTGATCGCTGCTCTCACAAGATGACCATTTGTCCTGTCATCTCCCTGTAGCTGCCAGTGTCTGAACTGCTTCTTCTTACCAGAAGACTCATCACGCTGAATTAGATTTCAAGATCTGTCTCCAACTACAGTCATATTCTATAGTATTACAGCAGAAATTCAACATGGGGATTGGGGAGTGGGGACATAACTAGATGCTAAATCTCTGCCTCCATTTTGAAAGTGTTGCTTCCTTAACATAATTACTCTGAAGCATTCACAGGATGCAGATCTGTCACCCACATCAAATCACTAGCGAGCCTGCTGGCTTTCAGCTCCTAAGATCTCTTCGTCTCTCCCATAGATTCTTATAGCAGCTTCCTCTGTGACCTCTGCTGACATCTAGCAGCCTGAGTGATCTTCCACAGAAAGTCTTACAGCTGCCTCTTGCTTAAAATACCTCTTAGTTATTTAAGTATCCACAAGTTCTAAAATGTTGTCAGTTATATTTTTGTATTTAATGAAAGGAAAAAATCAAAAAAATGCAAGTATGTACTTGCAAGGAGTTCTATTATAACATCATTTACAAAAAAAAAAAAAAAAGACAAAATCACCTAGATCCACCCCTGGTAGGTAAAAAGTCATGTATTAAAATAGCCACAGAAAGGTCAAGGCCAGGGAATATTTATAACAATGGAGAAAGAAGAGTCTTGTATATATACTTGATTTTTTTTTTAGGAAAAAATTATTTAACATTTTGTTTTTAAGTTGTTTTTAAGAGCATGTGTGTGCATGTGCAAGTGTGTGTGCATGCGCGTGTGTGCATGCATGAGTGGTGTGTGTGTGTGTATGTGTGTGTGTGTGTGTGCATAGGTACCTGTAGGAGTCAGGAGAGGATGTCAGATCTCCTGAGCTATAGGCAGTTGTGAGAATCCTCACTTGGGTGCTGGGAACTAAAGTCTGGTCCTATATAAGAGCAGCAAGTATTCTTAACTATTGGGCCATCTCTCCAGCCCTCTTCATTCTTTAAGTTCTGAAAACTCCACCAAGCAAAATCTTTCAAAGCTTTCCATTATCTGCATTCCTTGCTCCTTACCCTCTCCCCATAGTGTAAGCTGGGACTTCTTACATGTTTAACATTTACTACTCCTGTTTATGAAAGATGTTCCTATGTAACCATAGGTACAAAATACACATACCATGAGTCATAAAGAAATTCACTTAAAAACAATTGCTTGATATACATATAATTTTACTATCAATTAAAGATGATGATAAATCCATATTCTAATGAGATGGGTGTGCCTTGTTTATTTCATATAGAGATTAAACCAGGGCTTAATATTTGATACCACAAAATTTAGATCATTTCAAATGCTTTTTTAAGGCTATAAAATATTTTTGATCTTATAATCAATGCTAAGAACACCTCTGTGCAGAAATGTGTGGTTCAAATGGCAGAAGGATGGTGAGTTCCATTCAAAATTGCCAGAAATTCTGCCCAAAGCCTAAGCCAAAACTCAACTGAATGATGTTTTTAAAAATGAAATTCAAATCAGCAATTTGAACAGCACCTTTAAAAATAAAGCATTTAAATATAATACAGCCACAATATATACTAATTTAATAATTATATTCTAAGGAATCATAGCAGAAAACATTAAAAACTTCATTTTCTGCATTTGGACCATTATGATTTTACTAGAAAACTTTGTATGTAGAGTGAAGGCTTCTCAGTGTATAAAACACATGAGTCTCAAGTCTGAGCTGAGGTGTTTGGGGCACCTTTCATCGGATGCTGTGACATCCAGCTCAGTGCTAAGTGTATATGCTGTGTTCTCAAACCCAAGGCATGACATTACACAGCGATCACTGTTAGAAACACCTTGGATTCATTATACATTTGATTTTGGATTAATGTTTGGTCATTGAACATTCAGAAACCTTTTGCTATTGCCAAATATCTGTAACACTTGCATTCAAGTGTGTGACACCTCCATATGGGACATAGCCCACAGTATAGGAAGCTGGGATCTAAGCTGCCATCATCTACCTTCTGGACCAATGAGATGTCACCAAGCACATATTTAATTCAACTGGCACGTTGTAGCAAAACTTCCTATTAAAGAATAAATGAGTATTCTGGAGAAAGCAACTTATTCACCTGCCCGCTGCTTACAGATTACAGAGCAGCGTCAGCCCATGGACCTCATACTGAGTGACATACTATACATTCTTACAAAGCAGGGTATTTCTTCATTGATTCAGAGAATTTATTCAGTATATAATGCTCTGTATCCTGATCTAAGTGTATAATTTGGTAGCATCTTATATAAAACTCTTGTCTAGTCATTGCATGCAGATACTTATTTTGCATTACCCATAAGGCTCCTCTTGTCCTTCATGTCAGAGATAAGCATTATCTTGACTTCCATCACTACAGATTAGTTTCCCCTGTTCTTGAACTTAAAATAAGTGAATCAGTCCATGTATGCTACCTTATGCAAGGTTAAGTATGCAATAGTCATTATATTCACACACACACACACACACACCACTTCATTTTTTCTCATGGCTTCTAACTTTATGTGTAGTCCCTTCCCAATTCTGTCTTTGCATTCTGATCTTTCATCCATAAGTATGTCAGGCACTCTTCGGCAACGACTTCTGCATACATGCTCACCTTCTTCGGGCACTCAATTAATCCTTTAATCTTAAAATCCAATCCTCCTTCCTTAACTCAGTTTTCTCCTGACAACCCCTATCTTTGCCTAAGGCTAGACCAATTTTGTCCATTCTTATCTTGAGTTGTTCTTTCTGCTGAGACTGTTCCCCTGAGAGCAGGAATCATACATGCCCCCTGTGCTGACCACTACACCCTACCACCATAGAAAGCCAGCTCTTTCTTCAACAAAGGAATACCAAGAACAGTATCTAGCTTAGTGCCTGGCCCACCTCAAGCTATAGGCATGATGTTCTCTTTCCTTTCTCGTGGCATCATGAAGGGTAAATACTGCATAGTGTGTTCTCTGCCCATGCCCACATTGTAGAGAGGCCCAGAAGAAGTCATATCATAGCCTACACAATGACTCTTGAAATGTTTGCACTAGAAATGAAGGAAATTTGACATTGCTTCACAATGGACTGTGACAAGCTTTTTCTTTACAGCATTTCCAGGAAGGACCCTCATGAAAACTATTAAGGAAAGTGTGAACAAGGATGAGAAGAAGGGGAAAATAAGGATCAGCAAAAAAGAAAAAGTGTAAACACTGGCTTTCTCAGGGTGGTAAGATGCTGTAAAATGCTAGACTTTAATTTCTAAATTTTCTATATGTAATATGCTTTGTGTTCATGATAATACAGTATTAACTCTAAGAAAAAGTCAGCTCTGCATGATCTGTAATGACATATAAGGAATTAATTGAAATGTATTCTATCATCGGTACACAGGGCAGTTCCCACTGCATTCTATCATCAGTACACAGGGCAGTTCCCATAGCCTAGGGCATGGAGCCTGTCCCTAGACAGCCTGGGGAGTGGCAGAGGGAACACAAATAAAAATAACCATGGGTCAGTCCACTTCCCAGATCATGGCCTATCCAGAAAGCATGTGCCCAAATAAACATGAGATCTCCCACTGCCTAGCAAAGCTCTGAACCAGCAGAACCTCAAAAAGTTGCTAGGTCCCAGAGACAAAAATCTCAAATCCCTGCAAATAGTTCAGAGCTGTTGGCCTGGCCACTGCTCTGGGTGGTCTCGATGCCCACTTGAACTCCCCTTAAGTACACTGACCTTCTTGTCACTCATTTCCATCCTTTGTCACCTCCATGCAGAAGCTTCCAGTCTCAACAGTTTCCCTTGAAACCAGCTCCCACAAGCTGTCCATGACTCTTATTTAAGTTGCTCACTAGGGTCTGCATCAGGACCATGCTCTTCCTGCTCCTGAACAGTTTACATTCACTTATGATAAGATCTGGTGACAACAGAGGGGCTAGAGGGCTCTAATTAGAGTGCCTTGTTCAAAGCCAGCTCTAACATTAGCTGTGTGATGTTGACCAAACCCTTAGACATCTCATCACCCATGCTCGATGATGATATTGATCAACCATTCCCACCACAGAGGTCAACAGGCAAGAGCAAGGGGCTCACCTGAGGATGAGGAGGCCTCTTCTGCTTTGTTTTCATGAAGAAAAGAAGTGGCGCTTCTAAAACTCCCTTATTGGCACACGCTGAGATTACAGTTAAACCCCCCTCAGATCTTGGTCCCGCACCACTCCACCTAGGAATTGTTCATCAATTTTTGGTTCTAAAGGCAGAAAAACAAATTTGCATCTTTTTTTCCCAGAGAAATTCCAGAGGGACAGTGAGAAACAAAATGAGAGAGGGGCAGAGAAAGAACAGTGGCAGAGAAAAGAGAGAGACAGAGCCGCTGGGATACATAACAGACTGGAACTGCCAGCCTGGCAGCAGCAACGAAGTCTGGGAAAAGATGCTCACTTGCCGGCTGGGTCTCGCCAGCGAGGTTGGTTTTTTTTCTGGTTTTTTTTTTTTTTAATTTTCTTTTTCATTTGTGTTCACACTTCCCCCTCTTGTGGCTCATAAGAAAATCACAGGTACTGTTTTGCTCTTAAAACTTAGGGATGCGCTTAGCTAAAAGGAGCCAGGCAAAGATAACTAGGTCAAACTCGACTTGAATTACAGAATAGGGTTTGTGTGTGTGAGGGGTGGGAACCAGGTTATGTTATACACATAACCCAGCCCCCAGATCTTTCTTCAAATGTCATGTGAGCAAAGGGAACCTCTGAGTCTCATCTTCAAAACAAAAGAACAGCTCCAAGAGACCCATAAAGCCACAACCTCCAAGAAAGACCCCCCAGGGGCTTCAGGAGCTTCTGTGATAGAGTCATTGAGGATCAAGCCAGCAGAGAGACAGATGATATGTACAAGTAAGCCCAGAGGAGAACTGATCCTCTAGTGCTGTACTTAAACCACGCCAAAACCAGCTCACGCCAGTTGGTTACACTGTCATGCATTCCCTAAGTGCCCTTTCTTGAGTAAATGATACTTTTCACCAAGCCTTCTGACAAGTCCATACCTCGAGCAGATATGTACTGTCCTTTCCCTCCCCACATACCTTATCTCTTTCCTTAATGCAGCCCAGACTGGCCTGCTTTCTATTGCAATTATGTTTGCCCTGGTCCCACCCTCCCCTAGGGATGAAAGGGCAAAGTCTGGGTTTCCTGTAACTCCAGGGATCAAGCCTCCTGTAAAGAATGTGTGCAGTAGCATTTCATAAATGCGAGTCATCCACATACAGTCCCATTCCATACCAGACAGACTAGGAGAGGCTGTGTCTGAGTTAGGGCAGTCACAATAAATAAATAAATAAACAAACAAACAAACAAAGTCTTTCCCTGAGAACTCTGCAAACACCAACATCTATACTAAACCAATTTATACCAATGATCCCTGCAACTTATCTCTAAATGCTTCAAGAGGACTGATGGACATATGATGTAAGGAAGGAAGAAAGGAAGGAAGGAAGGAAGGAAGGAAGGAAGGAAGGAAGGAAGGAAGGAAGGAAGGAAAGAAGGAAGGACATGTGGAAGAGAAGGGGGAAGCAAGGAAGAAACAAGAGAAGTTTAGGAAGATGAAAGGCAGGAAGGAAAAGGAAGAGAAGAAGAAGACAAAGCTTAAAGAACAGTAAGATTCCAGCCGCAGGATCCGTGGCTACATATACCCACTGAACATTTTTTTTTACATCTTTTTCAGTTTTTAATTATTTCAAAGACAAAAAAAGTTAAGATAAATGCAAAATCAACTGTATTTAAGATGGCTTACAAGTTTAGAAGTGAAGTAAGTATGTGGGTAAAAATGAATGAAACCATATGAAAGTCGAAGTGGGTTTTCCATCCCAGAGCACACAGGTGGGCTTCAGGGCTTATAAACAAAACACAACTGAGTTTAAGTTCTGTGAATGTGTGTTTTTCTAGGAAGACATTTTTTTACAGCTTTTATCAAAACATTGCAGGTTTGTAAGTCTCGTATTCTCCCCGCCCAAAAAAAAAAAAAAAAAAAAGTGTTAGAAATAGTGGCTCACAGAGAGACAAAAGACTTGTTATTAGGGAGTCAACAGTTGTAGAAGGCTAGGCTGAACCAGCCAAATTTCAGAGACAAAAAAGTAGCTTGGAAAGGATTCAGCCTTGACACCTGCCACCCCATCCGCATAGGAAAGGCAGGCCTAAGACAGCTCAGTGAGACTGACTCCAACAATGTAACATGTATCACTGATTCCTAAGTAACAACTAGGACCGCAGTGATTTTCTGGGTCTTTCTTGCTTGCTGTCTTTCTTTTTTTTTTTTTTGTACTTTTTATTTTTTTATTGGTATTTTATTTACATTTCAGATGTTATCCCCTTACCCCATTTTCCCCCTCCCTCGTCTAGGAACCCCCATCCCATCCCCCCTCCTCTTGCTTCTTTGAGGATGTGTCCCCATCTACCCCCACCACTCCCACCTCCTCACCCTCGAATTCCCCCACACTCGGTGTCCAGCCTTCATGGGACCAAGGATCTGGTCTCCCACCTATGCCCAACAAGGCCATCCTCCCCTACGTATACAGCTGGAGCCATGGGTCCTGTCACGGGGCCTCCACGTCTCCTGCAAAAGCCATTCTGAAAACCACTTCCAGACAACAATAGCCATCTTGTCAACTCTCGTAGACAAGGGCATGTATCTTTATTTGAAACCAGATGAACACATTCTCACAGGGCTGATTGCGAAGGAAGCTTTGTAGAGTGGGTTTAAGGCACATCACAGGGACCACAGATATTCTCAGCTGTAAGACAGAGGCAACAGGCCGCTAACTAAGATTGATGGATGGTGCCAGCCCTGGCAGAGCAAACACAATGCTGGGATGGCCAAGTGGGGGAAGAAAATTAGTTTGCAAGATTAGAACATATTAACACAAGTCAGACAACTGTCATGTCACAGTTCCTCACCGTAATGCTGATTGGCAGGCAAGCATTTCTGATTCTGATGGTCGTGGAGGCGAAGCGTCTGCAATCTGTCTCGCATGACATTCCACCGGCTGGCAAGTCCCTGCTGCTAGAGAAGTCAGCTTTTCTTAGAAATATGTCCCCTCGAGTCTTGTTTGTCAGAACCTCAGGCCAAAGGTACATGGTGAGGTGGGACAGAGCAGAGTGGATATACTGGCTATCAACAGCATTAGCTGCCAACGCCAGGGAGGCTTTCTGAACTTTGTTCAATAAGTGCTGTCAGACAACTCATAGACATGGTACTGGGCTGGTGAGGGTAGAAAGAGACAAGGCCCCAACCCCAAAGAGGGCCTTACATCACCAGAGAGCCTAACCTATATGTGTGGGCAAGTTCAGTAATGAAACAAAGCAGGCCAGTGTTAAAACTCATCTGGTTGACTCCAATAAATGCCACCATCTTGCCTCCATCACTCCTCTCTGAACTCCACAGCAGGTAAGCATATTTATTGTCATTAATATTAAGCTAGAGAAGTTGGAAAACAGTCATGATGCACTGAGACCCAAGTCCTGAGTGGCACTATATGATTGGTTTGTACTGTATGGTATTTTCAATACAAATCTTTTGTTTGTTATGGTTTTTGGGGGTTTTTTTTTGGGGGGGGAGTATTGTGTGTGTGTGTGTGTGTGTGTGTGTGTGTGTGTGTGTGTGTAGCCCTGACCATGGCCCAGACATATAACCAAAATATAGGCTGGACGTGTAACCAAAACAAAAGCTACACAGTCTCTCTGACCTGTACCTGACAATGGTGTCATTGTGGTTTGGGCCTTTATAAGCACTGTACTGCTGAGCTTCAGCGCCTTGAGTTCTTTGGAGCAAGGGCCTGTGCTTATCACCAGATAATAAAGAACTCTAACTTGGCCTTATATGCATGGCAGTTTCTAACTTTCTTGCCTGGACTATAACACTCTGTTCTTCTAGCGCCTTCATTTCAGTATGAGGCCAAGACTCACACACTGGCTCTTTCATCCTTTGATCCAGAATACACGCACACCATTATGTACACACATATCAAATCTTCCCAGAGCCTCTATCGTTCCTTGGCTTAAACCAACCACATGACATTGCTGAACTTCAAGGGCATTAAAAACTGGGGAGGGAAAGGGGGTTAGAAGATGAGAGAATGCGTGTGCCACAACATGCTAGCATGCTGCAGTCTCACGTGCATGGAGTTTAATTAAAAGAGCCTCATTAGTATATGTGTTATGTGTGCCTCTCTTAGTACCAGCCTTCCCTCTTCGAGAATTTTCCCTCAGAAATAACCATCATTCTGATGGTTAAGACAAGATCTCCTCTTGACCTAATCATTTTAGTCATGTGGTGCTGTTACTCTAGGCACCGTGCTACTCAGTATTGGAAGTTCCTACTAATAAAAAATCACACTGCATGCATTTTGTGATTTTATTTTTTGCTCAGCATTATTACATTTTATTCATTTTCTGCACAACTGCAATGCATTTTTCAGTGTTTTCATAGATTTTCACTGAAAGACTTTGATGATGAACTATGTGTCCACACCTACTGATGAACATCTACAACACCCTACCTGCTACTGAGTGAATGACTCTATTGACCACACTGCTTGTTGAAGGAAAGCTACAGTGCTCACAGCCTAACAAATGGACACTTGGACTGCCCTCAGGTCTGGACAACACAGAGATATTATGTGCTGTGTACATTCTTGTTCATGTCTCATAATAAACTTGAGCAAAACTCTGTCTACAGAAAGTTCATAGGAACAGAATGTGTGAGGTGTACGTTGGCACAATGGGCAAAGGTACTGGTAAATGAGTGGCTATAACCACATTTTGATTATATAAAATAGCAATCTCTAATAGATTATAAAACAAGCAAGAATATAGATTAAAAACAGTAATGAGTCTCCAGCAAGAATTAATTGAAGATATATCCTAGAATTCCTGTAATTTTCAGAAAGGTGGCAAATTCATTGTTTAATTTTGGGGTTCTATTAGTTAGCCACACATCATATATTTCTAGAGTAACTACAAAATGGAAATAACTAAGGTAAAAGTACAAGGCAAAACTAATTAGAAAACAGGCAAGAACTAAGAGGATAAAAAGAAAAGACTTGTCAGTCAGAAATTACAAAATAAGGTAATGGATGGCTACAATATATACATAAAATATATATATATAAATACATATATATACAATATATACATAAATCAACTGGGTCCATTTAAAGACAAATATCATCATGTGTGTGTGTGTATGTGTGTGTGTGTGTGTGTGTGTGTGTGTGTGTGTATGTTTAATTAAAGTGCCTAATCCTGGCCCCTCCATTCCCCTCCCCATCCCCTCTTCCACCCAATTCCCTCCCTCCCTCTGCCTCCTATGACTATTTTATTCCCCCTTCTAAGTGAGATTCAGTCATACTTGCTTAGGCCTTCCTTCCTGTTTAGCTTCTTTGAGTTGCGAAGTGTATCATGGGTCTCTTGTACTTTATGGCTAATATATACTTATCAGTGAGTATATACCCTGCATGACTTTTTGGGTCTGAGTTACTTCACTCAGAATAATATTTTCTAATTTCATCCATTTGCCTGCAAGATTCGTGATATCTTTGTTTTCAGTAACTGAGTAGTATTCCATTGTGTAAATTAACCACATTTTCTGTATCCATTCTTCAGTTGAAGGATATATGGGTTGTTTCCAGCTTCTGGCTATTACAAATAAGGCTGCTATGAACACAGGGGAGCATGTGTCTTTGTGGTATAGTAGAGCATCTTTTGGGTATATGCTCAGGAGAGGTAGAAATGGGTCTTCAGGTAAAACTATTTCCAATTTTCTGAGAAACTGCCAGATTGATTTCCAGAGTGGTTATCCAAGTTTGTAATCTTGTGAGTGATGGAGGAGTGCTCACCTTTCTCCACATTGTCACCAGCATCTGCTGTTGCTTGAGGTTGTTTGTTTGTTTGTTTGTTTGTTTATCTTAGCCATTCAGATGGGTGTAAGATGGAATCTCAGGGGGGTTTTGATTTACACTTTCCTGATGGCTAAGAATGTTGAACATTTCTTTAAATGCTTCTCCTCTGTTTAGCTCTGTAGTCCATTTTTTGAATTAGGTTATTTGGTTTGTTGGAGTCTAGCTGCTTGAGTTCTTTATATATTTTGAATATTAACCCTCTGTCAGGTGTAGGGTTAAAGAAGATCTTTTCTCAATTGGTAGGCTGCCATTTTATTTTGTTGACAGTGTCCTTTGCCTTGAAGATTTTCAGTTTCATGAGGTCCCATTTATCAATTGTTGGTCTTAGAGTGTGAGCCATTGGTTCTGTTCAGGAAATTTGTCTTCTATACCAATGCATTCAAGGCTATTTCCCTCTTTCTCTTCTATTAGATTTAGTGTATATGGTTTTATATTGAAGTCTTTAGTCCACTTAGACTTGAGTTTGTACATGTTTGTGTTCTTCTACATGCAGACATCCAGTTAGACAAGCATCATTTATTGAGGATGCTTCCTTTGTTTTGGCTTCTTTGTCAAAAGTCAAGTATCTATAGGTGGGTGGTTTTGGGGTTGCCACTTATAAAATTTTCTAATGAATATACTAAAAAAAAAAACCCAATAATTTTCTTTTAAATAACAAAACCACACTATCCCAAAACTATAATAGATGTTTAGATGGAAGTTAAAGATGAGTAGATTTGTTATTTAATTGGTCCCTTTGTGAGGAGAAAAAAAGAAGAATTGGGCATTAATTTGTGGCTTTCAACCTAAGCAGTTAGATGGAAGGATTGTTACCAACTAAGATGAAGATGACCATAAGAACAAGAACAAGATGCTCCCAGAGGTAGAAAAGCGTCTAGATAAAAGGACTTCTATCTCATGAAAAGCAACCATTCTCTAAGTTTGTGAAGAATTTCACAATGAAACAAAAAAAGAAAAACACCACTGAAAATCTAAAGATCATCATTCTGCAAGACCTCAAGGTTGATTAACTATACAAATTCACCATGATTCATAAAATGCTGTGAGTCTGAATAGTCAACAGTTTGCTTCTGAGTAATTAAAGGATAACATGGCTCAAGAATACAGAGTAGGATAGCATCGAAGGCCACTGCACAATTGTCCCACGTGGTGAGCAATTTTCCATGGTACTGTGTTCAGTGGTGGAGTATTTGCTGAGTATGTCTGAGGCACAGACTCCAGGCTCCAGTACCATACAAACAAACAAGGAAAAAATAATATACCCAGTGTAAACTGCCTTCTCTACATCATGAGGTCCTCTTAGTTACTAGTGAAGACATTTCTCTAGGATTCTTCAAAGAAAAAGAAAGAAAATGTAAAAGGCATTAGGAGTTGCAATCAGCCAGAGACAGACAAAAGGCAGCACATCGTTGCTAAGAAAGGACAAAAGGCCTACAAAAGAAGGGATTTTGAATGCACTGCACTGTAAGTACCTAACAATTAGGAGACCACAGCCGTTGTGTAGAGACTACAAACAGCAATAGTGATGCCTCTGAAGGAGGCTCAGAGCCATGATAATCCATAACTGTGACTAATTGAACATTTAATAGGCTAGCTTAATATATAATAAACAAAGATTTAATCAAAGTACCCAATGCAAAAGGATTATGGAGTATTCTGAATACCTGAGCACCTGGAAGGAGAAACCTGTGTTACCATACTGATGAAATAATGAGTGCTAATGATATATACATATATACCTTTGAAGACAAAATTGCCGGCATACTGAGTGGAATATCATTGTTTCACAAGCAGTGACTGTTAATTAATTGGCATATTTTATTATAAGGAATTCAGATTCAAATGAATGCAAAAATGTAAAAATTGCAGATTACCCTGTACTTATCTGTATGAATAGCAAATGTTGCATCTTCTGTATCAATTTGAAGTTAGCATTGTAGATACTTAGGGTAAACCTTACTTTTAAATAGCATTCTAGAAACTGATGTTGTCAGAAAGGCTGCCATAATATATAAGCTACTTGTTATCACACAAATGTCAGCCCCCACGGCCATTTCAAAAGGGCTAGGCTGGGGTTACAGTACTGTCCTGAAAAATCTATAATTAAAATATAATATGGATCCGCCCTAAGTTACCTGAGCTAATTCACCAGTCCTGGTGGGACAATAAATACAGTGAGGCTTAAATGATTAGTTTCTCGATGTCATAGCAACTCCCATCTCCATGGCACCCCCTCTTCTGCATGCTGAAGATAGACATTCCTCTTAGGCCACGGGACAGCAAATACCCCAAATCACTTTTTTAAAATTTGCTATATTAGAAACTTTCAATTCTGCCATCTTGATTTTCAGATTTCTGAACCTACTGATGCTCAACACGAGCCAAGTTCATGGTTTTCTCTAGTCAAGGAACATCTGTCTTAAAAGGAGCAGCCTCGTTCCAGTCCTGGGTTAGCATCACGAAGATAACTGCTGTGTGTTAGACTGTGTGTTGAAAGACAATCTAGCAGCCAGAGTTTCCAGATTGTAACTGTTTATATTCAGTGAATGTCTGTCTTCTGACATCACTGGGGTACCTATTTAGGTTGGCCAAGACTTAAATAAGGACTGGGGCTACACTCATCTTAAGCAGTTGGAAACTCAGGCTATTGACAACCACTTGCAAATGAAAACTTATTTTTCTTCTAGGGAGTCTCCCTGGGGAAGTAAACCACTCTTAAGGGCAGGCCACATTCCTAGCAGTAGATAGCCAGCAGAACGGACCCGGACCCAGTGGCACTTTTAGAGGTTCCTTTTCTCATAATGTCATGTCTAGGCCTTTCTTTTCTTTTTTAAAAAAATTTTTTCTTATTTTAATTTTAGTTCTGTATTTTTTCCACTTTTTGTCTACAGGTCCTGTATATATATATATAAAACTGCTTTCAGGTTAGTGTTTTTATGAGACTCCTGATCTGGGTTTTTTTTGTTTGTTTGTTTGTAGTTTTTTTGCTGTTGTTTGTGTATGTGTCTTTTCTTGGGCTCTTTCCTTCTGCTTGTTTTGTACTATTCCAATGTATTAGTTTTGTTTTACCATATCATATCACATCATATCATGACACCTTAGATGCCTGCTTGTTTTCTAATGAAATACAAAAAGAAGGGAGATCTGGATGGGGGGATGGGCTGGGAGGATTAGAGGGAGAGGAAACTATAATCACCCTCTCTCTCAGAGGAGAAGGACAGGGAGCAGGTGGAGCAGGATAGGGTGGGGGAGGGGGATGGGGAGAGGACCGTGATCAGGATGTAAAGTGAGTAGATACATTTTTTTTTAAAAGAAAAGAAAATTTAAAATATGAGTCGACACACACCCTCCCAAAAAGAAAATCATTTGAAGAAACAGTATCACAAATCTTCTCAAACTTGATGAAAATAAACAGATCCAAGAAACCAACGGAGCCCAAATCACAATATTCATGAACAGACATGTCTAGTTAGCCTTTTACTGATGTCCTAAATACTATGAGCAAAAGCAACTTGTGGAGGAAAGGGTTTCTTTCATCTTGTAACTCTTAGGTCACACTCCATCACCTAGAGAAGACAGGGCAGGAACATGAAGGCAGGAACTAAAGCAGAGTCCGTGGAGGGGTGCTGCTTAGTGGCTTGCTCAGAATGGCTTACTGACTGCTTTCTTAAATACCCAGGACCACTTACTCATCACGATTGCTTCATTCTTTTGACCATGAGTTTCTTGATAATGACTACATTGTCTTTCACTAAAGCTGGATTAGCTTGAACTCTCGTAATTTTACAATTTATATATCGAGTTGTCTTAGTTAGGATTTCTACTGCTGTGATGAAACACCATGACCACAGCAATTCTTATAGAGGAAAACATTTCATTGGACCTGGCTTACAGTTTCAGAGGTTTACTTCGTTATCGTCGTGGTGGACCTGGCTTACAGTTTCAGAGGTTTACTTCGTTATCGTCGTGGTGGAATGCATAGTAGACAGACTTGGTTCTGAAGAAGGAACTTAGAGTTCAGCATTGGATCAACAGGCAGCAGGAAGTGAACTGGCTTCAGCTCCTGAGACCTCAAAGGCCATCCTAGTCATGCACCTCCCCCGATAAACCCACACCTTGTAATCGTGCCACTCCCTGAGGTCCTATTTTTATTCAATCCATTTTTATCCAAATCACCACACTAGTATGGAACACAGATGGGGGCTGCCTTTCATTCCAGTAAAATATTGGGGGAAATGTACCTTTTAACTATCCAAGCATAGCCTCATGAATGATACTCGAGTAACATAATCTAAAATGCCATGTTTGTATCAGTCAGGTATCAGTCAGAATTCTCTAGAAGCACAAAAAGATAGAGTCTCTCTCTCTCTCTCTCTCTCTCTCTCTCTCTCTCTCTCTCTCTCTCTCATCTGTCTGTCTGTCTATCTCTCTCTCTGTCTCTGTCTGTCTCTCTATTTCTCTCTCTCTATTTCTCTCTCTCTATTTCTCTCTCTCTATTTCTCTCTCTCTCTCTCTCTCTCTGTGTGTGTGTGTGTGTGTGTGTGTGTGTGTGTGTGTGTGTGTGTGTGTGACAAATCAATTCATTAAATTGACTCTGACCTGAATAATAATCCAACACCGGATATCAGCAGACTGCAGAAGCTGAAAACCTGGTGTTAGCTCAGTCCACAAGGCCGGATATATCAGTATACCTGTATGCCTAAACTGGTGCTGAATCCCTGGAGGATTCCCAGTGAGCTCCTGGGGATAGTTTAAGTCTATGTGGGAAGGCCAGAAAAGCCGGTTCTGATATGACTGAAGAATGGTGACAGCCGTACCAATGACACTGGGCAGGCAAACCCATCAGGTCTTGCCTCAAGCTCCATCACGTCCGGGGTTGCCACTGAACTGTGCCATTCACTCTGGGGTAAGGTCTTGTCTTCTCAGGTAAGCATTGATAAAATTATATCCACAGACCTGCTCAGAGACACACATCTTAATTGAGTCTAGACCTAATCAAGTAGATGGTCACCATAGAATCATTCCTGTTCTCACACACTCATAGCTGAGGAAAAATATCAAGAAATTTCCTCAATACATAGTGATACCATATGGATCTTTCCTTGATCCCATCTTTTTGAACATCATACTTGACTGGAGCCTTGATGATGCTTATTTGATGAATTGCCAACGTGCAGGTTTTTATCAAATTTGGATATGAATAAGTAAAATTGTGATGTTTTTCTTTTCTTCTAAAGAATGTACTACCTTTATTTATTTTGTGTGTGTGTGTGTGTGTGTGTGTGTGTGTGTGTGTGTGTGTGTGTGCGCACAGGCATGCATGTGTGATGGGCAGAGGACCACTTTCAGGAGTTGTTTTTCTCCTTTCATTATATGGAACTGAGGTCATCAGGCTTGATGGCCAGTGCTTTTTCCTGCTGAGCCATCTCACCGGTCCTTTCTTCTGCTCTGTACATAAATGGCATAGAACTGCTTGTTTATAGCCTTTAAGATAGCAAACAAAGCTTTAAAGTACCATCAATGATGCTTCACTGAGAAACCAGGGTCTCAATAACTTCTTCATACCATCTTGGGTTAGCATGGAATATGGCATACCTTGTTAATTGTATATAGATATAAGATTTTTTTTATCTTTTATTGTGAACCAAAATGGCATTTTTCATATCTACTTCAGTCCTTTTCAAAAGAAAAAAAAGGAAAGAAAAGATCCATAAAAATAAAACTAGCTTTTGAGTAGATTTATTTTTCTTTATATCTAAATGTCATTTTGTGACTCAGTCCCTACATTCTTGTTAAATACACTCTATAGTTGATAATTATTTGATGTCTGAGTTCTCTGTGAGTCTATGGCCCTATGTATACTTATAGAACCTTCTAGCTTGGCAAAATTAGGCTTATTTCATTTCCATTCCCAAAGAATGTCAGACACTTTTAAGTTTTAAGTTAGTTGTATGATTACTGAGATAAATTGCTAAAATATAAGGATACAGAATAAAAAATAATATATTCCTGAAAATTCCTAGCCAACTTTTAATGAGTTATAAACAAACATAAAATAAAAAGTGTAGGCAAAACCATGAGTTGATTCTTAGAATTAGCTAACAAATTTGCAAGCTTCTGACAATTTGAACAGGGAAGATATTTTGAAAACGCTCAAAAATTATTACAAATTACTAATGTGTTATAATCCAGATTTGGTAGGATTTAAGAAGATTAAGTGGTTATTCTGAATTTTGTGAATTTTCTGGCAATAACCAATTGAATAATTTATGAAATTCAACTCTACATAAGATGACCCAATTCAATAATTTCTAAGTACTTTGAATTGGTACTTTAAAAAAATTTTTTCCCAAAAGAATACCACATGGACTTATTAATGAGCTTCAGTGACAAAATTATTAATGTAAGTGATTAAGGAATAAAATGTGCACAACTTTGATGAAAACTACATCACTTTGATTCCATACCCTAAGTACAGAGGTCTATTGAATTCAAAGAATACATATAAATAACATGACTGCATTCAGTCTATGTTGTTTAAAAGCTATTGTCTTGTATTTTCTTTCTCTCTTCATTTATTTTGTGTGCATATGTATGTAGGATGTTTGTGGGTACGGGTATGCATGAGCATGCATTCATATGTGTAAATAAAGATGTAGCCGTGGCATGCTTGTGTAGTTCAGAGGACAACTTTAGAACCTTCCACCTTTTTGGCCAGGTCTCTTTGTTGTCAGCAAACTTCTCATGTCTCCCTGGAGCAGTGCTGGATTACAGAAGCTCACACTACATGTTGGGATTTTGCATACGTTCTGAGGGTTTGAATTCAACAAACATCTTTCCCCACTGAACCATCTTCCTACCCCACATTACTTTAATCTTATTTTTCTTAATCCACACTTTTGCTCCTCCCTGCCTCAACAATAATCGCTCACTCTCACTCACACTCACACTCAGAGATTTGTCACTTTCTCGCTTTTCATTCCTTCTTACGTCTCATACTTTCCTTCAAGATCACATTTCTTCTATTTCAAATACACTCTTAGTGATTTTCTTTAGCAACATTGTTTGATAAGGTCTCCTAGTCATCCTTTAAGTACTATTTTCCCTTACTCTAAAAAATATTTCAAAATAAATATTTTCTCTTAAGGCTGGGCAGAAAAAAATCCTCATTACCAAAGATGCCCATACTCTAATGCCTAAACTCTACCAATAGATTACACTATATGTCAAAAGGGCATTTACAGGTATAATTAGGGTTAGTGACCTTTACATTTTGAGATTATCCTACAGGATCCAAGTAGGTCCAATTTAACCATAAAAGCCTTTGAGAACAGAGAACTTTCTCTGTCCCTAGTGAAAGACATGCCTCTGGACAAGAAGAAGAGGGTTTCAGGAAGTCTGAAGAAAAACATTAGCATGAAAATAATTTCTATTGTTGGCTCTGAGATAGGGAGGCCTGAGTCTAAGAACCAGAGAAAGGCCTCTAGGAAATGAGGACTGGGCCCAGGGGCCAACCAGCAAAGAGGAAAAAAAAAAACCCTCCAGCCCCATAGATCAAGGTTGTGATAAAGATTTCAATAAGCTTGTTAATGGAGTCTTCCCATTCGGAGAACTTATAGTGAAGTGATCACAATAATAGGTACCTCCAGCTCCAGGGTATCTGACACCCTCTGCTGGCCTACCAGGGCACCTGTACATATGTGGCAGATGCTTACATACACAGACAGACAGACAGACAGACACACACACACACACACACACCTATAAAGAATCTAAAGTCACATTTTTGTCTTTCTTAAGCAACAATACATTGTAAAGGCAACTAGAGCTTTGAGTGGGCATGTATCTAGCCCACCTCAACTAAAGGCATTTGAGGGATCTTAGTCATCTGAACTACCTCACCCTGGTTCAGGGCTCTCTCTATATTTACATCTTTATAAACTTCCCTATGACCCAAAGAAGCAAGTGGGATTAGATGATTCCAAAGAGACAACTGAGTAGTGAACTTGCATCTAGTGAACCAGTGGACCAAGACCTGACAAGATTTTCTTTCTTTTTCTTTTCTTTTTTCTTTTTTTCTTTTTTTCCCCCTACACAAAGGACAGAGCAATTGCTAAGCCTGGTCTTGAAAACAAGGTCTTTGTTTTATGTGGTTACCACATGGTCTCGTCCTCTCTCTTTGGAATTTGACAAGCAAATTGGCATTTGTGTTTCTGAGACTGTCATAGAATAGTGATTGTTAATTATACCCTAGATGTCCTGCCTCATTCTGCCATGGATGTATTATGCTAAATGTGTTTAGTGAGCAAAAGATCTTAAATTTGATTTCAAGTTGCCTATCTCAGCATGCCAGTCAGACCCGCCCCAGGTCAGAGAGCTCTTGAGGGGGCTGTTGGAAGTTATCCTGCTCCATAATCCCTGGTTTTAACATAGAGCAAGAAGTATTCAGAGGGCCCAGCAGATGTCAGTGTGAAATTTGTGAACCTCTTTGGGTTGCATATTAACACATGGGATTACATCACCCACTGCCCTAGAAAAGATACTGTCTGAGTGTTAGCTTCAGAAACAGTCATTTGCATGAGAATCTGTCCCTCTAACTGGTAAAACTTCTGACCTTACATCTCAACCCCAAAGCTGGATAAGAGATGCAGTTTCCATGTTAAAGGAACCTTAAGGGATGAGACGTGTGAATAAGGTGTCTTTCTCTAAAACTAAATCTACTGATGCCTACTGTCTGGTTTCCCCTGCACAGCCCCACTGAGTTGATTCTCAGTACCTATCCTGGGATGCTGTCACTTGACAGCCATATACAGACACCCATAGCCAGTGTTTTAAGTTATTTGGTGCTTTGTAATTAGCAAGTGAGATTGCCACATTAGTCATAGGTATATCAATAATCAATATGCTTTTAAATGTTTTTATTAATTTTAGAATTATTTTTATATTAAGAAAATGACAGAGACTATATAACAAGTGTCTGTATGTCTACTACTTAGATTTTATAACTAGCAATGATTTACTATCGATAATGATAGTCTTTTATTTTATTATTAATTAAATAGTCTAATATACTCTTTCCTAGTCCCAGCCCCCTCCCTCTAGGCCTGATGTAGATATTACCTTTAAGTTAATGTGTATCACCCCTGTAATCATTTTCTGAAACTGGCATAACAAAGTACTGTAAGCTAGGTGTCTTAGGGGACAGGGATGTATCATCCCTTGTTTCTGGAGGCTAGGCCCTCAAGGAGATGGCAACTCCACAGGAAGATCAATAGTGTCAACTAACCTGGACCCCTGGGAACTCCCAGAGGCTGAGCCACCAACCAAAGAGCACACATGGCTAGTCTGAGGCCCCCTGGACATATGTAGCAGAGGGCTGCCATGTCTGGCCTCAGTGGAAGAGGTTGAACCTAATCTTGCAGAGACTTGATGCACCAGAGTTGGGGGGGGGGAGATAAAAGGAGGGCCCTCTCAGAGGAAAAAAGAAGTGGGTGCGGGGGAGGAACTCTTCAAGAGGGAACCAGGGAATGTAAATAAATAAATAAATAAATAAATAAATAAATAAATAAATAAATTTCAAAAAGAGTTTGAGATAAAGGTATCTGGCAGGGCTGTGGTGGTTAATATTGTCACCTTAACAGAATCTAAAATCACCTAGGAGACAGGCCTCTGGGTGTATGAGAGAGATTATCTACATTGGGCTGAGGTGGGGAGACCTACCCTAAATGTCAAAAAAGTGGCACCATTGATTGGGGTAGGGACCTGAAATTGAACAAACAGGCGAAGAGAACCAAGCACACTTGCTGCTCTCTCCTTCCTGACTGCAGCCACAATGTGACAGGCTACCTAAACTTTTGCTGCTGTGACTTTCCAGTCATGATGGACTGCACCCTCAAATTGTCACCCTAAATAAACCCTTCTTTCCTTAAGTTTCTGTTGCCACATAAAGACAATCAGTAATAAAAGGGTATCCTAAGGAGGCCAGGGATAGCTCAGCTCTTGCCATCTAAGCTTTGGCTGGGGCAGCAAAAGTCCAACTTTATATGATACCCTTTACAGGTTAGCCTAAACTTCCTCATTGTATAAAGTGCCAATCAGATTTGATTAGAGGCCCAGCTAACTGTAATAGGACTTCACATTAATTACTTACATTTGCAGTGACTTTAAGTTCACATTCTAAGGAATTTCATCAAATGAATATCAGGGGGATAAAAGCCAACCCACACCACCATCGAAGTGTTATTGCTTTCACATTATATAATTTTCTAATAACTATTCTATAATATATAATGCATCTCCAACTTTGGCATAAATAGCATTGTACTATACCTATTTTACAAATCCTTCTCTTTTTTTAACCAAAAATATATTTTGGAGAAATACTCCTATTTCCAGCACATTTTCAGCATTTCATCAAATGAACTTGTCACCATCAATCTATTCTCTCTACTGAAATGTAAAATAACTACACAGTTCAAAATGGCACCCAACCAGAAATAATAAAAACATGTATCTTCAGCATAGCTCACAGGACCTCTCAGATTTTGGCCCTTGCCGAGATTGTGTGGCTCTAACTGCCTTCACAACCTTGCAGTGTTTGTGAGTTCTTACTTATTAAGGATGATCCAGGCAGCAAGAAGAAAGTGACTTCACAACTACAAGATACTGCTAAACAAGGAAGAGGTTTTAACTGCTGAATAGGTTTAAATGTGGTGTTTTGAAAGAGACTCTGGGATGTCAGCTGAATGTCACAAGCTAAAGGGATGAATCTTTAGGGAGTAGGTGGAAGACCCATTTTCTTGACCTCTAAGAGGGTCTTTAAGGAGGAAATTGATCTCTTTTTTGTTTATTTTTTCTGCGTGGATATGTTTATTTTTGCAGATCGCAATTTGCTCATACTGGATTGGTGTGTTAACTTTTCCAAGGTAGAGGAAAAGAGAGTGGAGATTTAGAAGTAACATTTAATAATAGCTTCCTCATCAGTAATACCTTCCCACATAATTGGGAGGCTGTGGCTGCTTGTCTGACCTTCTCTTTCTCCACTCACCGCATTTAAACAATAGTGAAGGCACATGTCTCATTTTTTCAAGTATATTAACCATCCCTATGTGTATTACCAGACTGTTCAGTGTCTTCCATATGCTTTTAAGATGTTAACACTGTAAGGGTGTTGATTCTTTGTGAATTTCACATTACCCCACTCGTTTGGTCATGAGTCACACCAAGCAGCCAATCTGCAAGGCTTCCAGGCCCTCCTGAAGACATGCTTCATGACCTCTCTGCTTGTCTGCAGTCTGTGCTGCTCAGTGGTTTTTGGTCATGGTGCCCAAGAGCTGAGGAAACGAAGTAAATCTCAATCAGAGAGTCAGAAAACATGGCATGCCTGAGGTGAGATGCATTAACCCACAGCAGAGGTAAGAGGTCCAAGGACTCTGCAAGGTCATCTAAGACATAGATAAAGGAAGGTCATGCTTATAGAGAAATCACAAGGCCTCTGGTTACAGAGCTCCCAGGATGAGCATACAAGGCTTCTCGGAAAGTTATCTCAGACCGAGAGATGATAATGCCATTACCCAGTACCACTTCTTAGATGGTGCTGTGACATTCAGGTCTGAGTTCCTTCTGATTTTCTGGACACTAGCAACTGAGCCTTAGAACATCAGTGCGAATCCCACTCCCTGAAGAACCCAGGAGAAAGCTGCACGGCACTCCTAGGCACTGGATGCTCATGAAAAATGCTGGGAAACAAGATAGAATCTACATTCTGGAGGCTGAAAGGAATATTGGAAATGAACCCAGGGAAGGTATCCACTTTCTTTGTCTGATGCTCTGACCATTAAAATAACTCATGCAGGCCGAGTGTGGGGAACAAGAAAAATCTTGTGTGAATCTTGTGTGAATGCGTGTCATAGACATGGGCATGACCACATCAAAGACCACAGTGCCCCAGATCCGTGCGTGTGGCGAAGCCTTCCCTGAGCAAGCCCCGGATGAATGGCAAAACTTTCCTCTGGTCTGAGTGTGAGTGATGAAAATGTGTGTTTTCGCCCCTGGTGGTTTACAGCTGAAGATTGCTCCCTGCAGAGACTGCTTCTAAGGAGATAACTAAACCTGCCTTCTTATTCAGTTGTCAATAATAACCTGCTTTTTTATTTATTTGTATCCAATAATCCCACCCCCTTGTTCAGCTGTATGCAACAACTTCACCTCCCCGTTCAACTGTGTGTAATAAAAAATACTGAGTTTCAGGGCACTGTAGCTTCTCCATCAGAAAGCCAGTGTACCCAATCCCAACATTTCTCACTACACATGTCTGTCCTTTACTCATGCCCTTGCTGCTGACAGATAGGTCAATCCCTGGAGATACTCAAGGACACCCAGCTGAGGAAATGGTTCAGGCAGTAGAGCTAAATCCCCAAAAGCCTTGTGGAAATACCAGGTATGCAGATGCACACCTAGAATCCTAGTGCTGTAGGGGCAGAGAATGGAGGATCCTGTGGACTTTGTGCCCAGTCAGCCAAGATGAGTTAATGATGAATAGTGATAGAGGGAGACAACCAATATTAGTATCTGGCCTCCATGAACATATGTACATGTATGCCCTCCACACATATACCAGACATTCAAACAAGCAAACAAATAAAAATAGCTTATTCAATTTTTGGAAATTCTCTCAAAGGCCCTTTGTACAAAAGTGTCAAATAGAAATGAAGTTGTGAGTTTGTGTGATGTGTCCTCCAGACATATAATATAAATGGATCTCCCCAGGTGGACTCTAAAGTGCTTCAGAGGTATAGGTAAGTTCATTACTAAGTCTTAGCATCTAAAATCTAAGGAATCACATTTTCAAGCACCCTTAGAATTAGCACCTACTCCACCCACCCCACTCCCCCACTCCCGGCCATTGAATTTCTCAAGGGATATGTGAATTCAGAGAAAGCACCGCCCAGCTGGGAGCTGGGAGTGGGGCTTGATCTTTATTCAGCCTTCCCTGAAGGCAGATACCCAGTGAGTCTCACCCATGTACAAGGCAATTCCCAGCTGTCACCTGTAGTCACCAAACCGCACCCTATAGTAAGAAATATGGTTGTTTTACTTAATGGTGGATTCTGCCTACACTAAGAATGATTTCCTCTCAGGCTAGGATGGAGAAAGGCCATGATACTGAAAGAAAATGTCAGGCTACTGTGTCCATAAAGGGATGAGAATCTTGTTTCTGAATAATAACAGAATTTAAAAATAAGCAGACAGAATTTTATGGATTTTTCTATGGACTTCCAGTTGGACTCTGCAGTTTCCTTTGAAGATTTTAAATCAAACGAGTCTCCCCCTACCTCTGTAAATATATGTGTGCGGTGTGTGTGTGTGTGTGTGTGTGTGTGTGTGTGTGTACATTCTCACATAAATATCCTTATTTCTGCTTCCATCAATCATGTAAAGCCCCCAAAACGCTCTGTAAGAAATCTAAATAAAAGTCACCATAAAGGAGATAATAAGATTATGAACATAGAAATTTCCACTGATCCCTACATAGAGATTCAAAGAAAGAAAATTAATTCATCTGTTACCAAGACTTTGACACCTTGAAGATGGAATCAATAGTGTGCACCATCCACCTTAACAACCTTGTCTTTGTTCTTTTGACCAAAGTTGGAGTAGAGAGAAGCCATTTAGAGATTTTCTGGTATTAATCAGGAGTCATCAAAAGCTTCTGCTTTCATTAACTTATATTCGCTCCCAATCCCATTACTTCTCTCTGAAATAATTCTCATGCCAACTTCAGTAATTTCAACGAATAAAGATTGTGAATAAGTATATATGTATTAACTAACTTAGAATGTAAGTTATTTTCTCAATGAAGATAGATAGATAGATAGATAGATAGATAGATAGATAGATAGATGAAAGAGAGAGAGAGAGAGAGAGAGAGAGAGAGAGAGAGAGAGAGAGAGAGAGAGAGAGACATGTGTGCCAAGGACAGTGATCACTGTGATCATCATCTTTGGTCCAATCCTGCCTACTGTTACTAGTTGAGTGTTCTTAGCAACTGATAGTTTCTCTCTCTGATACTATGTGCTTGTTTGTAAAAGGGGTCAGTGAGCATCCCTGAGAGCCTCTCTAGAATTTAATGACGTAGAGCCTGCATAAAGGCTGACACAGAGCTGATACCAATCATGATAGCTGTCTTAGGGTTTCTCTTGCTGAGGTAAAGCACCATCACCAAAGCAATCTGGGGAGAAAAGAGTTTATTTGGTTATACTTTCAAATCATAGACAAGAACACATCAGGGCAGGAATCTGGAGGCAGGAGCTGATGCAGAGGCCATGGGAGGTGTTGTTTATTGTCCTGCTCCCATGGCTTGCTCAGCCTGCTTTCTTATAGATCCCAGGACCACTGACACGTGAGTGGTACCTCTCACGGTGGGCTGGGCTCTCATACATATGGGACCAGGAAACCTGGACAGATGTAATGGTGAAATTAGGCTAGGTTTATTGAGAACTCGTTCTTAGGCACTATTCTATTCACTTTCCAATCATAGAAATATTCGATTATGGCTGCAACTCTATGACTCAGGTAATATCATGTTCTCATCTTACAGATGAGGGAAGCAAAGCACAGTGAGACCTGCATCGTGCCCAATAGAACCAGGATTCAAACTGACAGCATGCAGCTTTAACCACTCTGCTTTACAGCTGATAAACCCACCTGACACCAGCTAGCCACCTACATAAGTATAAGAAATAATCCCAGCACTTACTTGTGAGCTACTAGCAGCCCTTCATGGTATGTCTGCTAAAGGACTGTGACTCTAGAAAGACCTCAAACCCTTCTAGAAAGACCTCAAACCTTTCTAGAAAGACCTCAAACCTTTCTAGAAAGACCTCAAACCTTTCTAGAAAGACCTCAAGCCTTCTAGAAAGACCTCAAGCCTTCTAGAAAGTGCCTGCTATTAAGTTCCTGCTCTCTATGTAATTGCCCCTGAAGTCACACAGACATGAATTCAATCATAATCAGCATCAACTTTGATTTCTACCTTGTATCTTAGTACCATTGAGCACCAATCTCCTCAGCTGCAATGGAGACTATAATTGGATTTGACTCACAAATGTGGGACCGAGTGGTCACACAGCTTCAAAGCACTAGCAGCATGCAGAAAATAGATACATCAGGTGCTTTTGTTGTTGCTGGGAGCCCAAACAACCAAGAAGAAGAAAAAGGATTTATTTGGCTCATGGTTTGAGAGCACAGCATGTCAGGCAGGAAAGGCATGATGGCAGCACTGAGAGGAAGCTGCTCACAATGAGTCTGCAGTCAAGATACAGAGAGATAAATGCTGGCTTCCAGCTCTCCCTCTCCCCTTTCCCCTCCCCCCTCCCTTCCTCTCTCTTCTTCCCCATTCCACCTCCCGCTCCTCTTATCCTCTCCCTTCCCCTCTCCCTCCCCTTCTCCCTCTAACCTCCCCCCTTTTTCCTTCCCTCTCCCTCTCCTTCCCCTTCTCTCCCCTCCCTCTCATCTGTACACATGTGCCTGCCTGTCCTTTTTCTTCAGTCTGGAAGCCCAGGCCATAGGTTGCTCTGCCAGCTTTCAAGATGTGTATTCCCTCCTCAGTTAAACCTCCCTGGAAAACATCCTCCTTGATACACCCAGAGGTGTGTTTTCTAAGTGATTTTAAAGCCATTCAAGTAGACAGAGAGGATAAAACACCACAGTGGTATTAACATTAATCCAATTCTTTGGGACAGAATTAAACAGATCAACTGAGTTTACAGCTGCCTCCTTTCTCCCCTTTTCAGAGTCTCAGATTAACATTTTTCTGCCTGAGTCTCTGTTATGATTTCCAGCCTAGAGCTCCCCAAGGGCCCAGAAGCTGATCATCCAAGCTAATAGTCTATGGCCCAAAGACACTTTAAAATGGCTGAGGTTTTGATGGTCTCACTAGTTAGGACTCAGTCATGTCAATGTGCCTGGGGGTTGGGGAGTGTCATTTTTCCACATCCTGTGGATTTGAACTCTAATTTCTACCCAGATCCAGACTTCTTTCTTTCATTCCTATTTTAAACTTTCTGACTCAAAAGACCACTTTTCTAAATAACACTGACCTTTAAAGATATGTTAAGTCTTATTCTGAATTTTCCATTCAATGTCCAACTCCATTTCCTATTTTGCCTCCTTCTTTGAGTTATTAATAAAGCTTCCTTTATGTATAACACCATCTCTGCGTACTATGAATGTGTGTTGCACAAAGACATTGTTGCAGGGACAGTAATTATTTTGAGGTTTAATACAGTCAGGACAGGTGACAAAGCTGTAGATTCCCTGAGGACAGGATCTCTCACCCAGTAGCTTTCAGTGGAGCATGCATGGTGTGTTTTGTATCTTGGTACCTTTGAATAGGCCCCTTTCTCGATCAAAACCACAACTAATATTTGAAAATTAGACCCAGACATCCACCGTTCCCAGTTTTTATTAACCAAGCAGAAAGCCAGTAAGACAGAGATGTTCTTTATGACTTTTATCTTTTTTTTTTTTCCAGAGCTGAGGACTGAACCTAGGGCCTTGCGCTTGTTAGGCAAGTGCCCTACCACTGAGCTAAATCCCCAACCCCTCTTTATGACTTTTAAATATTTTCTTTAGCTGTCTGCTTGGAACACTTTCCCTTGAAGTCAAAATTCAGTGTTGATGTTCCCTTCAGCTCTCAGTGTCTAACCTATACACTTAGGGCTGTACTCTCTCAGAACTGGCAATTGTCTAGGTAGACCCAGAAGGGTAAGGAGTGGAGGGAAAGGAGATACATCTTTGGTTCTGGATGCTTCATTCTGATGAGAGGAGTTGTCTGGTGAATGAGGACTGAGGAATTCTGACATCACCAGGTCTGTTCTCCATTGACTCCCACCCTGCTCTCTCCTCAAGGATCTGATTCCTGAATATTCCATCATCTGGCTCTCAAAGCAGAGGACAGGACAACGGGAGACACCAGTGGGAGGTCAGAATATGAGAAGACAGGCAAACCAATGGCTCGTAAAACTGAGACATCTAGAAGACATTTAAAAAAAAATGAACCAAGTGTGGCTGTCTTTCCAAAGAAAATAACTGGTAATATTTGTGCTGAGTAATATGATTTGTGCTTTCAAGCATGGTACCTTCCCGGTATTTAAAGGTATTTAAAGGCTATTCTGATGAGAACAGCCATGATATTAACAAGTCATGTATTGCTATGTGGTGAAAGTGTTGCTATCCAAACAACCATCTCATGTAATTTAGTGAGATCCGTCAAAACGCTCCTTCCTAGGACGGGAGAGATGGACCAATGGTTAAGAGCCCTTACTTTTCTGACACAGAACCTAGATCTAGTGCACTCACATGGTAGCTAATAGCCATCTACAACTACAGTTCTGGAACATCTGGTCTCCATGAGCACTGCACACACATGGTGCACAGACATTCATGGGGGCCAAAGAGCCATACACATAAAATAAATAAAAGATCTTTAAAAATAAAAAACTTTTGTCCTAAGTGTGCAAGTTTTGGACTGGGACTCAGAGTCTGAGTTCAATTGTCTCAGCCATCAAGAGAGTTTCTTTATTTCCTCATCTGTAAAGTGACCTTGTCTGGCTAGAAAAGAATATATGGGTAAATATTAACGTATTTATAAATTAATGTAGATGCTTCAAAGCAAGTGCTTGGACCTGGTCAATGGCATACAAGTGTCCCACTATTCACCACCGTCACTCTAGGGGTCTTTGGAACAACAATGGCTCTGGCAATATATGTCGCCACATTCATATTCCAGGATAACTTACAAGCTACTGACCTCAGCCAAGCGATCCAGTAATGTGATCATGTATAATAATATATCCATGAACAGAGATGAATGGCCATATGATTAATGTGAGGAATAAAAGAGATGGTAGGTGCTTGGCCCAGGACCTGAAGCATTATATTAACTCATTTATATTAGTAATTGGGTGTTTGAGAAATCTTTCTTGAACTTTATAAAATTATTATCATGGGGCAGGTGAGATGGCTCGGAAGGTAAAGGAACTTACCACCAAACATGATGACCTAAGTTGGAGCCCTGGGACCCACATGGTACAATAATATAATCAATTTCCACAAGTTATCCTTCCGAGCGCGTGCACACACACACACACACACACACACACCTCATGTCACATCATAACTTTCAGGACGCTATACTTCTGAGCGGTGACATTGAAGGGTCGGAGGCTTATTTCTGTGGTATGAATACTGTCACCATGATCAGTTTCAATCTATGAGCATGAGGACCCTGGACACAAAGCTGGTGAGAAATTCTCAGTCTTAGGCCACTTAGACACCATTTCCTTCCCAGCATCCTTCTGGGGCGGACTCATGCACCATATCTCAGTTCAGGCCTCCTCCCCAGACAGTGTGGGCTTCCCAGGGCAGAGGAAGCAAGGGAAACTGAGTTTGGGTGTATTCACAAACACATGTTAGATGTTCCTATAAAAACAAGACACTCTGTCTGTACTTTAAACAGATGGAGAAGTGTCTGTGGCCTGAAACCATGAGAAGCTGAAACTGAGTTTAAAGACACAATTCAAGCAGAAAATAAGAAGGACATATTTTCATGATTCCATTTATTAAAGAAAATCAATTCCTTACAGTGTATCTTTCCAAATGCAAAATTCACTTTAAATTTCTGAAGAGAGTAAAACTAACTTTTAAAAAATGCTGGGCAGTTAAAATGCCCTGGTTCAAAGTTGGGCTTTTTTTGTTTTGTTTTTTTAAGTAGGCAAAATATACTGAGAGAGAGGAAGCATCGTGAAGGGGAGTCACCTGTGACAACCTGTCATGTTAGCCTTGACACAATTCAACTTCTGTACCTACATAGCCACAGAAGTCAGAGGTGTGTGTGTGTGTGTGTGTGTGTGTGTGTGTGTGTGTAGGGGGGGGGTGGATTCCCCTAGGACCAGCTACTCACTAACAAAGATTTCCCTTTCTATTTCATGTAAAAAATAAATTACATATAAATAAGGGGCTGAGAAGAGCTAGCATGTGACGTGCACACAGTGTGCCTCCTTTCCCATGCTCACTACACAAAACTCTCCTCCATATTGCTACACAGCAAGAAGGAATCCACAAGCCGAGGCTGGACCAGCTGCTGGAAGTCAGAGTCCTGAAGGCCTTCGGGACAGACCCCAGCCAACCGACGCAGGGCAGCCTGGAGAGAGAACAGAAGAGAAGAAACTATCAGACTGGGCCTCATGTGGTTGGTTATGTGCTTCCTTCAACTGCCCTGAGAGATACCTTTGAGAAATGACAGGCACTAGCCAAGCAATTTGATCTGATTTCCTGACACTTGTCTCATGATACTTTTTAAAAACAACTCTGGGAAACTATTCATGTTAAAGATCTGTTTTTAAGGATCTAGTCAACAAGTGATGTATGTAAGTTCAAAATGTGTTACTCCCAGAGACTGGGACTTCCAGAAGCATCTATGAATTCAAGTTATTGGTCTCAATGCTGTGAGTAACTTACAGAAACCAGGGTTATTCACTCACCCAAAAATCCCTCACAGCAAGTCCCTCACAGAAAACTGTAAGATGGGAAGGGAAGGAAATGAGAAACACGGAGTCTAGGTAGATAAGGATGCTGTGACTGAGAAATCCAAGTCAAAAGAGGGAGAGTTGGAGACAGGACAATGAGACAGTTCATCTATTACCCCACTGAGCACTGGGCTCACTTCTACATATCTTGAGGATATGTCCCTCCTGTTCTTCCCCAGTCAGAAGTATTCATCTATGTCACTTCCCCAGTGAAACCATCCTTGGTTACCCTAACAAAGGCACAATCTGCATTCCTCTTGCTATGTACCCTCCCCAAGCCTTGTTCTCAAGTCAGTCATCCCTGGATCTCACTCTTGGATACTCAAGTATTAAATAAAGACAGTGCCTACTGCCAGCTACTTTGCTATGGAAAAAAAAAAATCAATGTTTGCTAAAGGCAATCTGTGCTATCCATTTCCCTCAACACATGAGAAAATAATTGAATTGTTATCAGAAAGAAGGCCTGGGAACAGAAAAGAGGTTCCCAACTCTATCTGCCTGGCCAGGCTCCGTGTATCTCTCATCTTGCTGCCCAGAAGCCTGCACCCAATTTTGGAGTCTTTAATGAGCTAAGCAATGGACAGCCACCAGCATCAGTGGCTGGGGATGTGGACAAGTCAACTAACTACTACGTCAGACAATAAATAAGAGCCCAACTCAAGGTCATATAAAAATACAAAGGTCAATACAAATGCTTTCCCCCTTAGAATCAGGGGAGAGATACAAATCCTCCTCCAAGTTAAAATACTGAGACTAGTGCTTTGAGAGAGTGAAAACGAAAGAGCATGGCTAGAAACAAGATGGTCTGTTCAAAAGGCCCAAGCCTCCAGAGAATTTCAAGAGTCTACTCCGTGAGTGATACAGATTATATCAAAAGACAAGCAGGGAAACTAAGGTTATGCACTGTGTATTTCCTGCTTTTGTAGCACAGAGGAACCCTGGGAAACATCATCAGATGGGGATTTAGCTCTGAGCCTCCAGGGCTGAACAACAGAGTTGTAGAGATGGTGTTTGTTTGGGGTGTGGGACAAGACAGTGCTGCCAGGCAGTTGTACAAGACCTGGAAAGAGTAGGGGGCCTTCAAGCCTAGTGCCAGGACAGAACCACACTAAGGTCAGTAACAGTAGGTGTGGTGAAGAACATTGGAAAATTCCCTGCATGTCTGATAACATCATGAGTCAAACTCTCTCTCATAGGAGAATGCATCCACATGGGGGATGGGTTAGAAAGGGACCCTCTCAGCCTCCACGCACTTGCCCACAAGAAAATGTGCAGTCCCTTTCCAGTTGAAAGTTCTTGGAGTGATTGAAGATGGCAGTCAAAACGTCTATGTACTTTCTCAAGAAGCAATAAAAATGCCAGTAGTAATAGCAAGAAGCCCTCACAATGGAGGCAGCCTATAGTGCCCAGTGCTCCTGATGTCCTTAACTTTACCTATCAAGCCCTTCAGTCTGGCAGTTACTGCTGCCAGAGTGGTGACAATCAGGGAGTTGAGGCCAATGATTATGTGCTTGTCAGCTACAAATTTCTTCTCATTTTGTTTGATAGAAAAATAGACCCAGAGAAGAAAGTTTCTCTCTCTCTCTCTCTCTCTCTCTCTCTCTCTCTCTCTCTCTCTCTCTCTCTGTGTGTGTGTGTGTGTGTGTGTATCTGTCTGTCTGTCTCTCTCCTTCCCTCCTCCCCCACTCTTATTTTCTCTCCAAACAGCATCTCCGTTGGTTGTCAATGTTGTAACAAACTGAATCTACTGAATCTTGCTGATGTCTGACATTGCTCTTCAACAGAAATCACAGACATCTGCAGACCCCATAAAAGATGTTGAAGGTGTCTCCAAATAGTATTTACTACTGTGAATAAGCACATTTTAATATGCTATGTGAATAAGTATAGAATAGTCGTTTTAACATAATTGGTGCCCTTTAAAAACTCCACATTAATTTTCTATGCATTTAAAAGTTACTCAGAAGATGAGAGGGAAACTTATTAGGAACAAAGAATCCAGAGTGGATGGGTGGGAGTGGGGGGAGGGGAGATAGAAGGGGTTAATGGGGATGAATCTGCTTGAAACATACTATATATAGGTGTGAAATTGTCATGAAAGTTTTGCAGAAGAGGTTAAAAACCTTCCCTAGACTTCCAAAGGCACAGAGGAGATAAGGGTGTCCCAAAGGTCCCAGAAAAAAAGCAGGAAAGATTTTTCTTAACTGTCTCCACAACTATATCCCCACAGCCTAGAAGAGGAAGCAGCACATAAACTCACTCAGCAAATATTTACTAGATAAAAGAGTTATAGCACTTTGATCTACTCAGTGACATACAACTCACCAAGGTACAGTCAGGATGGGCCCACTGATGGCAAGGCCGACTGCTTCTACAACTGCAAGGTGCCCATGTGGATCTCCCAGAAATGAGCTCAGTGAAGAATGAGGCAAGAGGAAGGCTTTGCAACGACTCAGGCTGAAGGAACCCTCCACCCACTGCTTCTCCCATGTGTCCATTGAGTTCCCTTCTGAAAGCTGACATGGTCTCTGTGAGCCCACTCTTCGGTCTGTTCTGCCGCTCTGCTCTGTGGCCCATCACAGCTCACAGGAGGATAAATGTGAACAGAGCATGTGCTGCCCATCTGCTAGAGCAGGTTAGTTCAGGGTGAACCCCTAGTCCCCAGAAGTGTGAAGCTCCTAGGATGCACTTGCTTGGGTTCAATGAGGAGCTCTTACCCTCAATGCTTGCCACGCCCTCTGTAGGCACATCCACAGCAGAGGGCCAGGCAGAGGTGTCTTCCTGGGAGTAAAATGAGAAACCTCTCTCATAATTGTTCACGTCGGACATACAGCTGTCGACTTCTTGGCCCCTGTGTTCTGGGGGCTCCATGATATCAACACTACCACCTAACAGCCTCCGGCTCACAGTTTCAATCCACTGTTGGTAGTCCCTAGAACCTAAAGGCTCACTGGGGTGGTGGGGGTTAGATGGAGAACAGCCTCTCCATCCTCATCTTGCATATGGCTTTCATCCCATTAATAGGGATGAGCATTACCATTTTAATACAAGAAGGAAAAGCCTGGGAAGGTATCAAGGCTTATCCAGCTGTGGCAGAACCGGCTCAGTTCTTAAAGCCCCAGGGTGATCTGAAGGCAGGCTGAGAACTCACCAGGCAGGCCACCAGGACAGCATCACTACTGTTCCTCTCAGAGGGGGATCTGCAGAGCTCAATCAGGCGAGACATACCTGTACAAGACACAAGCAGATCACCACAACTGAGTTAGAGAGGCCTGGCCAGGTGAGCCGGAGGTGACGGTCAGCTTCACTCACAGTACAAGTTAGCGCCTGTCCACAGAGGAGAAGCTGAACCACCTGAAGGAATATTTCCAGGAGACTTTCTACTGCCTGCTCAAGGGCAAGAAAAGTAGAGTGTCGAAGTCAAACCCACAAGTGCCACCAAATGCTGCAGGCATGTTGCCCATTTTCTCTGAGTAAGGCCCTTGGAGTACACACTTCCTCTATCACAAGTACAATGTTTAACATTCATGCCTATGCATGGGGTCTCCCAACTACACTGCCCCAATTGGCTATGTCAGTCAGAAAATATATATGTTTAGCTACAAGTCTAGAAAAAGATAAACCCCATTAACATTTCCGAGAGATTTACTGAGAAAGTGTTGCTACAAGCCACAAATAACATATGTGACCTTGCTAAAACACTCATCAACCCACGAAGACAAGCAGGGCCTGTTCCGTCTACCAGATATGCTTTGAGCATCAGTCTCCACAGTCTCACATACAGACCATTCTCCTGTTACTACACAGGGCAGCTGTTGAGTCACCACACCAGGGCAGTGGTTCTCATTCTTCCTAATGCTGTAACTTTTAATACAGTTCCTTGTGTTGTGGTGACCCCCAACAATAAAACTATCTCATTGCTACTTCATAATTGTAATTTTGCTGTAGTGTAACATAAATATCTGTTATGTAGGGTGTCTGATGAGTGATCCACAGGTTGTGGACCACTGCTCTAGAGCTTAGCATAGAATAGAGATTCTGGGAGTATTCAGGCAAATGGGAGGCTAACAGCAATAGATAGAATTAATGGACATTCTGATCATAAGTAAGTGAAGTAGGGAATAGATAAATAATGGAGTCAATGAATTACTGAGAGACTAAACCTATGAACAGAGAATGAGTTGTAAAAGTGAATAAAGAATAAATGGTTAAGTAAAGGAAGTCATCAGGTTCTAAATGACAGGAGTCTGCAGGTGAGTCACTATTCTGACTACATTTATCTATTGTTACGATTTAGACTAGGAGCTATGTCCAGGGTTCCTACCCCAGCATCTCCCAGCACACAGAGAATGGGGCTGACCTGGTTAGTCCTAACACTCTACCCTCTGACAGCACCATGATATCACTACCTCCATCCCAAGCTTCCCTTTCTACTCCAGCTACAGCCAGCACCACTCACAGCTGAGCCGCACGGCCTCCTGGGCCACATCTGGGTCTCGGCAAAGGCGGGCCAGGGTCACTGCAGCTTTCTGCTGTACTCTTTCACAGGCTGCCACTTCTGCAGGCGTCCCAGACTTTGGCTTCTCAGACAGCATGCCCATGATGAGCTGGACACCTGGGCAAGAAGTGACAGACGGTTTGGACAGTTTAGACTCACTCCCACAGTAGAGCTTTCCTAGTGGGGCTAGCTAGACAGATGCAGGATGGATGCAGATGATGCAGGGCTCAAGCAAAGGCTTGGTGTAGGGGAATCTCAAACAGAGGTGCCAGTTGGATAGGGTCACCTCTTTCCTGTCCTCCTTCATAGAAATGTGTCTGATTCTAGGCACCAAGTCATGAAACTACAAAGAAACATCTAGAAAGACACCCCCACTTTTAAAAACACCATTATTGATTTTATGGTATGTCTCACAACGTGTTATGTGCACAGTAAATAAGCAGTCCCCTCAAACATCCCAACAGCCTCACGGGCAGGGCATAACCATGGAAACTCCACTTTAAGGTCCAGAATAGGGTAAGCTTCTTGCTCAAAGCATAGGAATGCTGGGTGGAACTTAGATGACTGCTCCTTGTCACCCGATGGGGCTGCATCTGAGACAAGTCAGAGGTACTGAGTCCCATAGCAGGAGCTGTCTCTCAGGTTTAGGCTGGAAAACCACTACAACAATTTCATTCCAGGTAGGAGTGCCAGAATGAAACTGTTTAGTCACCCAGGGGCCTCCTAACTCCTCTCCAAACAAGATCTGTCTCCTGATTGTTCTATAAAGCATAAACATGCACACGCACGCACACACACACACACCATCATTCCTGCCTTTGCCCACTCTTTCTGGGGGAAATGCCCCCTTTCCTCTTATTCCCAAATATCTTCCATTCTACAGGTTTACAGCAGAGGCCTGTCTTCTGTGTGAGATGCACCCCCACCCCTCCCCTTCCCAGCCCCCAGCCCCCAGCATCCCAGTCCCAACCAGCCAGGTGAGAACTTAAACGAGACATGATCTAAAGATAGGTTTTACTTCATGTTGTTTCTTCAAGAATTATGTTGTATGTGAGCTGATGATTTCCATAATAGTCTGAATTTCTGATTTCTAACATTTACCTTCTGAATTGGCAGTAGTGGCCTCACATATATTTCTATATGGCCAGAAGTTTATTGTTGTTGTTTGTTTCTAATTTTGTTTTGTATTATGACAGAGATGTACTATGTATCTCGGGGTCCCTTGGAACTATGTAGCTGAGGCTGTCCCAGAACTCAAAATCCTCCTACTGTAGCCTCCTGAATGCTGAGATTATAAGCATGTACCTACACACCTGTCTTAAGTGTACTATTATTAACGAGGTTGGTCTAATACTTGTCCACTTTATCCATTACATTATGTGTCGGGATCCTGCAGACATCTCTGTTTACAACCTGTGACTTAGTAATGGGCTTTCAGAGTCAGACTACTTAACATGGGTTTCCCTTAAAGAGATCCAGGAGTCTTCTGGCTTCTAGTGGCCTCCGAGGACATCACTATCATTCGGATCCTTCAAATCCTACCTTCCTCAAACTCTCTGCTTGAAATCCTATGAGGCTCTCACTGTTTCCTAAAAGAGAAGATAGGACTGGTACAGGGCTCATCATGGGTATAGATGCTCTCCTGACATGCTCTCTCTCTTCATGCTCATCCTCACACACTCCTGAGAGCAAACATTGCTACTTCCACTTTTCAGAGGGAAAAGAGAGAGCCCATACTGTTTGTAAATAACAGAGGCAGGATTTGAGCCCACCAAGTATGGCTCCAGTGTTTGCACTCTGGTATCTTCCTTTCTCCCTCAGTGAATGTACTGTTTTAGATGGCCTATTTTATACATCAACACTTCAGTTCAGGCAGACCCTCCTTCTGGTCAGGGAAAGCCTTTAGGAAAAATGTGGGGCCCTATTAAACTCCATGTCTTCCTTGTTCAACACACTGCCAGACACACAGTAGGTTTCTGTCCCTGCGGACTTACTGAGTTAGTCAAAAGCACTTTGTATGCCACAAAGCACTCTCCAGATGGCCCCTATCCCAAGCTCAAAGGCACAGGCAAGTGGCAGCCTGCTGTCATTGGCCACTTGAGCCAAGACTCCAAGTGCCTAAGGAGAGTACAAGTGACACCACGCAGCCTCTCCTCTTGGCCTCAGCTGGCTCAGCACAGTTTCTCATTATTAGCTCAATCACATGAAATTAACACAAAATGGTGTGTTTCAATTAGTCTTGGGGAACGAGGAAGTGTATGTTTGTTAAGACAGCAGGGCAGCCTGGGGGAAGGGACTTTCAGGAGAGCAGAGGTACCCAGCCTCCCAGCTCACTCTCTCATTAGCATCTCTGGTCTCCAACTGCTTGCTAATTGCTCCCTTATTCCTCAGTCACAGGAAGCCCTGGCCAGCCTAGCTCTGTTCCCAGCTGCAAGGCAAGCCACCTTGTCTTTTGACAGACACTGTTTACAGCAGCCTTCAGGCTGACAAGCCCAGTTCCACTTTCCCTTGACCAGGAATACACAAGGTGGAACAGAGAGGGCCAGTTGGAAAGGAGATGCCCTGAAGATGGGTAGAGGCAACTCTACTGCCCTTTCCTCCCCCACCCCCACCCCCAACTCCTTCCCACAGGTTAGTTTTCCATGGAGGCCAAATGCAATAAGGCAGTTAAATAGTAGTGTTGCCCCACTTTGGGACAACATTACCTTCTTCACTGCTTTATTGTCCTCAGGCCACTATCCCTGCCTGGCATTATCTTCTGTGTTTTGTTTTCTATCTCCCACTAGAATTTAGGCCTGTGAAGACAAACAAGCATTTCACTCACTTTTGACCAAGTTGTACACAGACACTCTCTCTCTCTCTCTCTCTCTCTCTCTCTCTCTCTCTCTCTCTCTCTCTCTCTGTGTGTGTGTGTGTGTACATGCTTATACAGACATATAAGCATATGTGTATTTATATATCTACACATAGGATTTATACAATCCCAAAGGCATACATCCTGATAATCCATGCAACGTTCCCAGACATACCATTCTCCTGAATGATGTCAGAGGCACACTGCTCCAACACAGACATGTTTGCCAAGATGGTGACAATCTGGAAAACAGAATTGAGAAATCATTAAAAAAACATACATGATCCCCATGGTACTCTCTGCAGGTAGGTCATATGGGGACTGCAGAGCGTCTGTCCATCCTGGCTCCTTACTCCACATCTGCCTAGCCTTCCATGGTACTGTCTTCTATTCTCATGAGCTGCTGCCACCCAGATGTAAGCCCCAGAGACTGATGCCCACTAATCAGTGGGTGACTCTGGGATGGTCACCTGGGGTCCCAGTAGAAAGCAGACTAACACTGGATGAAGCTGAGATCCAGTTGTTTGAATACAGGGACCCTCAGTCTAATCCTTGATTCCAGACCCCTTTCTCTCTTCTGTTCTGGCTTTGTCTCCTGACTCTGATCTTTGATTGGGTTTCCCCATGTCAATTTCCTTTCCTAATACTGACCTTCTACCTGAAATGAATTAAGGCTCAGCTCAAGCCAACGGACATGCTGATAAGAAAGTTGAATTTAGCCACACTTTACAAGTCTCTGGTCTATAAGCCTCACTTAGAGATCACCACTGACACCAACAGTGACACTGTCCTTAATAATAGAACACTGACATTCCATGGACTTCCACCCTTAGTTACAGTCTCTTGGGCTGTAACAGTTTCCAGTCCCATGGCACAATCAACAAGTCCCAGTGAACTCATAGCACAGAAAGAAAGAAAGAAAGAAAGAAAGAAAGAAAGAAAGAAAGAAAGAAAGAAAGAAAGAAAGAAATTTGGATTCAGTAATTTCAACAAGAGACTCAGACTGCAAATGGTGCCAAAAATTAGATAGATAGATAGATAGATAGATAGATAGATAGATAGATAGATAGATAGATAGTCAGTCAGTCAGTCAGTCAAGGATGAAAGTGTGGTGCTATAAGCAGAGATGTCCTCTGACGCTGTTTCTAAAAGAAACCATACAGTGGCAAATGTGCCTGTCTCTGCAGATGCAGACAGCATGCACTGATGATGGTTGAAACAAATAGGGAACTCTAAAGTATTTCTCCACAGTGGGAGGCCACTCCCCAGAGAGCTTCTTCAAGAGCTGGTGAGATGGTCTAACCAGGAGCCATGCTCTGCCTCTGAGATGGCAAGTGATAGTCTGCAGAGGCCAGCACAGGAGGCGTCATTCCCAAAAACGGATGGTAGAGCAATATTTTCCAGGAAAGAGCATTAGATGGATTTTAACTGGTTTATTTCTAGCTTATCACTCTCCTTAATAAAGCATCTGAAAACTCTCTTAAACAGAAATAAAACTGTTGTCATACCAATAGGATATCTATCCCTCTGCCCTCTCAAGACATACGTTGGCCTTGGAAACAATATCTCTGTGCCTCAGCCTCTTCACACTCAGACCTGGTCAGGGAGTGGATGGATAAGTAAGAACTGCAAAGAGACATTGGGGGAAGGCAGGGAAGCCCCTCAAAAACTTTATTCTGAAGTCAACTGCTATACCCAGTGTTTCATTAGAGGAGTGGTAGGTATATATTGGAAGTTCTTTTTCTCCTCTCAGGATAGGGAGTGTTTGTGGGCTCAGAGGAAGAAGTTAGAGAGAAGAGATGGGATCTTCCTCAAATGGAAGATTCCCCAAGAGCCATAAAGTACAGTCATATGAGAGATAAGGGGCTAAGTCTGTCAGATTACGGTGCATTCCCGTGTCTCTGGGCTGCCAATAACAGCAGAAACGGGGCCCACCACACAGGGGCTCCCATGCCCCACCTGTCACCAGACAGACATTTCTGTATGTTTGACCCGTACATTCATGAAGAAAGGAAGGAAGAGACGGAAAGAGGAAAAGAGGAAGGAAAATAAAACCTTTGTCTGCAGCAACGGGTTCATTATATGGCAATCATTAGCTGAGTCACAGGCTCCAGGTAGGTCTTTGTGTTGGACTAATTTAGATCCTGTTAATGAAAATTACTTCCTCCTTACAGAGCCTGTACCCCATGTGGTTTTCTGAGGTGCAGATGAAGTAGTCAATTAAACACAATTTGAATAAATGCCAATTATACCCTGCTTGGAGTCTCCTATTTGAAACACACTTGTATGCACTGTGATGGAGAGGGAAACGAAGCCAATGTTTTCACCTAGCAGTTAGCTCCCAATTGGAGTTTTAAGGATAACTGGTTTACCTGACTGGAAGCAACCTAGCAATGCTGTGAAGACATGGAATGCAGCAGTCAGGCTCATGGTTTCTCTTGACCCAGGGTTATTCAATTGGTTTAAAATTAAGGCCTGCTTTTCCTGACCCTTCTGTAGTTACCTGGTGAGCACAGAGAATACTGGCCTCAAGAAATACCTTGGATGAGATGTAGTGTAGGCTCAAGTCCTGCCTCCATCTTTTGTTATCCACATGAGTCTAGCAATGCTACCCAGCCTTCTGTGCTTGGTTAATTAAACGATATATATTTCTTATTGCTGCTATAACAGATTGCTGAAAACTTAGTAGCTTAAAACAAAACAATTTTATTATTTTGCAGTGCTAGAGGTCTGAGACACTCTTGTGCATGCACCCGTGCACGGGTGTGTGCGCATGCACACACACAAACACACACAGTAAGCTTAGGTTTCTCCATTGGAAAACCAAATGAACTGTAATCCGTGTAACATGGACTTGCCCCCTGCTCTGACCCTCTCTCTTTCACCTGTACACTGTGGAACTGAAGAAATGGTTTAGTGCTGCCAGGGCTTGGACTCCAGCATCCAAGTAACAAGTTGAGAAAGCTTCAGGTTAAAGGAGAGACATTGCCTCAAAAGAAATAGATGGGAAGCTGTAGAGGACGCCTGACATCCTCTTCTAGACTCTGCAATCTGCACACACTTGTCTATACATACCCCCACCTCGTTAAATAAATAAACCAATAAATAAATAATTTTTAAGGGCTTTGCATTTTTATATATCCTAGAGAAACTTCAACTTTGGGACTGCATCTTTAACCGAACTTTTCTATCTAACTCTTTCCACTCAGCCCACAAACATTCATTATCCTAAAACGAAAGAAAAATAATTTTCAATAATGAAACCTGAGCCATTTTCTCTGACCCTGCTCCTCTTGCCTCCTCACATAAAATCATGTTATTACTTTACACCCACCTGGATAACACTCCTTGGTTAAGAGCCTTAATTAATCACTATGCAAAACCCCTTTTGCTATGTACAGAAAGTTATTCATCGATCTGGGGTAATAGGAATGGGCATCTCTGTGCAGCATCATTTGGTCTACCACGGGAGATCAAATATAAGTCATAAAATTATCATAAGCATTCAGTGTGTCTTGCCAATCACCCAGAACACTTGTTAAATTAAACAAACATAACACACTTCTAAGAGGCAAGTCCTGGAAGGCCCCAGACCTTGAATGATTTGTTAAAGGAGCACTAGCAATGTGACAGCCACATTAAGGGGCTGAACATTGATGACCACGAGGTACTGAGATGAGAGATCCTCTCCAGGGAATAAAATGTCTCATATTTGGAAGATTCTACGGTGGTTCAAATGAGAGTAGTCCACATTCCTATATTTGAAGACTTGTTCCCAGTTGGTAGAACTGTTTGCTAAGAAATGAAATGTGTGACCAGATTGGAGGAAGTATGTCACTGGGGTGGGCTTTACAGTTTCAAAAGTCCATACCATTCCCATTCAGCTCTCTGCCTCATGCTTCTGGGTTAAGATGTGAGATTTCAGCTACTGCTCCAGCACTATACCTGCCTGTCTGCCTGCTGCCAATGTTCCTTGCCATGATAGTCATGGACTCCATCCCCCTGAAACTATAAGACCTGAATAAATTCTTTCTTTTATAAGTTGCCTTGGTCATGGTGATTTAATCACAGCTATAGAAAAGTAACTAAAAGAGAGCCTTCCTGGCTAGAAAACAACTAGTGGCTTCCGTGGCATTCTGAAATCATTTTTCATTCAGCTTACAGGGGCCTTAGGAAAATTGAAGTGGAGAGCTAATTAACCTAGACTATCAGGGGATCTGCCATGTCACTAGTTCAACAATAAATGTTCTGGTCTGGTAGAATGTAGCTTGGCTGAGTCTTCTGATAACAGCATACACAGACAAAGTGCTCATCTTGCACTCTTTTAGAGAAAGCAGTCAAGAGATACTTGCTCACAGGCAGACATAAAGACATTTCCCAGGTTGTGTCACATCCCTAGCTGTCTCAGCAGTCACTCTGACCACACCCTGACTCCACCAACATCCCTCCTCATCTGCTGTGTTATAGGATAGCCCTAAAGATTATAATACATAACCAACATGTAAAGTAAACCCAGAACACCCAGTTAGAGACAGATGCTCTGGTCTGACAGACTTTATGACACAGAACACCTGGATACATCCATTGGTGATTCATGGGTTCTTCTCTATGTTGCCCAAGAATTCAGACAAAAAAAAAAAAAAGCCAATATTCAAAAAACTGTAATTAACATTATTCTTTAATCAGAAGCTTGTCAACAATGTCAAGCATAGCTCTGGAATTCTCTTCTCTTCTTGCCCAGACTATTTGCTTTTTCATGATTTGTGTGGTCATGTATGTATGCATGTGGAAGCCAGAGATTAATCATCATTCTCCAGCTGTGTATATTGAATGGTCTGGACTGAACCTAGAACTTGCCAACTGAGCTAGGATGACTGGCCAGCAAGTTCCATGAACCCACTTGTCTCCTTTCAGCACCAAGACCACAGGTATCTGTTTCCCTGCTCAGCCTTTGTGTGGGTTCTACAGATTTGAATCATGTTCTCATACTTGAGTAAAAAGAATTTTACCAACTGAAACAGCTTCAGCTCATAGTACTTTTCAACCGTAAACACACACACACACACACACACGCACAAACACACACACACACATGTATATATACCTTGCATGTGTTCATACACAACCTGATACTATACATGCCATTCATTACTTCACACACATCATTCCCCACTGCATTAGCTATATTTCCAGGCCCTCCATTCCTGCCCTAAATTAGACATCTCCATCTAGACATCTCAGCCTATCCTGTTCCAGTCACCTGCCCCAGTCACTACTCAGTACCCACTTTGGTTCTAAATGCTTTGTGAACACCACCCCATTTAACCAAGCAAGGACCAGAGGAGAGATACTATTCTCTTCATTATACAAATGAGAAAATTATGGCTTAGAGAGATTAAGAGACAGGTTCAAGGACACACAGCTAGGTGATGACAGAGACAGGATTTGAACTAATGTGTACCTAAACCCAAGACATGTTGTTTCTACTCCTATTTACATACATAGCAGAGATTTATAAGCTATGGAGGAGTTTTGAAACACAAGTTGCTATCACAACCCCCAGTAATTGGCATTTCTGATCAATGGATTCCTGATAAATGGTGTTGACATTGAAGTCCCAGAGATGGTACAAAATGTGGTCATTCTAAAATGTTTAGCAGTCTACAAACTTCTATGGGAAGTGCAGGTAGTTCACCGTCTTTGAAAGCAATTCACAGAATGGCTCATCATGTTTCTGTTCTAAGTATCCTTCCTCCACTCCAGAGGTTACTGACACTGGTTGTGCAGGGCCTTAGAGATGTCCTTCCCACCCTGTCCTGTCTGTGGTTAGATATCTGCACAGCATAGCCTCTGCATAGCACCCCATGGGTGAGAAATCACAAGGCCTTGTAAACCTATAAGTAAGCAAGGTCTTCTTAGGTATTATAGGCATGGCCACTATGCCCAGTTCTGGGAATCAAAATAAAGCCTTTGTGTATGGTAGGCAAGCATTTGACCAGCTGAGCTATATCCCCAGGCTAGGATAATTTTCTTGGTTCCTGATTTCCAGATGTCACCTGTACTATCTTCTAGATTAGCAGAAGTAAGTGGAAGACCTCAGACCCATTTCTATGTTCATAGCTGCCCACACCCCAAGAGTGAGTACAGAATGGGCTTTGCCAGTGAGGCTTTGGCTTGACTACTTAAGTGGACTTGGCCTGCCTAGATGATAGAAGAGTTCTCGCTGTTCAAACAGAGGTGCACTAAGTATATAGCCAAGACCAGGAGGCTTTGCACAGCACTGGCGTCACTGGCATGCTCATTACCGGAAGCCTCACTGGGCATTTAATTTCTTAAGTATTTCAGGGGGCGGTGAGCACTTCAGAGCCCAATTTATCTTCTTTGTCTTCATTACAGAGAGCCCTCTGATCACCTTAATCCTTCCTCTGCCACAGCAAAGAGCCATTTGTTACTTTAATGGGTATGCTCTCACTAGCTAAGTGGCTGCTCAGAGCCAGGGCAGAAGGTGAAGCCATCCTGAGGACAGTGGGAGATGTGCCTGACTCAGACAGGGGGTAGAAAACTCCTGAATCAGATGCGGGGGTAGGGGGGGGTGTGAGTGTTCATTTGCCTCCTACTTGCGCACATTCTCATGGTTTTGAGGTGCCCTTCTTCTAAGTGTTGGTGAGACCTCATTTTGGGGGTGGGGTTGAAGCTGCCACTCTTCCTAGTCAGGTTATGGACTCTGCGTAGACATGGGACATTCACAGAGGAAGCAACATCCCATTCGACACACAGGGAGACCACAGTCTACAGGTTCCCACTCAGTGCTGTGTACAGTGGGCCATTCACTTGCTTTACAACATCTTTGTGACAGAGTCTACACCAAGAGTCCGCAGTCCCTAGTCTATTTAACCCCTACCTTGACTCTGCAATCATGTACATACATTTTGCAAATGAAGAAAGAATTGCCCAAGGTAACATGACCATTAACAGCAAGGATCTGCTGAACCTGTATCACCTGTCTCCAAAAGTCTTGTTCTTATTGTCACTACTGGATCTCATCAGACATGACCAGAATAAGCCCTGGGTAAGGCACTTGATGGTGAAGGCGTGAAAGAGGTTCAACAAGTGGAAGCATCTAGCTAAAGAAAGAGACCATACATATAATAAAGACCAATACAGAGCAGAACCTTCAGTTCTATTCTTGTGACTAACACCAATGACTACAATAAACAGTGGGCATTGCCTTTCAGAAGCCAATCAATAAGGCAAATAGCTAGGCCTATGTGAATATGATCTCTACCTGTTCCCACCCTGACTATCCATGGGCTTGTCCATCTCTAAGAAGTAAACTACAAAGTCAGGGCCTTCCTGGGTTCTCACCTGGTCCCGAGTATAAGGTGTATCCACTCTCTGCTTGTCACCACAGGCTTCCAGGAGGACACGGATTGCATTCAACTGCAGAAGCATCTCACAGGCCATTTTGTCAAAGAAGGTGATGTTGGCAAGGGCCGCAGAGGCCAGCAGGAAGACTTCCCCTGATGAGGCCTCTTGGCAGAGTTCTGGATAGTGAACAAGAAGAAATAGTTCAGGGCCACGTGTTTGCACATGATCTCCCTCGGTCCCCACAATAACTCTGGGAGACCATTTGAGTGGGAGTCTTGGAACTGGCTTTAGAGATGAACAAATTTGTTACTAGAGAGGGAACTATGTCATTTGTATAGGTAGCAGAGCTGGGATTGGAGGCCTCGTATGTGACTTTTGCTGACCCACAGTGTTTATTGAGTGAATCCTAGGTGCCTAGAGTTATGAGATGGTAAGATGGACCAAACAGATCGCATTATTGCCCCTGTGACATGTATTCTCTGCTAGCAGACAAGAGATAGAGAGCCTTTGAGAGTTGATATAAATAATTGCCGATTTTGATAAATATGAAGGGAAAAGAGACAAATGCTATGATGAAGAATAAGTGGGGACCCATGGGTCACATAGGAGATGTCTCAAAGAATATATCCATAACACTGAAGCCTTAAGAGAAGAAAAGGAATCAGTCATGAAAATGTCTGGAGGAGGGACACGTTCTAGATAAGAGAAGTACTGTATGCAAAGGCCTTGGAGCAGGAAGGGATATATCCCTTCTCTAGTTCCCATGTCTCCAGGGATGTACGCTAGGAAGAGGCCGGAGTTAATGCAGATACTTTGCCTTCCAGACACCTTCTATATCGCTTTTTGGTTTCAGATGGCAAAGGTCACCTGGCTTCAAAAAGTACTACACAAGCTCCTGAGTGCCAGGGCTCTTTCTTCAGTCCTCGTAGTTACAACTCAGCATAAAACGAATGTCCCCACCTGCCATATGCAATTGTGCTAAGTCCTTTCTGAAGGACCATTCCCATCCCTCCATCACCTAATACAGTTGCCTGCAATGGATGCCCACCTCTAGAGGCACTGTTCATGGTTCTGCTTGTCCCAATGGCCCTAACTTCTAAGTCTCAGTTCCAACCAGTCAGGATGTGACAGATTAAGCTTTGTGCCACTTGTAGCAAGTGTGGCACTTCTACAGAGACAGAGGAAGGAGGGCCACACTCCATAAAACAGACCAGCAGAGGAAGAAAGTAGAGAAACAGAGCTGAGCAAGGCCCTATGATAGTCCATGCTTCAGAATTCTGACACTGCAGTTGGCACTTCTTGGCACTTTCATGGATGTGGCTGTGAATTTCCCCTAATGTAGAATAGGCAGGAATATCAGTTAAACACCTATAACCTTCCTTGTGCTGTACCAGTGCATTTGGATCCATCTTTAAGAAAGAAAGGGGTTATGTGCAGATACGGAAACTGAATCTCACAGGAGCAGCCACAGATACTAGTTCTTGAGCATTTACTCTGGGCCAGCATCTACTTTAATTTTTACTTCACTCAGTCATTTGATCTTTACAGTAATCCAATTTTATTGTGACTTTGTCAGTTACATATCTGATGTTGTGGCTTGCTGAGATCTTATGCCCAGTAAGGAAAAAATAATCCATGTCAACCTGATCACAAAATCCTCATTCTTCCTATACTTCAGGATGTCTATTGTTTCAGCTCTTTGACTCAGTCTCAGCAATGCCCCCATAGGACTAGGATCACAGATTAGCCAAGTAACATCCTTATAGTAGATGTTCCCTGCATCCCTGCCAGGAGAAAATCATTGGAGCATCTGACTCTGTCCAAGCTTACATCTCTATACCTGGGCTTTAGTATGGGACCACTCTACTGCTAGATTTGTCCCTAGGGGCAAACGGTACCCCTTGCCCTCGTGCACTTGCCGTTGATCCTGACACATTGATTATTAGCACAGCCATCTAAGTGCCTTTTAATTTTGCTGCACATTCATTTGCACTACAGTCTGAGTCACCTGGGATGTGTTAGGAAGATTAAATTGAGGATTCCAGTGACTCACTTATAAATGTTTCCAGGGAATGGCAAGAAATTGGAGCCCTATTTCCCACCAAAGAACAGAGCCCTGGCATCCTGCCTAGAAGATATATCCCATCTGCTGACTCTGTGAGTGGGCTGAACAGTGCGTCTTCCTGGGGATGGGTTAAATAAGAAGGCTTTTCTTCTCTAAGGATTAATACAGTCTGGGAAAGAAACGGGGCTGGGTATGTAACAACAGTGAAAGGTTGTTTGGAGCATACATGCTTTGGGTTGTTTATTATTTGGAGTGTTTCTACACAGTTGGCATTTAGTTCTTAAAATATGTCCCTGCACCTAGACATTGCGGATGTAACTGCTGTGTCACATGTATGTCAATAGGTGGCAGAGAAGAGAGAGGCTATGTCTGCTCTCAGTGTTTGGACCTACGGACATCTGAAGGATTAGCAGCCTAACACTCCCTGAAGAAATGTGAGCCGGAGAAGACCACAAGGGTGGGTGGGAACAAACGGAGACTTGAAGAACCCCACCTGGGACTGCAGGCCTGGGCAGGAGTGAACCTGAGACTGGTGCCATGGGACCTGGATATGAAGCTAGCCTAAAATGACACCAGTCCAGTGCCATGCAGTCCTGAGGGGAAGACCATGCCCAAAATGACCCATAATGGGCTAGCAGGCCATAGCACTCCTGAGATGACCCCAGACACTCAGAGACTGGTTGACACTAAGAGGAGCAAGTAAGTGGTGGAGAAATGGAAGAGAAAGAGAAACGAAAGGATGTGGGCACAATGAAGAGAGGCAGAACTGGAAACTCAAAGGTAGTGAGGAACAGCTTGTTGTGAGTAGCTGGTGAAGCTGCCAAGGACCATGGTGGGGTCCTGGCCTGTGTTGCCATTTGGGGAGGCACATCTGCAGCAGCAGGAGGCTGTTACCACCAAAGGTCAGGCAGAAGTCTGTGGTCTGGGCTGCCACCCAGGATGTATTGATGTCTGAGGGCTGTGCAGAACTGGCCCCGCTCCTCAACTGGGCATCATGGGAGGCTTGGCCTGGAGGCAAGAGAGCAGGAGAGCTGACTTCACCCCTATCCAAGGTCAGTACTCAGGAGAGTGGACCCTAGACATTGTGGAAGCTGTGGGTGAGCCAGCCTCCAACCTTAGAGGGCATGAGCATGGGAGAACTGGCCCTGACAATTATCTCTCATGTAGTGTCATGGATGAGGGAGAGACACCCTCCTCCCCCACTCCCACCCCCTTGCCACTTGTGACAGGTGGGAGACCTGACCCTGGGGTCATGAGAGCAGGAGAGCCCTGCCCCTCACCTGCTGCAGCACTCAGGAAAGCAGGCCCTGTATCTCATCTGGGCAGCACAGTAGATCTAACCCTGATGGCAGGGGTGTAGGTGAGCTGGCCCCAAGAGTGTGAGCATGGGAGAGTTGGCTCTGCCACTGTTTGCCCTCCCCTTGCCCCTTGTCTGCTGTGCAGTGGCACAGAAAAGTGAGAAGCACCATCCTCCCCTCCCTCCTCCCTTGCCACCTATGGCAGGTGAGAGAGCTGGCCCTGGGGTAGTGAGAGTGGGAGAACTGGTTAGAGCTTGCCCTGGTTACAGGGGTTGCTGGTGAGTGATCCCCAAGAGTCGGGGAGCAGGAGTGCTCCCATGCTGACCAGCTCAGACACCTCTTACACCCAGATCCAGGGCTTTGAATTGGCCCACCCCAACATCTGCCCCATCAGTGAACTGCTGGAGTGCATGGTCCTACAAATCCAAAACTACAGGATCTCCATGACACAGGTCAACAACAGGATGTCTGAGAGTAGACCCAGTGAGGTTCCAGTATTGAAAGTGTATCAGAAGCCAGAGGCCTCCAACCAGACCAAGGACTCATTGCGATCATTATTTGCAAGCAAAGAAGTGTGGACAAAAGCATATATTTTAAGACACAGTGTGACACACTACAGCTTCCAAGAACAAGATTTTGTTTTCCTCTGTTAGTAGGGAGGTCGCAAGGGTGGAGAGTGGGTGCAAGGGGAGGGGGAGATGAGTGGGATTGGGGTACATGATGTGATATTCGCAAGGAACTAATAGAAGTTTTAAAACAAAACAAAAAAATATGTCAGCCTTTCTTACAAGGCAATAATCAAGTGTGGTTCACCTATGTGTGTCCATATTTAGTCTGTGAACATGCTCGTCAGCTTACTGCAGGTTGCAGATGTCTTGTTTACTTTTTCCCTTCAAGTCATTTCTTTCCTGCCAGACCCTGGTGAGAGACTGAGCATGAGAGCCCTGGAATGTGGATCTGAACACTATTCTGCAGTCTCTCACTTTTTCTGGACCTCCACCTTTTAAACAGAGTAAGAATGGGCTTTGTGGTCACCTGAGCTTCCTCTAGCCAGGTTCTCTATGGAATGCATTTTTTCTTGACTTTGAATCAATGTATATGTTGGCATACCAGTTTCTCTAAACCTGGCCCATGGGAGACTCGGGCCCTGTGACCAGGGTCGACCATAAAGTCCACCTAACTGATAATTCCCATATGCAAAGTTCTTTCTCAACAGTACAATCTTAGAGCCGGAAGGTCCTTTTAAAGATATGGGTTACAACCCCTCAATGCATATCAGAAGAAAGTTGTCAAGTGAGATTTGCAAGATGCCCTGGTATGTGAGTGGTAGAATCCCACATAATCCCTCACAGAGTTATTGGCCAGTAACTGTTGATGAGTAAGTAGAAATCCAAAAGCAAAGTTTGGCTGTTCCAACTATTGTCTCAACATCCTACACAGTCTGTAACTCCAGACAACTGTAGATATTCTCAGCCCTGGTGTGACAACTCCAAGAGCCTGACCTAATTAATTTTCATTTAATTTTGATGAGAAGGATCTAGAGATGGTCAGTAACAAAGGTGTGGACGGAAGTGGAAACTCGGACCTCACCAGGCAAGTTTCCTGAACATTGTTACTTTGGTTAATCCTAGTTTCTGCAGTTTGGCAAAGGAAAGGCTAGAGAAGAGAATATTCTATATAGTTGACTATGACTCTCCTGCCAAGCATGCATAGGTCGAATAGGGAAACCAAAAAGAAACAATGTGTTCATGACCCCATGACGCAAGGCCAAAAGGTGAGATTTCCTACATCTCATTGTGCCAAGCTGGTTCTCTCTGGGAAGTCACTTGTGCCACTTAGTACTGCTACTGTCATTAGGTGCCATGACTGAAATTTTAGGACTAAACACTATTGAAGTCACAATTCGAGTCCCTCTTTGTCCCTGATTCCCATGCTCTGAACTCCCTCTGAAAAGCTAAGTGGTCCCTAAGTTTGCAAGTTAATGCTAAAGAGGTGTTTGCATTTCGATAGGAGAGTCTTAATTACAGGGCTCCCTAAAGCTGCCTCTGACCTATTAATAATGAGCTTTCAGCTAGTGTGACTATCAGATTGTGAGTTTGAGTAAAGCAGGTGGGGAGGCCCTCCTGATCCTTCTAGAAGAAGGCCCTCTTACTTAGGTATCCCACCCAACCCAGGGTAACTCACTGATAAGGGCTGTCACAATCTCTTCCATGTTCTCCAGAAAGCTAGTGAGGTGCTGGGAGAAGGACAGATGTGGGGAGGTAACCTGGGCTACCACCGCTGCAGCCTCTGCTCGAGTGGCCTCCGAGTGGCTGTCATCAGTCAAGATGTCTGCCAAGCACAGGATACCATCCACCTGCAGATAGAGAGAAAGAACTTCCTAGTGTACCTTGAAAGGGCGAGCACCACTGCTTGTGACAGTCATGAGACAGAACCAATTCCTCTCACCCTTCTGAGAAGAGCTCACACCCCTTGTGGAGTGAGAGAAAACCAGAGAAGAGCCCCTTCCCAAATGACCCAAAGTTGCTTCTGCTTTGAGCCCAAAAAAGATAAGTGACGCCTTGTAGACTTTCTATATAGCAGACAGCAAGTCAAGTGTCTAGGAACTGACCTTGGCCAGGCATCACTGCAAACTGCAGTAGAAATAATGGTTACTTAGTGATCTTCTGACCTTGAGCTCCAAGCCAGGCTCCATCTTTTATGCTTTGTGACTTCACGCCCCTGACACTATTCCCTCAGACTTCAGCAAGAGGTCAGCAGATGGTAAAAACACTTGGTGCCTTGTCCAGGCCAGTCTCTCCTGTCATCTCCACCTTTTACAGTGAGCCATGCTCACTGCCTTCCCTGCTCTCATCCTCCTCTGGCTTTCCTTTGGAAAGGGTGTACTGCTTCCATGGAAGCCTGCTCTCTGCCCAATCAGAGAGGTACAGGTCTTGTGGGAAACATATGCCAGAAAAAGGCTTGTTTCCCAGCCCTGCCACAGCCAGACCTGCTCCTGGCACAGTAATGGGAGACAGGCTAGAGTACCTATAGTGTGCCAGGTTCCACACTTAGTAGAATGTATGTGTCATTGTATCACTGCATCAAACACTCCCATGTCACAGAAAGAAAAACTATTAACTTTCAAACTCGTGGGTTTGGGATTGAATGGTCTGCTCCTCAACACCTGGGTTCTGAAAAGAACTTCCTCCTGAGAGGTCACATCTGACCTCAAAATTCACCCTCCACCAGGAGTCAGTGGGTGGGCTTTAGAGAAAGGGGGCAGGATCTTGCCACAGTGTACCTTGAGCTCCTCCAGGAGCTAAAATGTTAAGAGGTTGAGGGACGACCAGCACTGGAGGTGGAATAGAGGCACAGGATGAACAAGAAGATGCCCTGACTGATGTCCCCCATCTGCTACTGACTTAAGCCTCCTGTCTCTGCATCTTTACTTCTTGCCACTAGCTCTAGTGGCCCCCAGAGCTTGCCTCTCATTTGATTAATCACCTCCACCTTTATCCCCCCCCCCCCCCAGTCCTGCACCTCCTCTTAAATGGCTCTTGGGATCTGAGAGGTCCATTAGCTGTGAAAGCCATTGGCAATTTCAGACTCAAAGGAGACAAATGTGGAAACAAGAGCCCAGGGAACAGTCCACAGTAAAACCCACCTGGATGTGCTTAATAAAAGGAACAAACAGTAGTCAGCCTGCCCCTGGCAGGACTGGACTCAGGCCAGGTATTTTATTAATAGGCCTTTGGAGAGGTCTGTTTGAGCCCACAGGGCAGCTGCAGGCCTAGAAACAGGAAGCAGCTCTATTGCCAACATAAGAAGCCTCTCAATTGACTGGCTCACATCCCCTTTCCTCCTTCGAGCATCAATCAAGAGTGTTGCTAAGAAGCTCCGAGGTCCCTAATGGGAAAATATCTCCATTGATCCAATGCCCTCAAACTTGTCTTGACTGTAGTTACTGCTGCTACCCTGGTCTCTGACTCAGTTGAAACAGCAGTCAGACTCAAGTATGCTGCCCTGATACTCAGGAAATCTGAGTTGGTGGTCCCAGAACCCAGTGAAACCAAAGGCTCAAATATGAACCTATCTACTCAGGCCAAAAGTAAGTCTGTGGCCTGATAAGTACAGACCAAATGCCCAGCCTTGTGCTTCACAAACACTGACCCAGGAGAGAGTGTGAGAGAATGCCCCTGTGGTGGAGGAAATGAATCTCATCACAGATTGCCATCATGCAGACTGATTTCCCAAAGGATACCCTACTACCTCTGGAAGCTTCCCTTGACTTAACACACCCACAATCCAGCTTGGGAAGATGGTGTTCTCTGGCTCCAATGCTCTAGCACATGTGCTATCTTCATCATATTTTAATGCTAAAAGAACATTGTTTCTCCAAGTGAGATTGTGGCTGCATCAAATTAACTGTGGATTACTTAAAAGAGAGCCTCTGAGCTAACCTACCAGATTCACAGACAGGTGGGGAGTATGCTTGGTAAAAGGTCGACAGAACTTTTGAGGTGCTCCAGCATTAACAGTCCACAATGGCATGATTCTCTGATCCTATGTGTGCCTGAACTCCTGTTCTGCAAGCATAGGGACCACAGCTTTGAGTTGCCAGATACCTGACATGTACTGGGCTTTCAGGAGATGGGGGACAAACACCAGAAAGGAACATTTGGCCTAAAACTTTAGGATACATTGCAGATTAATACAAGTAGAAAGATGGCATTGTACACAGGAGGAGGCTGTGAGCAAAACCCCAAAAAGGACAGCATTGAAACAGAAGCCAACTCAACATCAGTTCCACAGATCCTTGTCCCCAGGTGATGTGGACCCTGATGCCCTTATGGATTTCCCAGAGGACCTATGGGGCCCTGGATATTCAAATGATGAACTGCCCATTGTCTTGCCTTCTTCTGGTGTGTTGACTACACTTCAGATTGCCTCTGATTGACCACTAATTATGAAATATATCATTCCTTCAATACAAATCACATGATAGATATTACTTATTTTATATACAATACCTGTATAACATACATATTTATATATACTCATAGAACATATCTATGTAAGAAAATAGAATATATAAATATATCCTTATTTGTTTACATTTGAATACATTGACTATATAAATGTATAAGGGGTAAGATGGTTTATAAAGGATTCTAATAATAAAATGGACACCTAAGGGAAGATCTTTGTATGTTGAATATTCACAAATTCTAAATCTTAGAAATAGCATTAAATGAAGACTTCTTTTTCATCTCATCTCTCTGATCACCTACCACTGAAAAGGCCTCACCCTAGGTTCTCTGTTATTGATGCCCTTGTTTTTATTAGATCTCTGTCTAATAAACTAAGGTGTATGGCTTTTTTATAACAGACATAAATAGTGCTATCATCTATAAGGAGATTTTCTTTCTCCCACAGATATGTAGTTATGAAACCCCTTCCTGTCACTGTGTGTGTGTGTGTCATTTCTTTTTGCAGCTGTATGTTATTCTGCTGTGTACAACTATTCCAGCTCATGAATGCCTTCGCTGACGATGTCACCTGAGTGTCTTCTGTGGGCTTGCGATCCTGGACAGTGCTGTTACAAATATTCTTCTAAATGTCTTCTGGCAGATATGTGCCAGTTTCCCTGGGAGTCTTAACATAGAAATTAAGGCCTAGCATCTGTACATCTTTATTAATACTGCTAATTTGCTTTGCCATATAGTCGTAGCAAGTTATACTTACTGACATTCTAGAAAGATATTTAACATCATATCCTTCTCTGGTTTTATAATATGCTTATAATTTTTGATAATTTGATGGTTTGGATGAGTAATATCCCCAATAGGCACTTGGTCTCTAGTTAGTGGTGCTGTTTGGAGTAGTTACGGAACTTTCAGGAGATGTGGCCTTGCTGGAGGAATTACACCACTGTTGAAAGGCTTTGAGGGTTTATTGTCTCACCCACTTCCTCTCTCTACTTCGTGTGTGCAGATAAAGCGTGACCAGCCAGCTTCCTGTCCGGGCTCCCTGCTGCCATGCCTTCTCACAACTATAGACTCTCCCTATAGAACTGTGAGCCAAAATAATTTTTTCTTTAAGTTTCTTAATCACAACAACAGAAAAGTAATTAATAAAGATGGGACACAAAACTTCATTGTATGAATTAAAACCAATGATATATTGTTTTCCTTTGCTTTGTGTTGTTTGCTTGGGCTTTGTGTTCAGTAAGCTCAGGGAACCTGTTCATACGTCCTGCTTGTTTTTCTATTTAGTGTCTTTTTATAGGAGCCAAATTTCCTTGTTTCTGAGGCTGCTGATTTCCCTCACCTGCCACTAGAAAGCTGCCACACAAACCGGTCTCTACACACACCAGGTCCAAAGCTCCAGTCCAGCCCAGTCAAGACAGCTCAGCACCAAGGGTTTCCTATCACTGGGTTATGAGATTTTTAGCACTCATGACAATTCCTAGAATATTAGAAAGGGCAAAACTGAGGCCAGACCTATTAGTCTGAACCCTGCCTGCCTCTTACAACCTGAACAGTCTTCTTACCCCTTTGAGCCTTTTTAATTTTAAATCCTAAAATTTAATGCCAGTGTCAATGGCTTTCATTTTTCTTATAAGATGGGTATTTGAAACATCAACTTGAATGGAATATTGCAATTTTCAGTGAGAGTCTACATGGGCAGTGCCTGCCATGGTGAGGCCATCATTCTATCTTCAACCCACCTGTGGCCTAGCTCTCTCCTGATGCCTGGAGGCCCTGTCCTCAATTCTGTGTGACTCAGAGACTCAGAGACTCCCTCTGAGGTACCTTTCTGCAGTCTCTTCCAAAAGTGCGAACCTCGGGCCTCTGGTTAATAAGTCAGTCAGCTTTCCTTCATTGGTATAAAATACTAGAAAAAAAAAAATGCCTCACTAGGAGGATAGGTTTGTCTGGGCTCCTGGTTTCGGTGTTTTTTGTGTCCCTGATAGCCTCTTTGCTTCAGGCTCATGGCAGCACAGTGAATCATGGGAGCATGTTACAGAGGAGGCCTGTTCACCTTATGGCAGTCAACTGGTAAGGAAAGAGGAAAAGCCAGGGTTCCGATGCCCTGTTGAAGGGCAATGCCAATGTTCTAACTTCCTTCCATTAATCCTTACCAGCTCTCAGTAGCACCACAGGCTGGAAGAAGCAAGAAAAAAGCTGGTGTTGAGGGAGATGAGGGGGGAACAAGCTCACAGAGAACTCGTTCACTCTCATTTGCCCTTCTGCAATCCTTACCCCTGCAGCTGAGACCTCTCTCCATCTTGGCTTCCTCTCTCAGAACTCCAGCAAGGTTCATTTCAAAAGCTTGTGTCATCTTTATCTCGTAGCCTCTCTCTACTTTCTGTCTTAGCCTCTTCCCCTTGACAGCCATGTACCAGCTTTTTTGCAGCCACTCTGTGCCATATTGGAAACTGGACTCAAATCCACATAGCCTTGATGTCTTACTCCTATGACACTCAGAGTGAAATCTTGCCCCCTTTCCCACAGGATGTACATCTATATTTCCAAACCCCTATTGAGTCATTTTAGGTTTATTTCCAAAAATAATTGGTATGGATGGTCCATAAGTGCTTCAAATCTAATTTGTTTAAAGCTGAAGTGTCATCCTCATTTTCTTCTTACCTCCTGTTTCAGACCCAGGTCAGGTCACCTACCTCCCCAGACAGAGGCCATCTCTATCTTTGCAGCTGCCATACCACTGTGATCTAATCACAACCACATGTATCCTCAGTATGGTCTGTTCAGGTTACATGCACATTGCTCTCTAGTTTGAGGCCCTCAGGGTAAACCCTGCACTGATCTCTCTAGGACCCTGACACCCAGCAGAAAATTCAACAGCTAGACTATAGTATGGGAGGAATGATGAGGAAACAAGCAGAGAATCAAGGAGATTTAAGATTACTCAGGCCACACGAGACAGCATGTTAACTCTGGTCCTTGTTTCTAATCTCCTGGCCCGTGCTTCCCTCTATGGAGCCTTTGAGAAAGAAAGGGAGGAGCTGGAGAAATGGCCAGGTCAAAGGAGGTCATTCAGCTCAGCTCCTATGAAAGGCTGAGGAGCAGTCCTACCTGAGGCCAGCTCCTTCAAACACTAGTCCAATTTCAGGACTGTCTCCAGCCCCTAATTGCCCGTTTCCCCATTGATAGTCATAAAGTTGGTGCCAAGAGAGTCCTCTAATCAAAGCACTTACACATTCCTAAGGAAATGGCTGCTGAAAGCACTTACAGATAATTAGCTCTTACATGGAGTGGGGTGGGCCTGGGCCTGGTGAGTGGGTGCATATGGGGAGATGAGGTTGGTCCTGGGACCTGGACAACAGGGCTCATGGACCTGTAGTCTGGCACACAGAGATTCTCACTGAGGGTAGAAGAAATGTGAAACTCAGGCATCTGAGGCACCCAAAGTGGAGAAAACTATGTCAGATTTATGAGTAACATTCTCCCATTTATTGCCAAAAAAAAAAAAAAAAAAGTGTCAGAGGTCAGAGGTGGCCATTATACAATATTAAAGGCACACAAGCTATATATGAAGGCCCATCATATACATCGATGGTGCTAGTCAGCCATCTTGATGTTGTGTTAGAGCATTTGTTTTGCTTTGTGTTTAGTTTTCAGTGAATGTCAGAGGTGGCTTATAACAAAGAATTGTGTAACTGTGATGAAAACTTGATCATAAGAAAAAGTGCCAAGAGTTTCAGAGTCTCTTTCCTCCCTCTCTCCTTCCCTCTCACCCTTACTTCCTCCTCCTCTTCCTTCTCCTCCCACACCCCTGGTTGAGTATACACTAGCCTCAATCTTAAAAATCTTTCTGCACAAGCCTCCCAAGTGCCTCAATGCCAGGTATGCACACTATGCCCACCTCCTAAGACTGCTAATTACCTCCTTCAGGACTCTATCTACTCAAATATCTAAAACCTACAGAAAAAATCAAAACAAATGAGAATTCCAAAGAGACTGAAATCCTGTTCCTGGGTCCAGGGAGAGTGTGTCGGTTCCTCTAGAATATCATATGTTAAAAGAAAATTTTAATTCTGGTCGGAGAGAAACACAAAGACAAAAAGAAGCCAAGGACAAGGCAGAGTATCATGTGGTTCAGAAGCAGAAAGCAAACTACGAACCAGGTTGGGATAAAGTTTAGGACAAAGTCATGGCAAGCCTGTGGTCTGAGGGCCCCCTTATAAAATGATGTACTTGTTGTAGACTTTTGGCAGAGATATCAACTCAATAAAAACCCACAGAAACTAAACAAGCCTCCAAAGGGTAACAGCATCCTCCCCTAAGTCAACATATCCAGGCTCCACTCCACCGCTCCTGTTATTTCAAACACAAGTGAATAAACACAAACATCAAATCACAGTAGAAAATGGAAGAGTGGATAGCAGGGATATGTGGCTCCTCTGGGGGGAAAGAAAGCCAATAAGAGGGAGGAAGATACATGGGCGAAGAAAGTAGGAAGGGATATCTTCAGTGGAGAGCAATCATGGCTTGAATCACTCAGGAGTATAACTAGACAATAATCCCTTTGTCAGCAGAGAATTTTTCCTTAAAGCACATTTCAAATAGAAGTGTGGGAGCGGTTGCTCCTTCATCAGTGTTACTAGCCTTGTGCTATATGAAAATGCCAAGTTTTCAACAAACTTCCATGGAGACCCAGCTGGCACCTGGGCTGTAGACAAAGTGCTTAGGTCAGTGGTTATCAGATGATAAGTGCCATCACCCGGGAGAATATTAAAAATTATAATACTAGTTGGACATGGTGGCTCATGCCTTTAATCCCAGCACTTGGGAAACAGAGGGAGATGGATCTCTAAGTCTGAGACCAGCCTGGTCTACGAAGTGAGTTCCAGAACAGTCAGGGCTGCACATACACATACACATACACATACACATACACATACACATACACATACACATACACATACACATACACATACACAGAATGAATTTTATTTTAATTATCTATCTTAAAAGTTCTTTATGTAAGTCTAATGAACATCTTGGGTTGAATACCAGTGTCCTGGGACCATTGTAGTTCAAGAGAGTTGACACAGCCTACAGAGTTTGAAGAGCGCCTGCTTTCTAACTTGACTCCTTCAAGATTCATCATACATAGCAATGAACTAGTCATTGATACATTAGCCTTTTTTTTTAATCCAGCAGCAAGACAATGGAATCCATCACCTGCATTTCCATCTAACACTGTGCTCACCAATGCGATTACACAAGAAAAGAAATAATGGTTGAAAAGAAGCAAACCTGCTATTCTTTATACTGCCTTTTATGTGTGGTTCAGATGTGCAGAAAAATGTGAAGCAGTCAGCACTCTACTAAAATGTATAAGCAGATTCAGCACAACCACTGGATACAATATCAAGTATATTTTCTATGTATCAGCTGAAAGATTTCAAAAATAGTCATTTAAAGTACCACTTACATTACCATAAAACATAGCTATGAATAAATATTTAAAAGATGTATGAGGGGTCAATCCTTAAAGTCCACACTAAGAAGTAATGTGTGTTTGTTCATTGATCAGACTACCCTAATTGTTTGAGATGTCAAACATACAGAAATATAAAGGACTCTTAATTAAAGTAGTGGCAGGTATTTTGTAGACTCCAACAAGCTGGTTATAAAATGAATATAGAAATGTAAAGATTTGCCAATATGATTTTAAAGAACAAAGGGAGTACTTGCACAACTCAATACCGAGGGTTTTTGTTGTTGTTGTTTAAAAATTAGGGGACTAGGTATTATATTGGTAAAAGGATGGTACAAAAGACTAACAGAGCAGACAGGCTGTATTTATCACTTTGTTTACACAAAGTTATCACTTTGACTTGGGAATGGTTTTTTCAATAAATGGCTTAGACTCAACTAACTAACTGTATGTGTAAAAAAACTAAAAAAGTTTAGTTTCACACCAAGAGAAGTGAGTGATAAGTCAGAATGTGAACAGCAAACCAATGAGCCTCCCTGTGGTGATTACCTCCCTTGTGTGTGCAGAGCCCAGCATGGGAAGAAAGTCTCAATAAGAAACTTTCTGAGCCAGATTGGCCTGTGGGTCATGTCTGTGAGGACATGTCTTAATTGATAACCAATTTAGGAAGACCTGGCCCATTTTAGGTGGCACCAATCCCTAGGCAACATAACAAAGAAGGAAACCAGTTGAGGACAAGCAAGCAAGAACCCATGCATTCAATACTCTGCTCTCTACTGCACTGGACAGCCCGACCCCCAGTGGCAGACTGTAATCTAAAATTGCTAAGTCAAACAAACCCTTTCTCCCCTAAGCTGCTTTTTGTTGGGATATTTTATCACAAGAACAGAAATGAAACAAGGACAGTGTCAAATAAAACACAAAAAGAATATCCTCAGCGTTCTGGAGAAAGCAAGGAATTCTTAAGTAGACAGAAGCAGCACTCACTATAAAAAGGAAGATCAATAAATAGGACCTTAACAAAATCAAGAATTTCTATTTATCAAATGACAACATTAAGAGAATAATAAAGCAAACCGCCAGCTGACAGCATTTATTTTTGCTATCTCTATCTGAAAAGGGATTTGTGTCTAAAATGCATTTTAAAATTTATAAATCAATAAGGCAAGACAAACGATCCAATGTTTTAAAATGAGTAAACATCTCAGACTGACATTTCAACAACAGCAGCAGCAACAACAACAATAACAACAACAAAAACCCAAGAAAACAAAATAGACAACAAGGATATGAAACAGTGCTCTGAGTTGTTACTCGTCAGAGAAACGGGGGAGGGGGAGGCTTTACAAATCTACAAGCATCATTGTCTGTGCTTCTGACCTGGTCTGAGGCCCCAGCACAGCTGTGGAAATTGTCTCCCTTCCCTGTGAGCCTCCTCTTTTTCCCTCACAGTTTTTCCCCCTCTGCAGGGGACCAACAGGCCACCACCACTTGCTCTACACTGTCAGTACCAGAATGTCAAGGAAGGGCATCCTTCTGGTCCAGTTCCACCCTGATCTGCACTGATGCTCACAGAGGCTCACAGTCTCCCATTTCCTTTTTCTGCCAGAAACCCTGTGTCTCCTTCTAATCATGCTTCTCCACACAAAAGCCAAAGGACAGTCAGGCATTGGCAGCCAAAAGCATCACCTCTACCCCCAGTCAACCCCCTTTGTTATGTCCCCTAAGGTGCAGTTTCTCTTTACCAGCACCAGCATCATGTTCACACACAATTTTCCATCTTTTCTGAGTCCTTTAGGTTCTAAGAGGAAGTGCACACTAAGTAACACTTTATCCACAGACCTAAGTCTTCCCACCCCTGGTCACCACCACACAGAGAAGGAAGGGAGCTTTCCAAAGCAGGACACAGGGTCAAAACGATGCAAGTTCTACTTCAGTGGGTTCTCTGGAAGCATTCCCGCACGCACCCGGGAAACGGGTACCAGAATTCCCAGCTGAGAGAATCAACACCCCTCGTTTTCCTACCTCACACTGTGTCTTACAAAATTCATCCATACCCCGCATGCTGCCAGAAAACTTACTAAACGGTAGTGGGAAACATCCTTCTGGTTCTTTAGAGAACCAGTAGCCAGGAGAGAACAGGCACTGCTAATGCCGGAGTGGCAATCTCTACCCAGAAAGCATCCCCAGTCTCCAGTGCTTGTTCTTTATCTCAAAAAACTTTATCTCATCTGTCTCACACTGACATCCGCATCTGGACCACTAGCCTTCTAAGTCTGCTTAGAGATGCAATTCGAGTCTGGGGTCTGAGGAGGAAGGGAGAGAGGGGACTCTGGCACAAACCATGAGTCCCTAGAGTGCAATGGGACATAGCTCATATCCCACAGAAATATATTCAAATATTTTAGCCATTCTTTCCTTGCTGAAGGACCTACCCCGATGCTTCCATCTGCTGCCTTCACTTCACACAGGCCTCTGAAGCTGCTGGCAGAGGCTTTGCAAGAAAGACTATCTATACCTAACCTCAGCCCTATGACTGGTGGTAGGAATCATGTGGTTATGAGGTGTGTGTGTGTGTGTGTGTGTGTGTGTGTGTGTGTGTGTGTGTATGCAAGGAAAAGGAAGCCATTTCCTTGAAAAGCCAAAGCAGCTATCAAGATAGTGTCCCTCGGTGGGGAAGCCCAGGCAGAGCTCTGGGTAAGCGCACCAATGAAGCAAGAGAGCTGTTGGGAAGGAGGTCAGAGCTGACTCTGAATTTGAAGTCAACAAGCAGAAGTGAGAAAACAAAAAGAAACAAACAAAAAGAAACAAACAAAAAAACTTCCATTAAGATGGTCCAGCAGAGGCAGAGGCCCCACATGAGAATACACCACACAAGGGGCCACGGGTGTCTGTACCAAAAGCACGCAGAAGATCATCACTCCAATTTTACCTCAAAAGAGCCAGGAGGGGTTCGAAGTTACGTGTGTAGCTGGACAGCATCTCCAGCCCTGCGTGCCATGGGCAGTGACTGGCAGGGAACATGCTCAGTCATAGCCTGGGAAGCAGGAGGGTTTCTGTGCCCAACAGACATAATGCAGAGCCAGAGGTCTAGCCTGATGACCTGAGCTTAATCCCCTCAACCCACATAATGGAAGAAAAGAATGGACTCGCTCTTCCAAGACCTCCTGTCCTTTGACCGTCACATGCGAACCTTGGCACGTGAGCATGGTCACTCTATTACACATGATTGGTTAATTAATTAACTAATTAATTAACTGTAAAAGATGCATAGCTGATCCTCTGGGGAAGCCTCAGCAATAGGGGTTAGGACATAGTAGATTGCAAGATCTGTCTGCATCTTTCACCTAGAGGATAATATCCCTGTAAGATACATTGGTTGTCTTGAATTTTAACCACTGCCCGCCTGGTACATCACAGGATATATCTTCTGGTCCTAACTGCTGATGCTGGGGCCCAGAGCCCAGTAGCCACCTCAGTTCCAGGAAAATGCTGCCCTGGGCAGCCTGAGAAGGCTGCCAGTGGAGCTCTTGTCCGCCAGGGGCCGCTGTTGCATAGCACATGGTGTCCCACAGAGCCCCAGTGTGAATCACTTAGGTATCCAGACTGTCAAGCAGCTCCAACCCTTCAAATTCAGGTTGGAAAGCTGCAGCTCCCAGCTAGCACTCTGAACAGTACTGGCCCACCATATCCGTGGAATCCTAGTAAAAGCAAGAGGGTACACGGGATGTTGGGGAGGGTGGGGGAGGCGGGGTTGGATTCTACTTTTTCAAGCCTTAATCCTCTCTGTTCCTCCTCTGGGAGACAGACTGGAAGGGATAAGGAAGAGCCGCACCCCTTCAGAGAATACTGGGTCACGGTTTTCCCCTCCTCTGCCCCGCCCCAGTCAGAGCAACCCAGCTAGCTGACTGTAGCTCTGAGGCGCTCGGTTCAATCCCAGCCTGTTCCCAGGGCAGCTGAAGTCGTTGTCATCATCGGGTATGGGGTGGAAGCAGCACTTGAGCCCCAGAGAGGAGAGGGCAGCATCTGGGGGTCTGTTTTCAGAGCACCCCTGTCTCTTAATCAAGAGCCTGTCCTAGGGAAGGAAGGGTCTGTGAATCAAATCAAAGACCTGGTATCCACAGCCTTCTCTCCCCACACAGCCTCACTTAACTATCAGGACTGGAACTAGCACAGTAAGTCCCTGCCTCGTGCTGGGGCTACGCACTGTGGCCACTATCGCCACTTTTGAATCGTGGAGTGGAGAAGGAATTTATGTGAATGAGAGAGGATAAGCACGGGGCTCCCAGTTTGGGCTTGTGCCTCCCAGTGTCTACCCTTGTCAGCCTCAACTTAAACGTTGGTAAAACAGAATGGAACTCCCTGCCTTACTTGAATAACAACTGTGAGATTCAAAAGGGCAAAAGGATGGGAGAAACTGCTTAACTTCTTTTAAATGTACTATTTCTGACTCATGACCACCAAGCAGAGCACAGTGAAGAGAGACTCCTAACAAGCAGGCAATGGAGCCCTCCCCACCTCTACCACCACCAAGCCCACTTCTTCCTGCCCAGGGTCTTTGCCTAGACCTCCTTGCCTCTATTTTCCATGCACCCCAGAGCATGAAAGGTGAGCTGCTGCATGAGGTAAGCAGCAGTCTCCCTTCTCACATCCACTCACACCCCAGAGATTTTCTCCTTGGACTTGAAATTGAGTGCTTCTACCTCCCCTGATCATCCTTAATTTCTTTATCGATTTTCATTAAACTCTCCCTTTGGCTCCAGGACAAAGTAAACTAACTCCTTATTTCTCACACACACAAAAAAGAGGGGCTGATGGGGTAGAAATAAAAGAATGTTCTTTGGGAGATGAGACTTTCTCTTGTCTAAATGCTAAAGGGAAACTTCTAGAACTGTCTTGAGAGCTGGCTACGGTTGGCTGGGCACTGGGCTTGGAAAGTTCCTAACCTCTTACAGCTGTAAGACCTGTATCTTTCTGTTCCGCATCTCATCTGGACCATGTGCTCAGTCAGCACTAACCCTCATCTTTGGTCCCATTCTTTGAGTCAGCAGTACCTGGCCCTTACTTTAGTCACATCTGGAACTTTCCTATGGCCATTGCAAAATCATTGGCACCCAGTCTCTTTGGGGGACAATGCAGAGTCTCCCTAGACCACCCTATAGGACAAGCAAGCAAGACATAGGCAGCATATGTCCCATGCACATATTCCATCTGGAGACTCAATATATTGCTACCCTCCAACAAGGGAAGTACCACAGAAGACAATGCTAAAAGTGTCTGCTCTCACTCCAGTCTGGGATCTGGGTCATCTTGCTCCAGTCATCTCCCAACTGTGGTCCTGAGAACACTACCATCTCTCTGGGCTCCCCTGATTCGCTGAGCATGAAGTTCCTTAGATCAATGGACAGCCATAGTGTCCTTTGCATCTCCTAAGACTGCTTTCCCCTGCTACCTTCAAGCACCTCTATACACCCACTGGGACCAGGTCTCCACTGGCTTTTTGGTTCTCTTTCACCGGGAATCCAGAAATTCTGAAAGGAGGGAGCCTCCTTAAGGTCACAAGCCAGCCTCCACTCTATCTGTACTTCCAGGCTCTCCATACTTGGGCTTTGGAGCAAGCTGCTTACCTTCTACTCTGAGCCTAGCACGGGGCCAGTTAGTGAGACATGACTATCTGCCAAGGACCAGGAAAAGCATGGCTGACTTCTAGAAGTATACTGATCCTGGTACCAAAACAGAGTGGAGCCTGTGGCTGAAGTAAACTAGATCTCTACAGGGAAGACTCTTTCAGTCTTTCTAGAAAGACCTTCCCTCACTAACACCTTGAGCCTAGCTCCAAGGGAACCATTCCTTTGTAGTCCCCATTTCAGAAGGGCTACACCACTTCCTCCTGTAGACAGTAACCTCCCAGAGTCCAGTCTCTCCCAAAGCCCTTACCATTAATACTGCCCCAGCTACAATCATGAAAATCGTGATCCAGTCCCACTGTGCACTAAGTGCCATGTATACAATAGTCCTGTGAAATTTTAGTGTTTTTAAATCAGGAATGTGTCCAAGAGGTTCAGGAAGTTATCCCAAGTAACTTGCAAGTTCTCCAAACTTAACAAGCAAGGAGAATCAAGTTTAGATGAAGGACAGACTGCCTCTCAACATCTGAAGGGTTCAGCTGCACTGGAAAGATGGCTTCCCAACAGACACATGATGAAAGGATGAGTCTGGAAAGTGAGCATTGAACAGCATGAAGGGCCAAGTGAGTGGATTAGAAGTGAGAGACTGACAGCCAGAAGGAAAAGGCAGCAGTGAGTGACTTAAAGTGGGTGACTGAAGGAGACCAGGACTTTATCAACCCTTAACAATCTGACATGGAGGAGAGAAATGCCTACCATCTCTTTTCCTTTTGGGGTGGGGGTCAGGGGACCTGGGTTGAGTTGCAGGAAATTTTTTTAGTATTCTTGGAGTATTCATGAAGCAAGCAAGGCAGGGGCGCTGAGTGGCTTTGGAACCAAGGCTTAAATCCTACCTCTAACACTTGCTAATGAGATGACTTTTGACAAGTCACAAAAACTGTCTAGGATTCTGGCTCCTCATCAAAAAGAAGGAGGTGTTTACAGTGTTTGGCCCATAAGTCACTGGTGTGATACTGAAGGCATGCGTGTACCGGAATAGCCCAGGCCCCAGTACACACTGAGTCTCATCGGTTAGCATCCTTTTCCCTCTTCAAAAAGCAACATTTGATATTCAGTCAACTCAGCCTTGGAAAAGATGAGCTAAAGAATCCTAGCGTTTTATGAGCAGCGTTAGATGGGGGCAGTGAACTGCCTCCAGCCATTGCAGCTGCAGCTTTCAGCTGTGAGCATGAAAGTACTGCTATGTTTCTTCCTTGGTTTCCTCCTGCTACCCCCAAAGCTCACTAAAGCCAAGCATCTGACTGCCTTTGAAGGTCTGGTTATCTCAGTCCACCTACTTACTCCTCTATGCTCCCTACCGAGCCCTACCAAGCCAGAATGAAAGAAAATGAGAGGCATACTTCATCTGGCCATTTAGTCACTATTCAGGAAAGATTTCCAGGAGCCAGCGTGATGGTGGATTACACATCACATAAGCTTAGCCATTCCCTTCATTGAGTTTGTCTTTCTCATCACCATGCAAGCAAGTGCACACATAACACATTACACATCTACATTCAGTCAGTACCCTGGGAAGGAGAGAAATCATATCTGCTTTAGTCTTGGGATCTAGGGTTTGGTTTGAACTCTCCCACAGCCTTGCTGTAAGTCTTTAAGCTTTTCTCCTCCAAGCCCAGTTGCTCATTGAGTAACCCAGGCATGGGCACCATTAACCTCAACCCATTACCTCCAATCTAGGGCGCTCAACGTACCACTAAGTGCAAAAGCTAATAACCAAGTGGGAGGAAAGCATTCTGCTATCTTGCTATGTGACCTTACACAAATGGCTTCCCCATTCAGAAAAACACCCTTGAGCTGTAAAAGATGCAGACTCACTATTCATCCTCCACCTCAACCAAGAGCACTTCCTACTCCTCTGCCTGCTCATGGGAATGTATTTGGAAAGAGGCAGGGTGAGAAGGCAGGTGACTGGTTGCCTATGAGTCAGATCTAAGCAAAGAAACTGGGGAAAGATTGGAGCCATCTGGGTAGATAGGCTCAGGCTATGGGACATAGGTATGAAGGGAGGAAAACTGTTCTTCCTCCCAACAGATGCTCAAGAACAGATACAGAGCACCCCAAATCCCACAGTCACCACACCTGTCCAGAGACACACTGGGATTTAAGTCACAAGAATATTCAAATTAGGTTGGAAACCCTAAAATATCAGTTTAGGCTCCCCCACCCTCCAGGCTAGTGTCCCTCAGATCCATATGCAGGCCCAGATTCACATCCTGGGCAGGGGTTAAGAGTAGCTGGTGTTGGATACATTGCCCCTGGATGGGCTGACACAGAAGCACCTATGGCCTCCAGAGCATCAAATTCTTTCTTGGACCCCACACTTCCTGTAATACATTGGTCCAGCAAGCCCTTGGGTTGGTTCCATTTCTCCTACCCAAGTTGTACAATCCTTCATGGAATGGAACCCTCCCAACTTACATAGACACCTGTGATAGTCTTGATTGACTTGATTGGATAGGCTGACATCTAGGAAGTTAGTAAAGCATAGGTCTGTTTGTGTCTGTAAGGAAGTTTCCAGAGATAACTGACATGTGGAATTGGTGGGGAAGACCTCGATGTGGGTAGTGTCGTCCGTCCCACAGGTCAAGGCCCTGAGGGAATGAAAACAAAAGACAAAAGCTCTCTCTCTCTCTCTCTCTCTCTCTCTCTCTCTCTCTCTCTCTCTCTCTCTCTCTGTGTGTGTGTGTGTGTGTGTGTGTGTGTGTGTGTGTGTGTGTCTGTGTGTCTGTGTATTTCTTGCTTTCCATGGCTACCATAACATAATAAATAATAAAGTAGCCAACTTATTCATCTCCTTCCCTCCTCTACCACTGTGACCACTATGATGCATTGCCTTAACACAAGCCCAGTGTGATGGATCCCATCAGCCTTGGACTGAACTATGAACCAAGTTAAGCCCTTTCCCCTTAAGCTGATGTTCTCAGGTATTTTGTCACAAAGATGGAAAACTGACTATCAATGGACCCAGGGGCATCTTGTCCTTGCCACTTTCATCCACCAATGATGTAGATTCACTTCCTCTGACTTCCTGCTATGAAATGATCAACTATCCCAAACTTTCAAACCACTCTACCAACTTTCCTACCTTGTTTGTCTCACACACTAGACTCTCTTGGTCAGTGACCCCACCTAGTAAATGCTTAGTGTCCCTTTCTGTTGCTGGCTATTTGATTATACTGTGAACCACGAGTTGTGTTATTTAATTTAAAAAAAAAAAAGTTTCTAGTTGTGAATGGCTCAATCCTTAGCATACACCTTTAATCCACAATGAAGGTAGAGTTAGTTTGTAGAGCAAAGAGGCACCAATGTTTGAAAGTGATGTGTAATTGAGTGGCAGACAAAGTGATGAATCAGAAAGATTTGACAGAATGGGATACACCCAACTCTCACAAGATGATAGAGGAAAGGGAAGCTGCTTAAGAGAGAGCAGTGCAGGCAGAGAAAAAAAAAGGAAGGAGAGAGAAGGTAGTTTGACTGGGACAGTTACAGAGACATTTTAGAGAGAGAGAGCAAGCTAGACACAGGTGAAGACAGGAGTCATAAAATAATAAGGAACCAGGAGATTAGAAGAGATGGCCAGAGTTAGTTTGAGGCCAAGCAGAGCAAAAAGTCATAGGCAGAGAGAAGCCAGCTTGAATCAGTCACCTTGGAGAGGACTTTGACTCAGAACAGCTGAGTTGAATCAGCTAGCCAGAGACCAGAAAGAACAAGAAAAGGTGAGCTGATTCAGTAGCAAGTCTCAGAGGCTGAAAAAACATTCTAGGCCTAGACTAAATTGTGTGGAGACTAGAAACTTCCAGGAGTAGGCTTAGATTAGCAGAAAAAGGCAACAAGCTTCAGAGACAACAATTATACCCTGTCATTCCTGGTTAGACCCCAGAGTCACATTCTACTTCAGACTTCTCAGTCAACATCCCTGATAGCGCCTTCTGAAAAGTGCCTGGTAGACGCACATTAGAATAGACTTGCTATAGGAAGAAGACCAGATGGCTACACCAGGCTCCTAACCCAGCGGGCTCAGAGACTTCAGCCCATGAGTCAGCTGCCTTTACCTTCTCCAGCTGATGGACACCCTCTTCTACACAGCAGATAGAGGCCAGTGTGCGGAGTGCCTGGGGGTACAAGCACCGGAAGCTGTCCTGCCGGCAGACCTTGAAGAGGGCTACAACCCCACCTTCCTGTGGAGAAGAAGAGAATGATCTTACCTCATAAACTTCCCTAGATTGACTCAAAATAACTGACAGCCCTCGTTTGGTAGACATGTGTTGGATCACTCTCCTTACACATTTAAACAGTGATGTCCCCATCCCTGGTTGTCCAAGTTGAAAGTATGGTTTTGGGGCCAGCAACAGATGTTTTGGTAGAGTTGAGAATCAAGACCCTTCAGGTCAGCCCTCAGAAGACCCAGCCTGAAGTCATCAGAACAGGTCCAGTAAACTGGTGAAAGCAGATAAAAGGACAGAGTCTGGAATTCAGCACCTACTTCTAATCTATCAGCCATGATGCTTGTCCTTGCTCTTTCCCCTGTCATGGAAGGCAGGCAGAAAAGGAGTTTTATATCCAGTCCAATATTCACCATACAATGGAAAAAATGAGCCACTAAAGGCCATATAGAGAAAGCAACCCCTCTATTCCCCTACATCTACTTCACCCTGACTCCTGCTTGTAGAAAAACAAACAACTGTTTTCAAGACACTCCTGCAGCTCTTGAGCATGAGTCTTTGTCTTTGGTTGGAACTGCTGATGGAATCTTTCTGCTCTCATCTTGTGGAGACCACCCAGTAGTGTGCATCCCAGAAGGAATATGGGCATAAGAGATATTCTGTAATCACACCATCCTCCCGTGTATAAAGTGAGCACCGACAGACCATACAGGGGATACACCACAGTACTCACAGACAACACTGCCTTGTGAATCCTGAGAAAAAGTTAGTACTCCCTCTGGCTTTGACTCCTTCCCTCATTCTCCATTTTCTGAGGACTAGAAGGTACTTAGAAGTGGCACTGAGTGAGCAGGGGATCTAAGCCCTCAGATAGTCACTTTTAACTTTGCCCATCACGTTTGAGTCTACCTATCCTGGTACCTGTTCCCAGAATTGAGAAACATGTTATAGAAGGTAAGTTCACCAAAATACTATGCCCTGTCAGGGCCCTGTTCCATATTCTGGGGATGCTGCCATGGCTGGCTGAGACGATAATGATTGAGCACCCTCAGGGAAAACAAGAACCAGCATAGCCCCCATGACTGCACTGAAATAACCTTAGATCTCCTTCCCCTCCACTCCAAACAGAGGCTCAGGATCCCTACTTGCTCTAAGAGTTTTACTTCTCTGACCACTATAGGGATCAAAATGAAGGGGTCCAATTCAGGGAGATGGTTATTTACTAATTCCTGATGTTTTATAACCAGCTAACACTGATTACAAACCTTCCTATCCCTACTTCCTTCTGGGGTGGTTGCTTTGATGGGGATGAGCTAAGAAAATGCATCCATAGATTCAAAATATAGTAGTGTACATGCCAGATACCGCCTTGGTTCCCATCCATACGGAACTTGTGGTTTGTCAGGGAAAGGAGACAATTCTAAAATCAGGAGCAAAGCTGGGCAGAGATGAATGAAAAGAAGGCATGGGGCAGGGTTTCTGGAGCACAGAGCAGGAACCCCTCAATCTGGGAACAGTTTGTAGAATGACGAAACAGAACCCCTCTGATTTCAAATACATGTTATTATTACAATAAAACTATGCCTAACATGAGAAAAGATGCCCGTCCCTGTGATTCCTTCATTGATAATCCTTTGTCCTGCTTTCTTATTTTCCCATCAGATACCTGTATATTTCACATAAGAACCCTGCTTAGACAGTCAATAAAGCACAATCAAGTTACAGAAACATAAAAAAAACAGGAGTTTTAAGCTGTTTGCCACTAGCCTCGCTGGTTATCAAGTCTCTCTCAAGATATCATACATATGAATAGATATTTATATTTGCGTGTTTTAATATTTAATCATCTAAGTTGTATATATAATTTTTATTAGATTTTTAAATTGGTGATTGATATATAAATAGTTATATTGGGAGAAGGCAATGAGTAAATGGTACCAAAGAATCCATGGTTAGAGAATCTCATACACCCAGGAGTGAACCTACTACTATTATTTTGCTGCATAGATACCATCTCTTGAACTGCCTTCTAAATGTGTATCTTTCTACCCAGAGGCAGCTCTTAGTTTTCATCAGAGAAGTTTCTTTGTGTACTGGACAAAGAAACCTGTCAAAGTGCAAAAACTAGGTTTCTGTGGAGTGCTTAGCCTCAACTGGGATCTATCCTACCCTTTCTTCAAGAATCAAGGGTCACTACACTCAGGACCCACAGCAGCTAGGGTTGTCTGCACAAGACCTATGCAAGATCAAGCTAGTCAAGCTCCCACTCCTGACTGAGGAGCTAGGGCAGTGGAGGATGGCTTCTGAGAGAGGGTGAGTCAGTTTTCCTTAAGTTCCTGAGAGATACATGCTCTGGTAGAAGGCTCCGTACTTAGAAGTATATGGGGGTACAAAAAAGTTATTTTCAAAAACATTTTAAAAAATAAACGACATGAGTTGAGAGGGGATTGTAGACATCTTGGAAAAACTAGGGGTTGGGAGTGGATATAATCAAAATAATTGTGTTGCATTATAAAATTCTCAAAGAATTAGTAAAATTATTGGGGTTTGGGAGGCTTGTTCTTGGTGTTTGTTTGTTGTGTTGTGTTTTATTTCTTAAGGAACCCAAGACCAAAGCTGGAAAGACTGTGGCAGCCTTGTTTGCCTCAGAAGGCCCTGAGGGCAGCAAATCTCTCTGAGCTCTGAATTTGCATTGGGTCCTCATTGTGACTTCTCCCAAGCCTGTCAAAAATGTCCTCCCTGTCATTTTCAATTATAGAAGGAAAAAAAATCCTAGACCCTGGCTAAGGGGATGCAGATCTCAGGTTCTGGCTCCACATCTGCTTAGTTTGGGCTAAAACGCTATGTAACTATTTCATGGGAAAAGCAGCCAAGGTGATGTATGTGGAAGGGCCTGGAGCTAGCTCTCTGGACAGTGGCATGAGAGTTAGGCTATAGAAGGCTTCCTCATCAGAAGGTGGGTATGTCCCTTTATGAAAGATATGGAAAGGTCCAGGGAATGTGATAGGGGGAGTCAGGAAGGAGAGCTACCAAGGAGTTTAGATGAATTATCTCATAGACAACCCTAGAGCCCCGCCCAGGACCTGACAGCAGCACTTATTCTGGAGTAACACTGGGATCGCCTGAGCTAGCAGATCACGCTGTTGGCTTGGGCTTGTTTAATTTTATAGAAAGCTCTGGGCTCTAAGCCCAGATGCATAAAAGTATGAATTATTCAGACAGCTTGGATGAGCTGTTATGATGCTGGCAGGGGCCACTCTAGGGTGCATAGCTGTTGATGCAAGGAATCACAGAGGAGCTAGGTAACTGTGACACAGCAGGTAGAGTTTTATGTCCTCTGCTTGGGGAGAGGAGAGGGTTGCCAACATCATCATGAGATGATGGGATCATTCATGGGTATCTGGGTAGAGATATACCGAGAGAATAGACCTCAGGTCTCTCAACTAGGAGCAGCTTGGGCATATTCATGGCCCAGAGCTCACTCTGGGTTCCAGAAGGGTCATGAAGAAGACCACAATGGACCTGTCTCTTGGGTTCCAATGTTAGTTCCTTACAAAGTGTCTGAGGTAGGATGTTTCCAGCATTGAGCTCCCATATGGTGCTTCTGCTACTAGAACTCAACCTGCCATCTTTTAGACTGAAAAGATGGAACACAGTCCTGCATGCTCTCCACACTTCTACCCTCAGTCTGCTCCATCCCAAGGACCAGATGCTGTAAGGTTTAGGTGAAGATTAGGATCAGAAGACCTGATTAAAGTTCCAGTTCTATATGGACTTCTGAACTTACAACTTCAGACAAGCCCTGACCTTCTGAAAACCTGCGTCTTCCCTTTAAAGATGCATATTATGGGGTCTGGGGAGATGGCTCAGTGGGTAAAGCACTTGGTGCACAACTGTGAGGACCAGTGTTCAGATCCCTGGCACCCAGATAAATGCCAAGTTATCTTAGGAACCCTCCGACAATGCCAGTACACAAGGTAAAGACAAGGGATTCTTAGGACAAGCTGGCTAGCTAGATTTGCCAAGTCAGTGAGTTCTGAATTGAGAGAGACTGCCTCCATATACAAGACAGAGGACAATCAAGGAAAACAGGCAACATCAACCTCAGACCTTCAAATGCCTACATGTGTAGCTGCACAGACATGTGGACCTAAACACATGCACACACATATACACACCACATAATACACATATACACACAAAAAGATTGTAGGAATTGTAACTCTTAACACATCTAAGGTTGGTTGTCCATTAGATGGGATACCAAGTGGAAAAGCACAGCACAGAATCCATGTCACTAACGGGAGATACAGAAACAATAGGAAGTAGGACTTGGGAGAAGACAGTGAGAAGGAGGAAAGAAAAAACAAAAGAGGGGAGGGGAGGAGAAAAGAGGAGAGGAGAAGAGAGGAGAGGAGAGGAGAGGAGAGGAGAGGAGAGGAGAGGAGAGGAGAGGAGAGGAGAGGAGAGGAGAGGAGAGGGAGAGGGAGAGGGCCACACTGCTGGGAGAAAGTTCAGAATAGCCAGGGGCATGCTGCCTTTAATGCTGTACAGCTCAAATTCTATCAGTTCCCATATCCCCACCTCTGCAGTGGGAGTGAGATCTGACTTCTACACAGGTCTTTGAGTAAGTTTAAACAAGCACTCAAAATATTATCAAGCCCATAGCAAATGCTATAGAAATGCTGTATTTTTTTTTTTTTAACACTGATCCATTAATCTATCATCACCACCACCACCACCACCACCACATCACCATCACAGTGACTGGTTCCAGCTTTAGAAAACTCAGGCTCCACATCTCCCCAGCTCCCACCAATACCTCTCAGTCCTGACTTTGACCAGGCTCATACCCAGGAATAGTTAATCATTCGTTATGCAATGCACCAGGAGCCAAGAAGGAAGAAATGATGATTGAGACAGATGGAGTTGTTGTAGCAGGGACTTTGCCTTGTCAGGGAAAGACTCTAAGTTTTAAGCTATTAATCTTCTGAAATGCAGAAAACATGGATAGGAAAATCTGGTTTCAAGCATGAGTTGGACAAGGTGTTCAAATACTGTGAGTCCTGGAGTTTTTGTGTGTACCAGACCACCGATGCTCATCTCAGTCGATGTGTATGGACCAAACACTGTAACTATACAAAAAGTACTAGCCTGAAGCCTCCACGGGAGGAACAACCAGAACAGCATAGGTTTTTGTTGTTTTTGTCATTAATATTCATCAAGACTCGTGGCTTCTCTTAGAGAGGCTAAGGCGTGGCTCAAAGCATCAGGACAAATATCTGAAACTTCTAGCCATGGCTGTTAAGTCCAGGATACACTGGGAGCCTGGAGTTGTGTAGGCAGCTGGGAAGAGAGTGGGAGAGGTCAAGAAACAGAGGAAGCAGTGACCAAATAAGGCAAACAGCTCTTCGCGGCTGCCTGCTCAGACTGGAGTTTGACAAAATGTGAAGTGCAGACATGTTTTTCCACCAGCAAGACCAGACACTGTGGTAGATTAGGAATGTGTTTTAAAATCCCACAGTTCACAAAGGTAAGGATGTTGGTCCCAGGGCCTGGCCAGCCTCCTGCCACAAGCTAACAGCAGGGCCAGGATCTGAAAACCGCCTGTGGTTCTTGCCCAGGTCTTTCTGCCACTGGACATGCTTGGAATCATTAACCCAGGGTGGGTTCCAGACCTCCGAGGAGACTAACTAGCAGGAAGTTAAACACTACCTTTGGTTTAGATTCAAACTCACATCTGCCTTCCTGTGTTTTCATGAAAGAGAAACATGGGGAGGGGATGCAGGGGGCAGGTAGTAGTCACTGTCTACATGAACAGCACCAGCACACAGAAAGAAGGTTTTGAGTACCTGGGCCAGCCAAGATTTGCCACTTATTTTTTTAAGAGGAAAATGTTCTTTGTTCCAAAAGAAATTCAGATAAGTCTGTATGAATTTAATCACCAAACTGAAGTTGAGAGTTTGAAGAATATCTCTGTTCTGCACAATACCAAGTGACCTCTGCAGACCAAGCCCCTCCACCAAGCTGAATGACCGAGTCACAGATTCTGTGGGGAGACAGCCCAAATACCCTCCCCACTTCCTCTGCCCCAATACTACCATATGCATTCAAGTAAATTCATCCAATGCCTCCTAAGGGAGTATTAGCCACGAAATTCACCTTGGCTATGATGCGGCATAGAGGAGCCCCCTCCTGGGTCAGGCTGAACAGGTTCCCCGTGGTAGACTCCATGATGTAGATATTGTCTGAGGTATCAATTTTTCTCACAAGTGCCTGAGAGGAAAGAAAAGTTAGCTGGTTAACTGATTTCTAGCAACCCTCTATTCTTGTTTCTCAACAGAATACCAGTTGGTCCTTGCTTCTAATGGCCTCCGTGGGATCTACAACACTGTCCCACCTACTTGTGGGAGTGATAAGACCCTAGCTGTAGGGGAGGTCTGAGCCCCACTGTAAAGATGCAGAGATGAGGAATCATTTCAAACCAATAGTGCACAGAAATCAAATGAGCTCTACTCTGGTTCCTGAAGGCCTCTGCATATACCAGTTGGCTGTCTATGCGTTCACAGTGAGAACAGAAATCACGGTTGAAATAAACAAACATCAGTGTGACAGCAAAGGAGGGCCCACACCTACGGCCAAAGAATTTGCTGATTTGGGGTGGCTGTTAGACAGGGATGAACTCCATGTGGTGATGGGTTCAAGGGCTGAGACAAGCATGCTTCAGTAGCATGACCCTGCCTGGGGGACATTTGCAGTGGAATATAACTATGACAAATAGTGACACCAGAATTCTACTGACAGGTAGGTACCTCCAAGAGTAATGAATGCTATACTCATCAAAGATGAAACACTCTACTGTATGTGGAGAGAGTTACATATAGGACCACAAAATTAAGGAAGAGCCAGGAAAGCCATTAACAAATAAGATATGAAGATGATTCCTAGAAGAGTTTGGCTAATTTCTGGGGGAGAGAAGCCTTACAAATTGAAATCACTTCATAATCAGCCATTAGCTTTGGCACATGTGACTTATATTGATTATCAGCTGTTCTTACCTACTAATGAATACAGTTGTTCAAGTTTCCCCTGGAAACTGTGGATATGGAAACCTGCCTTCCTGGGTTTCTTATGAGAAGACAAAACTGCAAAATATGGGTGCAAATCTCAGGTATCCTTTCAGTGGCTCTCTGTTTGTACATATGCATGTGTGTGCACAAGTGTGTATACCTGTATATATGTGTTTGAGCATGTGTGTATGCCTGTGTGTTTATCCAGATATGTGTGCATGCACGTATGTATGTGTTTTTGCAAGCATGTGTGTGCACAGATAGATATATCTGTGCATGCATATGTGCATGTGTGTGCACAAATCTGCATATGTGTATATGAATGTGCATTTCTGTATCTCTCCATCTAATATTTTGATACAAGGTCTCTCACTGAACTCAGAGATCACCAATCAGTCAGTGAGCTCAAAGGGTCTTTCTGTCTTCCTCTTCAGCTCTAGAATGTCAGACATACACCACTCACCCGGCTTCTTTAACATGAGTGAATCTGGGATATTGAATTTAAGTCTACATTCTTGTACTGAAATCAATTTACAGGTCGAGCCATCTCTCCAGCCCTTTCTTATTTTATCTTGAAACAGAGTCTCATGCAAGTCAGGCCACCCTTGAATCTACAATCCTCCTGCCTCTGTCTCTGAGTGCTGATATTATAGACATGTACTGCAATACCTACACTATTATTTATTTTTAAATATTAAAATGGCTATGTTTTTAAATAACCCTGGTGTTGCAGAAAGGACTCTTGAAGGAAGATTCAGGCTCTAGTCTCAGCTTGCCTTTAGCTCTCTATGCTAATTAAGAATGCATTTGGCTAAGAGAAGATTCTAAAACTAAAATGCCTGAGTTCCATCCAATCCTGGCTCTGCCACTTGTGGTACTGTGCCCTGGAGCAGAGAATTTATTACAGTCTTTCTTTGCCTTGGTTTCCCCATATATACAGTGTTGAGATAAACAGCATCTTGTCTCTCATGGTGAGGATGCTCTTATCCCAACCTTGTCAACGTGCACAGAGAAAATGTCTGGAGGTACACAGTGAAGTAAAACATCATTAGCAGTCATCATTTTGTGGGTTTGAGACAATGAGATAAACTTCTTAGGACTTGGTTTCACCACTTATAAAATGATTAAAATGAAGAGATTTGGGTTATTCACACACAGCATAGTAATCTTCTACATAGAACAAATAGCCTTAGACTAAGCATGTATTTAAGCAAACTACATATAAAAAATTTTATTCTCTAAGATTTGGTAGGTACCTTCTACAAGGGAATCAACAAAAGCTAGAGTTGTTAGCTAAGATTTGTCAGCATGGATCGCAATAATGAACATACAGGTTACGTTCCTTCCCCAGTGTTTCCATGAGCAGCCACACAAGGAATACACACTCAAATGGAGATGTAGGTTTCATATATTGGGGTCTTGTACCTAAATGATAATTACCTAATGTTCCTGATGAGTGTTTGCACTTGAAGCAAATTAGCATTAAATTAAACAATTCAAGCCCAATGTCTTCTGCAATCAACTGCTAATGTTAGACCATTTAAGTCTGAGAATAATTTCATGTTAATGTCTATACACATATGTACAGCAATTACACCCCAGAATTATCTTAAGGACAAAGAAAAGTTGTAGGCATACTTTCTTACAGCATAAATTTGGAAAAACAAATGAAAAGCTCCTGTGGAATCCAGGAAGCTCTGAACATTGTCAGTCTGAACAATGGCAATCTTTAAGTCAACTCTCAACTCACATTTAAGGGACCTGAAGTACACAAAACTGACCAAGGACAAACACACATAGTCTCTAGGAGCTGGACTTTGTCCCAGTGTGATGGTTAACCCTTGTGTCCAGCCTTACTGGGTTTTACATCACCATGGAAACACACTTGTGGGTGCATCTAGGAGAGTGTTTCTAGAAAGGTTTACTGAAGAGGGAAGGCCCATCCTGAAAGTGGGTGGTAACATGCCAGGACCCAGAGTCCCAAATAGAAGTGAGCTACGTACCAGCATTGACCTCTGCTTCCTGACTGAAGACACGATATGACCAGCTACTTTATGTTCCTGCTACAGTGCCTTTCCTGTCATAATGGACAACACCCCTCTTTCAACAGTAAACCAAAACAACCCTCCCCAACTTTTAACGTTGCTTTTGTCAGATACTTTGTCACAATGACAAAAAAAGTGACAAATAAGACTGCATTTCTACTCTGGAGTTCAATAGCCCCATTACTAATGTGCACATAATTTCCCTTAGATCAGAAAAGCTAGAAGGCAAAGCAAGTATGCCATCCAGTCCTATCAGTAGCAGTCACTGAATCTTGGTTTGCACCAGCATTTATTAGTCCCAGTGAAAGTTCTAGAAATTGGGATGAAGAATTGCTCATGTCCTAGGGAACAGATTGGAGAAATCATGATGTGAGGCAGGGGTGGAGGGATAGCACTGGAAGACTAGGCAGAACCTGGAAAAGTATCAAGTGAAGCCATAGTTGCATTAACTCTTTCTCAGAGGTGAAATATCTCTTGACTGACAACACCCCATGTAGAAAGGTAAGTGTAGATAAAATGTGAGAACCAGAAGCTATTGGAAGGCCCCAAAGTGGGTGATTTCATTTCTTTCAAGAAGAAGAGCTATCCCTAAGTCTAGACAAAAATGTAAAACAAAGGGAAATACAACAATACAAAAGAATGTGCCAGAAAACTAAAGTATATGAGAAAAGCTGCACAGATCCAGAGGCCATATAGAGCCTTATGAAGTGGAGAATTTGGTGGAGTCTCTTTGGAAGTGATGGTGTAACAGTGGAAGAGAGACAAGCAGGGACCAGATTACTACTGAAACACAATGATGTAGCCCAAATAAATACTACTCAAGTCTGAACTGTTCAGAGGTATGGAGAGATGGTTCTGAGAACAGTGGCTGGCTCCGGAGCTAGTCCTCACAACCCAAAGGTGCCTGGGATCTGCCCAAGAGTGGAAACCAGAAAGAAATCTTTCAGAGAAGCCAAGGGACCCAAGTCCAAAGCAATCTTCTAGTGGGAAGTAGCGACAGCAACATCCTGACATAACATTATTTGTCTCTACAATTTTGCATATTTTTAATTTGACAGCTAAAAATTTTCGGAATATTACGCAATTTCCCGCAGATTATATGCATTGACATAAAAATAAAATCCCTGCATCACTCAGATGTAGTCACCGTAATTTGAATATCAAAACATCTTAACATCATTTAATATATGTGAAAAATATTTTTTGACATTTTTATAACTTCTCATTAACTTTATATCCACAGTGTACTTTCCTCTCAAAATTTTCCTTAATGTGAATGAACTTAAATTTTAAAGTGTGCGATTAATCACTCTTATGATACTTATCACTGATATTTGACATTTTATTTTATATACCTTTACTATAAGGTTCCAAGTGTAACAGACAAACAAACCCAAGCTTTTCCTGGTTGATTGACATCACAGTTACCATCAGAACAATTGTTGAACATGGAAAAAATTTAATAACTACAATTCTTACAAGCAAAAATTTTATTGTAAACATATCTTGATGAAATAGGTATTTAAAATATATTACATTGTCATATATAATCAATGGAATTAGTCCAGCTGCTAGTAATTAATTTTATGATTTTAAGTATTAAATAGATATTATATTTCTAGTATAAATACTTTGACAAAAAAGACTTTAACTGGTCTTTTAAATAGTGCACATCAAATTAAAAAAAAAATAAAAATCAAGCCCATTGCATTCAGCATAATCTGCATCATTTAGGACTTTGGCTCTTCTGAGATACTTTTCTTTTCAGCTAGTGTCATCGTCTAGGAATGAATATAAAAAATGGCTAAAGGAAATGGTTTCCACTTAAGTACATGCTTAAAACAGCCATTTTAAAGACTTGATATACCCTACCACTCTTCTCTTTGTTCTTATTCAAGAGCCATACACTATTCTAGAATAAAATAGAAAGAAAAGATAAAATAACTAGAGATTTCCACAACTCCCCCACCTCCAATTATACATTCTGCCATCTATCTGAATTCAGAAACCCCCGCTCTAGAGAAAACATTTATAATGCCCTTCTCAACACAGAAGTGCAAAATTCTTCAGAACTAATCATGGTGGCCTGAGGGCTTTATTGTTCCTGGATAAAGGCTTCTCCTTTACTTGATTCCCCACCCCCAGGATTTGGGGGGACAGGGGATCTGGGATGTGTAATAACCATAAGTCTCCTCTAAGAAGTTACAGAATTGCTAGCAAAACCCACATGCATTCCTGGGAGAGAAAAAATGAAAATTGAAGATCTACAAATAGATTTACTTAAAATGCTATGTGCTTACATGTCTCCTGGGACTCTGTCAGGAAACTGAGAAAAGCAGTGCATCTAACATGGTTCAATGATCATCAGCTTAGGTCACCTGAAAGAGTCCTGTCAATGCAACCCCAGGGCTGGCAGCGCATCATACATGGGAGCAAACATGAAAGTTATTCAGCAATGGAGGGTGCCAAAGAATGCACACCAAGCACATCCGTGCAATGTACTTACAAATTCTTGACTTTGCAGGAAGGAGAAAAATGTTCAAATGTCCTTCTGTGAGAACAGGGACATTTTTCTCCCATATATGGTAAATACAGTAGCATAATTAATCTCCAGTGGCTCACTTCCCCTCACAGGTATATGTTCACATGTGCTTGTGGCAATGGACAACTAAAATAAATACTGTGGTTGTCTTCCTGTCCAGGCCACATCTAAGACTGTATTCTCTTTTTTTCTCAGCTGTAGTGTACATTTAAGGCCTCTGGGAGCCCTAGGGATGAAATCTAAAGACAAAATGATGCCTGGAGTTTCTGCCATTGGGGCTGAGAACTGGCCTGCATAGCAGTAGTGAGGTAATACTAGGTCTGAGCTACTAACTTTCTGGGCACTTCAGTTAAGTTTGGGATGAACCTGTACCAGTCAATTTTCTGAAACCCCCTCCCCATTACTGGGGAGACAGCCTAGACTCTAGCCATGAAGGAAACCAGAATGCCTATACTGGCTAATTTTGGTTTTCAACTGGACAGGCTCTAGAATCACCTAGGAGAGACATATCTCTAGGCATGCTTGTGATTTCTAAATTAAGTCAACTGAGCTAAGAAAACTCATCTTCTCTTTTTACAATCTAAAATTTATTGTTTAATGTGTGTAACTTCAGGGAATTTATTTTTCTGTGCTTTAGTTTTTATCTATAAATATAAAAGCACTACAATTTTCTTGAAATTTTGTTATATTTATTTAGTCTGACTGTACATGTGTGCATATTCCTTGGCTTATATGTGTTAGTTAAAGGGTATCTGTGGGTATCTGTTCTCTTCTTCCAAGATGTGGTCCCTTGACCCACAAGTATATCTCTAATACACTTATATCACACTCCTTGGTGCCTTTATTAACTCCAATAATACCTACAGCAGTCCTAAGAAAACTCATCTTAACTGTGAGTGGCACCATTCTACAGGCTGGATTCCCAGTGTGAATAAGGAAACCGTGAGCTGAGAACTGGCATTTACCTTTCTGCATCCTCACTGCAGATGTGATATGACCTCACTGGCATCCCTGCTGCCCTGACTTGGACTCACCTGCAAACATAAAGTCATAACAAACTTCTTTCCTCAGATTGCTCCTAACAAATTTTTTGATAGCCATGAGTAATGAATACACCCCCTTGCAAAGAAACTGGATTAATCCCCCACCCCTGGTTGGATAAGCAGTAGTTGTTTTCCATTTGATTTTTCTCCCAGGAATCTATAAAATAAGATGGAAGAAATGTTTGGAAATGCCACTTCTCTGGCAAGTGCACTTGGGCTGTCTCTGCACTGCTATTTAATCTCACTGCAGCCTTGCTTCACCTGCTCTGGACAACTTGCTGGGCAAAATCTGAGAGTGGCAAAAAGAATCAGAAGGAAATGTTAGGCCAATTGTCAGGAAATTTTAGGCCAATTGTCAGGAAACATAGACATGATTCCATGGCCATGACATCATAAACTGCCTCTCAGCACCTAGAAGTAAACTGGTCTCTGACAATGGACCCACTAAGGAGCTGATTTATCCTTTGGGACTGCAGCTTCAGGAAGATAAATGATGCCCCACAGACAGCTGGATTCCCTCTGCTCCATCTGCCACCAGCCTAAACAATACCCTCCTTACCAAGTAGTTAAAATAACATCAATACAAAATTATGAAATTAGGACACTCCTTCAGCAAAAACTACTGTGTTCTTTTAAGGTAGAGTATATTTACAGTTAATAATATACAATCCAGAAAGTGTCACCAAATACCTTGTGTAATTTCATTTACCCTGACCCAACCCACTGTAACAGCAATGAAAGCTAGGGTTAGAAAGATTAAGTGACTTGGCCAAGTGTGCAAAATGACTTAGTAGCAGTCAGGATTTGAACTCTTGGTTTGAAACCATATGCCTAGTCTACTACTTCCACCCCATGATGTCCACATTCATAGAATTACCACCTGTGGAGAGAGAAGGACATTCAACCCAATTTCAATCTACTATCTCTCTCCTCCAGTTATTACTGGCCCACCTTAGCTAGGGCAGCCCCTCATATTGCTGGGAGGCCCTACTACTCTACATGCAATATCCTGGAGATTACATCCAATGACCTTAGTACACTTCTCTTGTGTACTCCAAAGCATTTTGTTAGATTTTAATGCTCACTTCTAGGTTGAGCATCTCCCTGCCTCCCTCAAATATTCTGAAAACCTTTTATCTCCACATGTACATGATGAATAATTCTCATTGTCAACTTTACTGGATTTGGAATCACCTAGGAGATACACTTCTAAGCATGCCTGTGAGAAGGTTTTCAGAAAGGGTTAACAAAGACGGAAGGTATGGGACCCTGACTGTGGGCAGTACCATTCAGCATGCTGGAATCCCAGGATGAATAAAAAGGGAGGAAGGAAGAAGTCTGCTGAGCATTAGCCATCTCTGCTCTCTACTTCCCTCTTCTCAAACATGAGGTGTACAAGCTGCATGTTCCTGCCACTGTGAACTCCTGTCACATGGACTAGTCTTCTCTCAAACTGTGAGCCAAAGTAAAACCATCTTCCCTTAAGATACTTTTTGCCAGGCATTTTGTCAATAACTAATCAGAGGTCCAAAACTGGACTTAATTATATTCCAGGAAGAGTCAGGACAATGTGGAGTAATATGTCATTATTGTTCTTGTTGTATGAATTGCTTCACTATTTATATGTGATTTTAGAGATTCACATACTCTGCCTTAATAGCCAACATAGCTCCATAGTGGTAAAGGAATGTCTCCAAAATGCATGCTGCCAAAAGCATTGCCCCAGGATCCAAGCAGAAGTAAATAGACATTTAACTTTTTAAAATGTGTTTCTACCAGTTTGAAATATACCGCTTGGCCTTCTCCACCTGTATTGTTCAAATCATCAAGAGATATGTGCCTTAGAAATACACAGACAAAACAAATCAAAATCCCTGCTGCAGGGAGACAAAGATCTTGTGAATGTAAGAGGATACATCTCTGAGCTTGCCTGTGAAAGCATTTTCAAAGAGGCTTAAGAAGGCTAGAAAGCCCACCCTGAGTCTGGGTGGTACCATCCCAAGGTAGCATGGATCCTTGGGAAGATCAGCAAAGGAGAATGAGCATCACAGAAGCTCCTGTGCAGATGAAGAGGTTTTGTTTTATTTATATCAAGACACTCCAGATATAGGTTCCTGGTATCCTAGGTTCCCCCAGCATCATAGGGAATGACATTGAGTCCTTGGTTTAATAAACATGTGTGTAAACTCAACATCAGAAAACTTGTCTACAGCTAATATGTTTCCTGAAGTCACCACTGTCTTTCAAAGGAATTTGCTAAGGTGAGATTCGTCCAATCTTCAGGGTGAGCATGGCAAGCTGGACCTGTAAGGGACTTGGAAGACACCATGGGGGAATGCTGAGAAGAAAGGGGAAAATCACCAAAAGAGGAAGTTATCAGGAAGAAAATAAATATGCAGACACATCAAGGACAGACTTTGTCATCCCTCCCTGAAAAGCAGAGCTGTGGGGATTTACCTGTAACACAAGAGTAGCTAATACAGGTCAGCTGCCAGGCCAGGCATCAGAGGTCTGGGCAGTCATACCTTCCAGTAGGACAGTAGCCAGCCAGAAGCTTAGGAATATGTCCTACTCTGAATAAATTCAGAATGAGGGACAAGCAGAATGAAGCTTGGCCTAGGCTGTCAGATACATGGTCCAAGTCTCCAGAAAGTCCTGGCCTTTCCCACAACTCTCTGACATAAAGGCAGAAGAAACCCTACCCCATGGCTCCCTGTTAGAACAAGATGCACTACCCTTGCTTAGAAATTCCTCTGATGAAATGGGACCCCAGAGTTTTAAGTCTTCTTCAGACTTCAATATTTCTGTTCATCATGCACTAGAATTTCTTGCCAACATGGACAGACTTGTTTTAATGCTTCAGTTTGTGACATGAACTCTAAAGTGAACATCCTTGCTCTTCCATGTCATTGATAACATTGGTTCACTAAGAGTGCCTATCTCAGAGCCCCTGTGCCCAAGAGCCCCAATGTCCTTATGGCCCCAAAGCACAAATGCAGCCTTGAAACCCTCCTTCCATTTGTTTCTGAGTCTAAGGATAGGAAGAGTACCCTTTGAGGACCCTCTTGTGGCCTGAGAATACTTAGGACCAGCTGCACTGGCACAGGAGTAGGAACAAGGACCAAGAGAGGACTTGCAGGAGAATCAGGCCATAAGAGCCAGACCCTATGCAAACTGGGATACACACAGGAAAGGAAGAGAAGAATCTCTGAGCTCATTGGAGAGGCCTATTTTGGAGAAAATCAGACTTTTATTATTTATGGGAGGCTTTTATTTGGTGGTGGGAAAGAATGGTAAGTATGTGACACAGTATTCCTGGACTATAAATAACATGTAAATAGCTCTTATAATGAAAACCTTATGGAGCCTGCTGTATTGAGAGGCATCAAGAATAACAAAGTCAGGAGAGGGAAATAGTGTGTATTTAACCCAGCCTGCCTACCTGCTCTTCACTTCTTGCTTTCATTCCTGGGAAAGTTTCACCTCGCAGATCATGCAGAGGGGTGGGGAGGAGCGACATTAAGGACCTCGACATTGGCTCTGTTGTGAACCAGTTTGTGGTGCATCTGTTGTCAGACTAAAGACTGCACCACACCCTCTTTCTGGAATCAAGTATGAGCCTGCCTAGAGGCAGAGGATGACCTTTTTAGTGTTCTCTATGGCCAGGTCTTCAAAAGTTGGCTCAACCCAGTCCTGGTAGCTTATCTTCTTCAAGATCAGCAGGACCCCTGTGTGCGCTGTGAATAATAGCTCAACAGAGAAGATTCAGGGAACTGAGAACAGTGCTGAAAAATACTGGAGGCTCTGGCAGCACCTTGCCCTGTGACTGGCTAAATCTCTCTCCTCTCTGAACTCCAGTTCTCACATCTGGAAACTCCAGAGTTGGGTTAGATGTTCCAGAAATTCTGACTGAATCTTGACAATCTCCACATAGATGCTGGAAAGGACAGTGGTGGTCTGAAGAGGGTTCCTCTCAAAGCCACTTTGCATTTTCTCCCAGTCTGGCTGAATCACTCAGTGCCCCTCCCTCCATGCTGATCTCACAGTGTCCTCTGTCTCCCAATCCACACTGACCTGCACTTCCCGTGTGAGGGCAAGTTCCAGTAGCTGGCCAAAGTGCTGGCCCAGCATGCTCAGGGTCTCACTCACACAGGCCTTCATTGACTTCAGAACATGCTCATTTTCCACCTGGAGGCACCTGGGAGAAAGAACCAGGGAGTGAGTCACCAGAAGGAGTAGTACTTGGTTGAACCACAGCTGTGGCTAGGGCAAACCTAACTTGCTCAAAGAATGGTGTGTGGGAAGAACAGACTAGAGGGAAGACACTGATCCCAAGAGAATCAGGGATGGAATCTGCCAACCCGATTGTCCCCTGGCCTATTGGTATATAGAGAAGTGCTGGCTCATCACATTTCCCTGTTGGCGGAAAGTGCTATCACGAGGGAGTGGCAAAGTCAGTGGGTTCTCCCTGGGATAGCGGGCTATCATTAAGGTTAAGTAGTCTGGTCTCGGTGGTGCCTGGGTGGAGGGGCAGTTACCTTTGGAGAAGGTAGTGCTCCCTCTATAGAGCTTGTAAGAATTGCTGCCTATGCACAAACAAGACTCAAGCAATGGCAATACCAATGGACACATTAACATGGAAAAGGTCAAGTTTGAGGATCCCACCTCAGGCAAAGACTCACAGGCAATGAATGACTATGGGAGAAGAATTAGCCTTGTTTCTTATAAGTTGTTCAATCTAAAGTGCTCAGCCATGAAACTACGTACACATACCACCAAAATAGAAAAATAGACTCAGAAAGTTGTGTGTGTGCATGCATGCACACACACATCATATGCAGACACATATACACAGGAATGTATGTATATAATAATAAAATAATCAAAATAAAAAAGACTTAGTTGATAGTGGGGGCATGAGAGGACATTGAGGGAGAAAAATAATATGGCTCTATTTTAGTTTGAAACTTATTTTTAACAAGGAAAAAAATTGCTGCCACAATATGGGGGGGGGGGGGGCGGGAAGCTGCTTCCAAAGTTTTTCTTTCCAGACAAGAAAAGCAGAGGGGATTAGTTGAGGTCCACCCCATGACCTGAGAATACTCTACCCAGAAAGGAAAGAGATTCTCCGGCTTCCCACAGATGTCAGATTCCAGGCTTGAGGCATGATGGGTAAAGGAGCATGTCAACACACACTCTGGATATATGTCAATATGAGGTTGAGTGTGTATGTGTGCGTCTGAACGTGAACTCGGGTATGTTTATGCTGTGAGAGAGTGGGGAGGGGCTGTGGGTGGTTGTCTGAGTGTGTGTTTATGTGGCTGTGTGAGAGAGAGAGTGGGTGTCTATGAACAGCTCTGTCTCTGTGCATATGTGTGGATGTGTGAGTTCAACTTTCATGTTACCTGGCTCTTGCCTTCAGATTGTAGCCCAAAGAAGTTCTTCAAACCTGAAGGAAACCTTTCCCCATTATTTCATTACCTCAAACAACTTTGCACTAACACCCAAGGCTCTCTTCTACCTTTCCCTAGCCTCTGATCATGGGACAAGAACCTCATGGGAATCTTTCACTACTTCATTTTACTTTTTGGTTTTATTATGTAGCCCTTGCTGGCCTGAAACTCATTATGCAAACTATGCTGGACTTGTAGCGATCCTCCTGCCTCTGCCTTCTACGAGCTGCAATTACAGACGTGCATCACTATACTGACTTCAAGATAAACTTTTAAGAATAAACTTTTTCAAGATAAACTTTTTCTGAGAATGCCCAGATAAAGAAACTCCAGCCTACCACCACCTAGTGCAACCACTGACATCCAGAGGAGAGACTAGTCCCTTCAAGAGCCAGAAGGCCGGCTGGTCAAGCAGAGAGCACAGGGCGTACTCACCTCTCCGTGACTACAGAGAGCTCAGAGCATTTCTCCATGAGCAGCTTCTCCGCCTGTAGTTAACAGAAAAGATCAGTGTGATTCCACTGAGGACCAGCTGCTGCACTGGACACTCTGGGGCATAAAGGTGGAGGGGGAAACAGGCAGAGAAATGAGAACACACTGTGACCTGGGACATAGATAGCCAAGGAGGTCAGGGCCAGCTGCTTTGAGAGACTAAGGAAGGCTGGTGTGCAATTAGTTATACTGTGGGATCTGGGAAGCCTCCTGGAGGAAGAGCTGTTTAAGCCGAGTTTAAAGAAATGAATGCCTGCACAATGAAGGAAGGAAACGTTTGAGGTGAAAGATACAAGAAAGAGAGAGAAAAATGATGATGAGGAGGGTAAATGGTCAGTACACTTTTGACTTTGGGAAGATTCTAATGTGTTTTGGAATCAGAAAATCTGGATCTGAACCTTCCTCACATCATCCCCTGCTTAGCTTCGGGCAAATGGCTCAGCTTCAAGCGGCTATCTTCTCAACCATGATACGAATCTGTTCAGTCAACTGCTTGACATGTTTTACATGTTATAACCCAGTCATCCTCCTAGAAAACATGCTGCTATACCTATAAGCACTAAGACATAGAGGAGTCAAGTAACTTGCCAAAGTCACATAGTGTGGACTGACAATTGAAGCCAATCAGTCTGTACTCAGGTTTTCTTTTTAATATACTTACCCACTGTCAACCTGCTCACAATGGGTACACAGGTTAAATGAGATATTTATAAAAAATAGAAAACACCTGCCACAATGCCTTGCATAAATTATTTATTCATTTCATGTCCTCACTATCCTTCTCTACTTTGTTAGACAAGAGAGGCTACTGGCCAGGAAAGGTTCAGACCCCAGAACTCAGGAAGGCATTCCCAGCCCAGCACCTACTAGCTCTATCCCAACATGGCTGACCTGGCCCATTTCCTGTGAGGTTGTCCTGCTGATGGAGCTGTACTCGCTGACCATGGAGCGTGCATGGCACGTCAGACGCACACTCATGCTGTGCACACGTGCCCAGCGGTTCTGGGCCAGCTTCTGTCCGATCCTTCGAAGTTCTGTGCTGATGACCCAGCCCCGCTTCAGGAGCAGCTGTAGAGGATCTCCTGGACCAGGACCACCTGCTAGGATAAGGTCACTTTGCATGTCTTCCTCCAGGCTGATGGGCTTTGCCTGCAGGACACACATGCACTCGCACTCAGTCATGAGCTTCAGGTCCTCCATCCATCGCTGAACCGAGTCCACCTGCATGAAGTGTAGCCTGCAACCATAGAACAGTGGCAGAGTGACTGCCAACACCCCACGCTTCCCAGACAGCTCCCTTCCCAGGCCATCAGTGTTCACAGAGCATCTAGTTTAAGTTCAGCATTGTATTTCCAATCCTCTTCATTATTTCTCATGGTCACTATCCAATACCTAATAAGATGGAGGTGCAATCCTTTGAGGGCAGGTGACCAGGCCAATGAATGACAGGCCATGAATCCTGACAGAAAGGTACCAACTAAAAGAGGCATAAAGTAAGCTGTGTAACCTACATGGGCATATTGAGTGCACTTTCTTAAAGTAATGCCTTCCCCAAAGTTGGTAGCAATGAAAACATTTTCCCAAAGAAGCAGAAAAGGCAATATACAGAGTACAAACACAAAAGAAGACAATGATACACAAATGATACTCTAGAGAAAATGTTCAAAGGAAAGGTAGAAATCCTAAGGGTTCTTTAGGGATGATGGCATCAAAGTCTTTCCCTTCTGTCTTTCAACTTTCCTCTCATTTCCAGTTTGTCTATAGTGCAAATGTCTATAAGCAAATGTCAGCTTATGATGAACCAGATTAGCTCCATTTACTCAGTAGCTTCAGACATTAATGAGATACTGAACACATCATGAGTTCAACATATTTAGTACTGTGTATGTGTCAGTACTGTGGGGAAGCCAACGCTGGGTTTCCACTCACAAGGAGCTTCTGGGCATCTTAAAGGAAGAAGATGTGTGGGGAATGAGAAGATACAGGAGCCCTCACCATCATCTTCCAGCATGACAGGACAGTTGATTGCAACCTTCATCAGCCAAGTATGAACTAAGAATAAGCTGGGCACCGGAATTCATTGCTCACTGCTTCTAGTGTGAATGCAAATATGACTGTCCACTTCATGCCACTGCTACAGTGCCTACCCAGTGAACTGAATCCTCTCCAATCATAAGCCAAGATAAATTCTTCCTTACGTTACTTTTCTCAGGTATTTGGTCACAGCAATTATTTGGATGTACTTAATACACCTCCCAGGCAGAAAGACAAAGCTTTGACACCAAGATGTATTAATCCGATCCCCTCCCTGTGCTTCCAAACTAAACAGAGTCATAGCAACTGGAGCTGTTGCCCACACACGATGCTGACGATGGAACTTCGGCTGTTGAGGAGAAACTCCAGGATCACTAGGGTCCAAGTGTCATTTCTGATGCCTGTTAGCTACAGAACTCTGTCTGAAACACATGAGAATCTCTAAGCAGATTTTAATCAGCACCCTCCCAAAGAGTGAAGGTCTTCTGGGGATTGAGAGCAAGATGAGGCTGACCTTTCAGACAAAGATAAGAAAAGACACTCTCAGAGGAGTCGGCTGTACTGTTGTTTGGACGCATAGAGGCAAAAGAGGTATGTTTGAGATAAGCCAGTCAAAGGGACAGTGAGTCAGTCCCTCAGATTAAATTTGTGCATTTAGAAGAGCAAGAACAGTGAGGAGACAGAAAGAACAGAAACCACATCTTGAGGGTAGGATCCAATCATACTGAAAGCCCTAGCACACTGAAGGATGACGGGACATCACAGAGGGCTGGAGACTGGAAGAGACTAAAGCTAGGTAAATCACAGCATTAATAACCATGTGCCAGGGCCAGCTTTCAGTATACTCCTTGAGAATGAATATGAAAAAGAACACTGAATTTTCTGAGTGGAGACACACTTATCCCTGGCTGGCCAGGATGTGTTAGCCAGCTCTCTGTGACTGCAACAAAGCACTCGAGGTGATTTATAAAGCAGGCAAGAACTGGTTCTGTTCATAGTTTCAGAGTCTATGGTTACCTAGTTCCATTGCTTTGGGGACCATGGTTAAGATACAAATGCTTCTTTCAATGCCCATGCCCCGAGCAATCTCACCGGCTTTCCCTAAGGCCCTGCCTCTCATTCCTCTTCTCAACAGTACTGGCTGGAAACAAAGTGTTTAACAAAGGAACTTTTGGAGAACACCTAGGAGCCAAATCATAACACATATCAGGACCTCCAGTACAGCCTCCAAGGGGAAGCCCAGAAGGAGAGAAGGAGACTAGAGCCACAAATGCCCCAAGCCTAGACCATAATGGAAAGCCTGTAGACCCAATGCTCGCTCAAGCATTGGTCAAACTCCTTACCTCTGACCCACACAGGAGGCACACTCAGTCTTTGCTCTTTAAAATCTATGATAAGGATGAGAAAGACAGTGCGAATTTAGAAGCTGTGTAAATTACAGTCTCAATCAGTTCCTCATTCTCCTGGCAAACGTAGATTGACAAAACTATTGATTTATCTGGGATATGTGTTTGTGCCTGTATGTCTGTGGTCATGAATTCATCTAGGTGTCTATATTACTAGATGTCCTCCTGTGTGGCTGTGTATGGGTTTATCTCCCAACCTTCACAAGTGCTGAGATATGTGTGTGTGTGTGTGTGTGTGTGTGTGTGTGTGTTTACCAGTCTCGTGTCACATAAACTTGATTAAAAATAAAGGAGGTGGGGCTTGAGCGTGGGCTCAATGACTCAGTTCCTAAGAAAAGACTAAAAAAAGAAAGAGACAAGTAACTCTGTGGTGAAGACTGACAGACATTATATGGCCTGATGAGCAAGGTCAGCATCACGAATGTTGGATCTTGTTGATCATGTTTACAGCATGCATCCATCCAGTATGTTAAGAGGGGGCACGTCAGAGCTGTGGTATTTTTTTCTTCAAAATATATGACCTCAATCTCATGGTGAAAAAGCATCAGACAAATCCTAATTATTGCTTTGTGCTGCCTAGTTTTATGTCAACTTGACACAGCTAAAGTGCTTTTAGAATAGGAACACTCAGTTAAGAAAACACTCCCATCAGATTGGAATTCGGGGAACCTATGGTGCTTTTTCTTGATTGCTGATGTGGAAGAGAGCTCAGCCAATTCTGGGTAGGTGGTGGTCCAGCAGGTGAAAAAGAGAAAAACAAATATCTAAATAACCCATGAGGAACAAGCCAGTAAGCAGCCCTCCTCTATGACCCATGCTTCAGCTCCTGCATTCTGGTTCCTGTCTCAAGTTTCTGCTGACTCCCTTTGATGACATGATATGAAAGTGTGAGCTGAAAGAATCCCTTTTCTCCCCAGGTTGCTTTTGGTGGTGGTGGTTTGTCACAGCAACAGAGACCCTAGCTAAGATGGGAATCACACTACAACACAATATGGCTCTGCTCCTTTAAGGAACTGTTGAACTGTCAGTCATCGAAACAAGAAAAATGGGAGGAACTGTCATAAACCAGAGGAGACCTAGGAGATATACAGAAGATGGTGTTCTGGGAGGGATTCCTGAAACAGAACAACAGCATGTGTGGGCAAACTGAGGAACTCTAGATATCATCTGAAGTTCAGTTAAATAGTTAAATAGCAATGGATCTATGACCGTTCCTTAGTGTGACAAATAAAACTTATAAATGATCAGGGAACTTAGGCACGGAGCCAGGAGAAACACATCCTACTGTCTCTGCAACTTTCTATACAGCTAGAGCTGTCTCCATATGGGCAATGGTTGTTTTTAAAACAATGACGTTTCTCCCTATGCTTTTTCCTTAATCAAAAGCCTGAGCTGAACTGGTTGTCCCACCATATGTAATGAGTCCCTCGGGAGGAAGGCTGGTGGGACCTGGCTAATGAGGCAGGAGTTGGGGCTTCTTCAGAAAACCTTGGAGTGGAAGGAAAGAGGAACACTGCTTGGTCTGTGGGGCAAATCTACTGACTGTGTTGTCTAGTGGGGGCCTCCTGATTTGTCCTTAAAACTTACTGCAGCTGAATCTCAGGTGGCTTCTTAGACCTGTATCTTCTGCTCCCTCTGAAGCCATGCCTTAAGACCCCTCTGATTAGGTCCCAATGCCCTGTCTCTTTCCTCAATCATAAAAGATAAACAGCATTAGTGTTATGGTTTTCTCAGCCCAAGGAGTGGCACTATTAGAAGGTGTGGCCTTGGAGTAGGTGTGTCACTGTGGGTGTGGGCTTTAAGACCATCAGCCTAGCTGCCTGGAAGCCAGTATTCTGCTAGTACCCTTCAGATGAAGACGGAGAATGCTCAGGTCCTCTTGTACCATGCCTGCCTGGCTGCTGCTGTTCCAGTCTTGATGATAATGGACTGAACCTCTGAACCTGTAAAAAGCCTCAATCAAATGTTGTTCTTATAAGAGTTGCCTTGGTCATAGTGTCTATTCACAGCAATAAAACCCTAACTAAGACAGTTAGCCAGAGTTTCCTGGGTTGGTAGCCTATTGTCATCCATCTCAAGTTAAGAAGGCTTGCACAGTGAATGAGTGGCATGTAAGGATAGACAGAGCCTGCACAGACAGCTTTGAGGTCATTTTCCTTTTCCTGATATCGTTATTGAAATTTAACACATGTACATAAAAGTACAAGATTGAGCTGGATACATTTTCATATGGTCAATGTACACACATAGCCACATTTTTTTAAAAGGGAAGAAACAATCTGTTATGTTATAATGTTAGCACTCAGGAATCAGAGACTGGAGGATTGCTTCAAGTTCAAGGACATCCCAGACTATATTGTGAGTTCCAGACCAACTTGGGTGACAGAGTTGGACCCTGTCTCAAAGAATAAAGAGGGAAGGGGTGGTGTTACCAGCCCCAGGGCTCCCTGATACCGTTTCTACATCATTATTCCACTAGGATCTCCAGGATTCTGATTCTTTTCCAAATAAGCAAGTTTTTTTCATAAGCTTTTTGAGCCTTAGCATCATCATATTTAAAATAAAACAAATAGATCCTCTTACTTAGAGCTCATGAAAGGTGTGAGCTAAGCAGTGAGTGTGAGGGTCAGACAGGCTGCATGACAGTTTGCTGCTCCTCACCGTTATCAGGACAATAACTAGAAATGCGCTAATGACGGGCACTTACTGAACACAATACACACGCTGAGCCCAGCCCAGCGACAAGAGTTTATGTGAATTCTTGTTTTTGCTCCCCAGAACAATAGTCTTGATTAGGCATCATTTGGCCCGAGATGAGAAAAGTGAGATGCAAAACTAAACTCTAAGAAAAAAAAAAAAAAAAAAAGGCACAGCCCCAAGATCAAACCTTGATCCCTCTGGCTCAGGAGCCTACCCTTGGCCTTTATGTTCATACATAGTAGGCATCAAAAACTATGTAAGTGAGCAAAGACCACCTGGCATGAAGGTATGAAGAATAGCCTTACAGTGAGAGCTGGAAATAAGTTCTGTTCTCGCAAGGATAGAGTAGAAATATTTTTTTTGCCCTGTGGTAAAAATTTAAGACTTGGGCAAAGTAGCTAACCAACATCCCCCCCCCCCCCCAAAAAAAAGACATGGTAATAATGATTTCATTTTTAAATAGAAATAGTTGGAGCAGATGTTAAGAGGAATGGAGAAAGCTTCTGTGTATGACATTTTACAAATGTCCCTGTCCCTGCTCTGCATGGTAGGACTAGGCCTTTAGCAACTGCTGCCCCATTCTCTGAGTGGTGATTCTCTAAGGAGTACCGCCTAAAGCTCCCGGGGGCAAGTGCCTGTCCCCACATGACATCAATAATATACAAAACATTCTCTACAGCTGGAAACAAAGCTTAGAATAGTGAGAGCTATCTCCCAAGCAAGCCCTGGCCAGCCTACTTCAGTGACCCTCTGATGCTGCCGCCTGCCAGCCTGTGCTGTGGTGCACATGCAGCTGACTTCTTGTCCTGCCATCATGACGGGTCATGGCATTTCTTCAAGAGTCTCAGGAGCTCCCACAGTTTACCTCATGTGTCCTTGCACATGAGGTAAATCACAGAAGAAGCTGACTCAGATCTGTCTCCCACTAACCCTTAAACTAACTGGCCTCTAGTGGCCTCTAATGTCATACCCAAGCATGTCCCCTCCTCTTGGCTGCCTTCCTTTCTGGCTCAAGGCATCCTCTTAGTACCCCAGTGGACAGTTCTGTTAGCAATTCCTTCTACCTTTTAGGTACTGGCTCCAGGCGTGGCTTGGGTCTTTTGAGTATCACTGTGGCTTCTGGTGGGCACCACTGTTTACTGGATTACCTGGCTTCAGATCCCAGCTCTGACATCTGCTGAATTGTCTGGGTAAATTATATGGCTTCTCTGTGCTCTAGAGTCTTTGTTGGCAAGTAGGGAAAGGTCATAGTGCCTCATTCCCAGACTCTTGGCCATCATTAAATAAAGTGATTGTTATATTCATATATTTAAATATAATGTGAATATATTTATATTGATATGTTTATTTTATAAAATATATAATCCTGGGAAGACATAATATTTTATGTGTAGTTATTGCTAGAGAAATTTTAATAAATCAGCGTATGCATCACCATTAGATACTTAGAAGTGAACAAAACAAGAAACAGTCTAGAAACATGGTGTGACATAGTTTTTTCCATCTCTCCAAATTCCCACATAAAAACTCCATGGAGCAACTATGAAACAGAAATTTTCAAAGATAAGAAGTACTAAAAGCTGAGGTGAACTTGCTTTCCCACCAACAACACCTGATGGCCTCTTGTGAGAAGATTAGGGAAGCAGCAGATGGTAACTGATGAATGCAGATAGAGAGACCACATAGTAGTGTCGTGGTATTTACTAGAAAACGTGATACAACTGTTTGAGAACAGCAGCTGCAAGGACAAAGATGTGTTCAGCTCTTCACTATCTGGGGATCAGATGAATAGTATGACTCCTCAACACTGGCCTGCCAGGAAGCTCTTCTATCAAAACAGGGGAAGTGTGAGGGACACCAGAGGCAGAGGAAGGAGGAAATAGAGCTAGAAATACTGAATGGCCAAAGCAGGAAGTCAGAAGTGTGACTTCCCACCTGCTCCTGAAAGCTCCTGATGCCTAACTTCTCATAACACCAAGCAACACCAAGCACTTAAATCTCATGCTACCTACAGCTACTGTTAAAAACAAACAAACAAACAAACAAAAAAACAACAGCAAAAAAAACCCATACTATCCCTACAATGAGAAAATGAGAGAAAAGCATACTCACAAGAACTTACTATCTGATTAAAGACTTAATTTTTTAAGAAAATTAGGCAAGACTTGAAGGAGAAGCATAAATTCTCAGAATGAAGATGACCTAATTCAGGGAAGAGTTAAAAATGAAATAAGCAAATTCATTTCAGATAGTGAAGAAACAATGGTAACACTAAACAATAATAAGTATGCAATAACACTTTTTAAAAATCAGATAGAAAAGGGGAAACCTTTAAAAAAACAAGAAAGTTATTAAAAGAATTTAAGGGATAATGACAAATATTAAAGGTAGGTAATGGGAAATAAGCACACAGGAGAGACATTCCAGAAGATAAAAGGCAAAGTGAGAAACCATAAACACTGAGAGAGCTGCACACCAGGGAAACTTTCCAAGGAGGAAAAAGACCTAAAGAGACATGTTAAAAGAGCAAACTGCATGCATGGAAACAAAGACATCCATCCTAGACTTAGTCTATTAAGAATACTGAACAGGAAACAAGCCAGATGTGGTACACTGCATTCCTGCCCTCTCTGCTTTTAACATGTGGAGGGAGAAAAATTAGATATTTGTGGTCATCATGACCTATGTACAAGGCCAGATGAGACTACATAAGACTATCTAAAATGATGTAAATAATAAAGATTAACAAAGCTAATCGAGAAAAAGGGAAGAAAGGGGGAGATGTGTGAAGGGGCCCCTTGTACATCTAAGGAAAGTACAAGTTATTGGTTAAGAATGGAACTGTATGCAAACATTAGATATTTTTGGACCAACGTCTTATTATAAAGTAGTCATAATGAAATACTCAAGAAAATGAGGTGATAATCAAAGATTTTATATTCAGCCATAAATACTCAAATAGAGAAGACGGAATCCTGGGCTCCTGTAGGAAAAATTCTTGGAGAATAAATAACCCTTCAAGAGTGGTTAAGAAAGAGGGCCAGAGAAATGGCTCTGCAGTTAAGAGCATTGGCTTCTCTTCCAGAGGACCCAGGATCCATTCCCTGGCTGCACACAGCAGCTCACAACCACCTGTAACTCCAGTTCCAGGAACCTGATGCCCTCCTTTTGAACTCCACGGACACCATGCATGTATGTGGTGCACATACATGCAGGCAGGCAAACACTCATACATATAAAATAAATAAATCTCTTTTTAAATGGTTAAGGAAGGGCTTAGGTGTCCTCCTGTTGCAGGGTGCTTGCCTATCACACCCAAGGCCTTGCATTCCAGCCTCAGCAGTGAAGCAGACTATTAGGAAGATAAAATTGTGAAGACATTGACACTGGTTAATAAAGGCGATGAATGAGAACAGAGTCAAAGACTACACCCTGATCTGTGACTGCAGCAGTAGAACAGATGTAGAAAGGAACTTGGAAGCCAGTGCTGAACTCTGATGGAGGCAGACACCTAACAGACCTTCATTTCTGCTTCTCAAGATGTTCAGTTTCTCACTGCCCTCCATGGAACTTCGTTCCACACATGCAGATGTGTGTCCCATGTGTCCTCACAGAGTCCATCTGGACATTCGCTCTTCTACTGAACCACCATTTACTAAGTGCCTGTGATGCGCCAGGAAGTGGGATAAGACAGCAAACAAAACAACCTACACTAATCCCCTTACAGAGAAGGCAAGCAATAGGCGGGAAAGGAAGTGATAAAAACAGAATAAATAAGAACTGTGTGGTGTTCTGGGAACTGATCATTTCTGCTGAAAAGGCAAGGTAGAATCGGGGATATCAAGAATGCTTCTGTGAGGCACAAGACCATTGCCTTTGTAAATGAATGGTCATGGTACAGCTTCTTGAGACTGTAAGTCATGCGCAAAGTCTCTCAGGAGGCAAGAAGATCAGCCATGATAAAATATGGGAACTGTGTTCACCACAGTACAGGGCACAGGCAAAGGCCATTGGAGGGAACTAATAGGGAGACAGGGTAGCTATGGTGGAGTATATGGGAGAAAAAGTAAACGGTGAACTCAAGAAAGGGTTTGCCAGCACATCAGTGGCTTTTGAGGTTATATAAACACTTTGAGGTTTGTTCTGTGTAATAGAATGTTTCTTGGATTCTCCTAGGACTATCATCACAAGTATCATTTGGGACCACCCAGCCCATATACCTCTCTATAACCCAAATGATCCAGGTTCTAATACATTTATTCATTTTCTCTCTGTCTCTCTCTGTCTCTGTCTCTCCCTCTTTTCCTCTCTCCTCCCCCTCCCTCTGTCCCTCCTTTCTCAACAAAACAACTCCTAGATTAATTTAGAATGGCCTGACCTCTATGATGCAAAACTATACGCTGTTTACTAGACAGCCAACTTAAGCATAATAATTTATGCAATGAGTTATAAATAATTGACAGTGTGGTCAGGACTTTAATTTCCAATCCTTCTGCTTCAGGCACTGGTGACGCCCAAGCTAAGTGTTGCTTAAGTTTTCCACTATGTTGGTCACTCTGTCTCTGCTCTTCCTGCCAGTCCCATGCTGTGTGGCACCAGCATGAGTCTTTCCAGGCACTGGGCAGACAAGTCTCGAATTCTGCATCCCTATTCATACCTAGTGAACAGGTGAGTTGAAGGCCTTCACCTCTCTGCAGTGCTAAATAGCTCAGACAGTGAGATTCCCCACTCACCAGAAGAGCATCTGTGCACTACTAAAAATATTAGTGAGCTTTCTTCACCTCAGAAGACTGCACAAATCTTTATTCACCCATTATGTGGCAAATGCCCCCTCTGCTCTTCTCTCTCCTGTTTTCATACTATCTTCCCCAAGCTAAGTCTTTACCCCCAAAATTAACCAGATATTACCAAGTTTATTAATTCTGTCCACTTAATATTTGTTTTCTATACTCCATGACATTTTCTTTTCATTAAACTGCTTGTCATAATATGGTAAAAGACTGGATTCTACATTCTGGATAATTCCAGGAATCCTAACAAAGGGAAGTGGTACCCACCAGCAACCCTGAGGGCAAAGGTCTGACTGAGAGCAATTTCTAACACATTGCAAAGACACAATCGTCCTGTAGTCTACAGTATTCTCTCAAGAAATAGGAGACTTGGAGGGTAATTAACCTTTTTCTTTTCTTCTTTGAAACCTAACATAGTTTCAAGCAAAGCACTTTCTAAGAGAAACTACTTATTGAATATTATGATATTAACAAATATCAATCAACTTGACAGGATGCAGACTCTCATAAGAAAAAAAAATCTGGGTTTGTCTGTGAGGTATTTTCTAGAATAGCTTAAGTGAGAGGGAAGAGTTACCCTAACTGAGGGCAGCACCACTCTAGGAACTGGAGTCCCAGCATCAATAAAAAGGCAAAGGTGAGCTGACTATCAACAATTCTCTTTCTGTTTCCTGACTCCAGACATAGTGTGACCCAGCCTCACACTGCAGCAAATGTCACATGACCAGCTGTCTCCAACTCTGCTGCCATGGCTTCCAGACTATGGTGTGTATCCTCTAACTGTTAGCTAATGGAACTTATCCTTTTCTCAGTTGCTCTTGTCCGGCACTTTATCACAACTAGAAATGTGGCCTGCATTTACAAACACCTTCTGCATACCCAGCACATGCGATCCCTGACCTGTGCTCATAGAAACCTTATCCTCACTCAGAGAGGCTCCTACAGTGTGCTGATGATGGGGCTAAAAGTTGGGTCCAGGCCATGAGGCTCACTATTCTGTTTTGGGATGCCAAGGGACATGAATCAGACAACTGTTTCTGGCATAATGAGCTAGCATGCACCTTTGACAGTCATTTCCTCTCTAAAATGAGTCCTCCTTTGTTAACTCTGACGTCCTAGGTGCCTTTAGCTTGAGAGACGTTATTAATACTCCCTGACTTTTCATTAATTCCTTCATGAAATTATCTTTGACATGGATTGATTGATTGACTGATTGATTGATTGCATGTGTGAGTACTCACATGCACAAATGTGAAACTCAGAAGACAACTCCCAGAAGCTGATTTTCTCTTTCTACCATGTGAGTCCCAGGGATCAAACTCTGGTCGTTAAGCTTGGCAGCAAGCACCTTTACCCACTGAACCAGCCCATGGCTTACCTTATAACCTCTGTGAAAGTATGTGTGTGTTGGTTCACACACAGTATGTGTCTGAGAGTCAGCAGGAGAGAGACCAGACTAAGAGGCCCTGCCTATGCCACCCACCCACTTCCCATCTTAATGGCTACGTCATGTGACACTTCTGCTCTGGGCCTCAGTCCCTCACCTTCTTCCCGATTTCCAATTCCTGTCCCCAAGTCCTTCCAATCTCAGTCCTGACCTCTTGCCTACACCTTCTCCTCACAGGCTGGACTTGTCTCCTCTGAAGGAGCCTTCTGGATGACTTCATGTCTCATATGCCCCACATGTCTGCCTGCATGCTATTTCATAGGACGCACTGTCTGTCACTCACTGGTCTCAGCTGTTTAAATCCTTGTAAACAATCTATCTACTAGATCCCAGATCCTTACACCGTGAGTCACCATCTCATAAGGGATTACATCACAAAAGGGTTCCCAAATGTATGACGAACAAAAATTAACTCCAAATCAAAAGTGCAGTGATTCTGAGGTATGCCTCAGACATTCTCAGACAGCACTGGCTCCTGTTATACCATGGGACTGTACTTCAGAGTTGGTTCTGAACACAACGAGGCGCACTTTGAACTGTGGGTGTCGTTACACCACCCAACTGCAGAACAGTGCCTGAGACACCTCAGCTCAGACATGAGACTTCTATTAGAATTAGATAATTGCAGTGCCTCTACCGCGCACACAGTATTCTGCTCTTGGGAAGACTTGACAGTTCAACTGTAGAAAACAAAGACTCTTAATAGTTTCCTATCATCATCCTCTACATGTAAATATAAAATTAGCATATCCTTGAATTGTATTAGAATGCTTGACTTTAAAATTGCTACTCCAGTTGCTAATTTGAGCTTCATAAAAAAATCATTAATTTTGGCTTGGGATTAGGATGGAATTATCTAACCGTTTCTGAAATGGCACATGCATACTTCTGATATTTTGTACTGCGTATTTACATGAACAACATCTTCAGTATTGACAATGATAAAATTATTTAATTATAAAATCAAAATACTAATCAACTCTAAAAACAGAAGTTGCCCTATGTTCTGCAAGGTCAGACACTCAGCTAAGATTTAATTTTTATGCAAAAAGAGACAGCATATCCAATCTCCTTCCCATACAGATATATCTTTCTACTTGATCAAATTGTATGTATACAAAGAGTTGCTGTGAGATAAATTTATTCCTGATTATATAAACTAATAAATGTTTAATTGTTTATATGCCTAGTTTATAGGCCTATATACTGGGGGGGTCAAGTAAACATTTCTTTGGGTAAAATGGGGTCATGGTAGATAAATATTCAGAAATTCTGCTATACCCTGAGCAGATCCAGCCTGTGTATGCTCACCCCAGCTGGTGCACCTAGCACACCGAAGCTGTTCACTGTATATATGAACTAAGCTTAAGTATCTTATGAATGAGAATGGCAAACCCTTGTAGCTGTCAGTCTACATGCATGTTTCATAGCATTATGAGAATCCAGGGAGGAAACAAAAGGCCATAGTGATCTAGTAGCATGTATTGAGGCAGGCTGTGTGCCAGTGAAGATATGGTACTCCTCATTATCATCACATCAGGTCCTCCCCCATGACCATGGAAGGGGTTCTCTAAGGATTTCTTACAGATTTGGAAACTGAAGCTTAGTGAAGCTGAGTAGCCCATCACCCAGATCAGAAGTTGCAATGTTAGGTGCTGAATCCAACACTTCAGATTCTAGAGCCCTGTTCTTAAATTAAAGGACCTTATGAATGGCTGTCCCCTGTTCCAATGAAGAACAGGGTAGGGTCCTCAAGTAAAAACCTCAAACGCATCTACACACAGAGGAGCTCAGGTTCAGCTGTCCCTGTGCTTAAGCTCCACCTTCAGGACAGCACCACGGAGCTCCACATGAACAGTAATCAGAGATGAGCTACTCTTCCCTGCTCTTTTTACTTCCCTGCCTCAAGTAAGGTTTTCTTTTACCAACATGGCCCGTATAGGAGTCCTTACAGATCTAGCATGCCAATGGCCATCCTAAGACCACGGTGTCATTCTATGAAAGGCAAGAAAGAAAGTAGGTGTCGTCTCTAGAGGCACCAGCCATTCTACCACCTGCCAAGCTTCTGATGATCCCTTACCCTCCACCCAACAAACGGATCCCCACTTCATCCACCATGCAAGCCTCAGGCTCTGGCACAAGTTCCCTGCCCCCAGTTATGGGAAGACTTGAAGAGCAGAAAAGTCTTCCTTTGAGTTGTACAGCTGGCTCTGTCCTCCAATAAGTCCCCAGATACAACTATGAGAAGTTATCCATCCTACGAAGTCCCCTAGCCAGGATGTGTCAGGCCCAAGCCATAGTGAGATATTTTCTCTATACTATTCCTATACAAGCAGAGGCTCCAACCCTGAGCAAGAGAAACTCTCAGCCCTAACAGAGCTCATTAACACTTCAAACAGGTGAGGTAACACCAATAATCAAATCTGGAGATGATCCTAAAGGTAGATCCTAAAGAAGTTTCCAGATGAGGAAACTTCTGCCAGGGGAAAACACATGGTAAGTACACAGTAGAGCTGTCACTCAAACCCAGGCCTTCAGAGCCCAAAGTCTTAGCTTCACTAAACATCAGGCTGTTATCAAAAAGTTGTGAAACAGTAGCCCATGATCATGGAAGATGGAGCCTGACCTCACCTGGGAATATTTACACAAAGGAAATAGCATTTACCCTGTTCTCAGAGTTGGCAGGTTTCTATGCAGGGGGGGGGACACGGTGTTCAAAGGCCAAGGGGACCAAATTAGTAACACAGCAGGAGCTGCACTGACCGACACAGGAGATCTGTGACATGGCAAGGAAGGGGTCTGAAGGGACAGACTGGCTCCTGATCAAAGACCTTGAATGCAGTAAGTTTAGGAATTTGATTTAGCCCACATTTGGAGCCACTGATGTCGTTTTCAGGCAGAGGAGTGACATGTGGTGAGATGAGTCAGGAGGAGGAGGAGAAGAAAAGTGGGGTTAAATACCAGTCAGGAGGCTGCCTGAGAGAAGGTGCTGATAGAAGAGAGAAAACAGAGCCTGAACAACAGTGCCTGGGGATAGACAAAAGCAGCTGACCCAGGAGGGAAGTGAGGGCAAAGGTCAAAATTGATCCCTGGATGTTGGGTCCCAGCAGCTGAAGCTCTGCTGCTTGAGACAGGAAACACAGCCAAGCAAGAGCTGGTTTTCATTTTGTTTGGTTGCAGTGTGAGGAGGTACCATAATAAGTAGAGGTCACGGGCCGCTGCAGAGTGGGGTAAGCAAGCCCTGCAGAGATATATATCTGAGAGTCCTCAAAGTCTTCCAGGGAAGAGACCAGGCAAGGTAACACATCCCCTCCCCAAAATGTAGCCCCAACTCCAACTCATCCATGCCCAGTCTTGGTCACTCTGCCACCACAGAATGTGCTGCTCTCCTCAATTTCAGAATCTAAGGACTGTGGCTCATTACAATTTGGACTATGTTAGCACTAAACATCCCATAATTGCATAGCTTGTCTGACGCTCTGTCATTAGCTCTCTGAATCTCTGTGCCCCACCTCTATTGGATTTGCTGACTGACCCCAACATAAAATGTCTAGTTAATCAGGGCAGCTCTGGCTCTGTGGTGGGGGCTCCTGCTGCCCTTGCCCACCCTAACTGCTTGTGGTTCAACTGTCCTCAGCCATGAACTTTAAGCTGCCGTCTCTCTATGCATGAAATCTGTCCTTTGCGAGTACAGACAACTGATCCTATTACTCACACAGAGGAGAATTGAAAATTGAGGTCAAGACAGAGGGCCTGGCAATGAGTCACTTTCTTCATGGTGGAAAATCACCAGTCAGGAGAAGCCTGTAGGGGTCTCTGCTCGAAGAGTCAGAGGAGCCGAGCTGGGACTGGGGCTCAGTTTTTGCCATATCCATGATGAACAGGAACCTGGACCTGATGCTATAAAGGTCATTCCTGTGGCTGGGAGCAGGTGAGGGGTCCTCCCAGGGCTGGGATTCCTAGGGGTTCTGCTATGTCCCTGGAGATATCCTGTTTCCCCTGTTGTTGCTCTATACCTCAGACAGAGGCTTTCCTAGACATCTAGAATGAGGTGATTAAGCCTCCAAATCTGGGTCTTCTGGAGTCTCGCAGACTGCAAACACAACTCCAGATGCAACCACAATCTTCCCCACACACCAGACTCCCAGCCAGATGATGCTGTTTAGGCTGGAATTATGCAGGGTGGGGTTGAAGGAAGTTATAGAACTTATCTTAAGGAACTCCAGAACCAAGCAATTCATGCCTAACACATTTCTCCAGAACTTCTCTAGGCCAGAGGGAATAGATTGCCCACGCACAAGTGAAGGATTGCCAATTACAGAGCACCTTTTATTATATCAGCTTCAAGGTAGTTTGGAGATAGAATTGGCCATTCTACCCTACAGATGTAGAAAGGGGATTTAGGGGCATTGTATAATTTGTCTAAGACCCCCCCCCCCAACTGTTTTAATAAACATCTTGGTCACTGTGCTAAGTGTTTGCCCCGATCTCAATCACTCACTGTAATCCTCAAAGCAGGCCTTTGAAACTACCATTGCTGACACTGATTTGGCCAATGTCACACAGAAAAATGGGAACAAATCTCAGAAACCGTGAGGCCAGAGTCTTGATCTTCTCTATTATGCTGTACCCTTGGGTGGGGTCCAGCAATTCAGCTGATGGTTCAACCCCTAGGACCCAAGGTCAGCTCCTTCCACTACTCAGAACTGTTCTTATATTGCATAGTGATGCCTTTGTAAAGCCTGGGACCATCTACAGCCCATGGTGTGCTAATTACTTCTCAAATCCTTCATTCAGTTCTTCCTGAGAAGCAATAGGATGTGTTAGACATCAGGGCTGGCTTACCCCATTATACTTTATCTCTGAGGATTCTGCAGCAGAGCAGGGAATCTTGGGGATTACATCAACAGTAGTACCAAGAAAATCACTCCATCAGAATTCTGAGAGCCTTGGGGTCTTCGACCTCTTCACTGTCTTCACCCCCATCTTGGATTTCTCCCTTCATTCTTTGAAGTCCAGCACTGGGGAAAAGTCTCTAGGGCTTATCCTTTCCATACCAAAGGGAATGCTATTCCCATCTTGACAGACCTGTACCCAGCCTCCAGCTACTAATACCAGTTCCTCATTCCTAGCTTATCCTTCTGGTCCTGTGTATAGTGTGTTTCAAAATTCTGGCGTCAATAGTTAGAGTCAACGCTTACACCTATTTTCTACTTGGCTCATTTTAATTTCTTCATATTTCAAGTGGAATTTTCAATTCAAAGCCTTCCAAGTCTAGAATTTGGATTCCCCCCTCTCTCTTTCCTACTTACTGTGAAAAAAAAAGTGGGCTCTCTGTAAATAAATGGTTTTCTACATAAAAAGCATTAAGAAATAGTGTGTGAAATTTACCATGCACACTGGTTGGATGTTCTAGGATTCTGAAGAGGAGATACCTGTGATGGTTTAAATGAAAATGCCACCCCCATTAGGCTCAGGTGTTAGAATATTATCTCAAGTAGGTGGCTGTTTGTGGAGGCTTAAAATGTATAGCTTGTTGGAGGAGATATGTTGCTGGAGGCAGAATTTAAGGTTTCAAAGCTCTGAACAATTCCCAGATCACTCTCTTTTCATACTGCTTGAGGTTCAAGATGTGTGAAGGGTCAGCTCTCAGCTTTCAACTCCAGTTCTAGGCACCATGTCTGTGACATGCTGCCATACTGACGTGCTGTCTCTGGTACAATGGGCCCTATCCATCTGATGGAATCATAAGCCCAATAAACCCTTGCTTTTATAAGTTGCCTTGGCTACACTGTTTTATTACAGCAACAGAAAAGTAACTAAGACAATACCAGAGTATGAGTTCCATGAAAATGGACTCTTTAATTATGCAGACATGTTCCTTCCACCCCAAGTGTGTGCTACACACATCATATGGAAGTCAGCAGAGAGTTATGGGAGAAAAGAAAAGGGGTGCTTGACTAGAGCTACTAGATCCCTGTAAGTTTCCTATCCATAGAGCACACTCTCAAGTCAGTGGGATTTGGAAAAAGATAGCTCCAGACAGAAGGAGTATCATGTGCCAAGGAGAGGCATGGGGTCATATAACGCAGAGATGATGAGTTGCCAAGTGTAACCAGAGGGTAGAAGTGAGTTTGAAAATGACTGGGTAGAATTCAGAAGCCTGCTGGAATGCTTTTGCCTGTGTCTTTATCAGTGTTATACTCCAACAAATCAGGGCAAACCATTCTTCCTTAGCATGCATTCAGTCATACCAAGGAGTTCCATACAACTAAACAGAGCCCACCCTCAGAGGCTGAAAGAATTACAAAACTAGTATACTCTACAGTTTCACCCCAGCTACAAGGCAGATGCTAAACACCACTGAACATCTCATAGGGGAGACTGAACAGGCTTCCTGCTAGTCAATGAACTACATTCCCAATTTGTGGCACTAAAGATCATTTTGTTCAAAAAGGGACAAACTCATTCAAAACTCAGCACTATACTCTCAGAACATTAAATCTAGAAAAGCCTCTAGGGAGTTTGCACCATCTCCCATTCCTTGAATGAAAAAACTGAACCTTGGAGGAGAAGGTTTGCCCAAGGACAAACAGCAAGTTGGTGGTAGGCTTGACTCTGGCTCCCAAGCCATGCTCCCTGATGTGCTGTGCTCTCCCATAGGAGATTTGATGAGCAAATTATAGACTTTCTCTTTTCCAATGAACTTAAAAACAAGGGCTAAAACTATTTCTGAATTATTCTTCTTTAGATGAAAACAAAAAAGGGTCTCTCTCAACTCTGATTCTTTCAACCAATTAAACCTCTGGCTACCATTCTGGGGTCTCAAGATAAATAGCTTATCCTTTCCCTCCAAACAGCATTTTCTCTGAAAAAAGAAAAAGAGGAGGAAAGGAGGGAAAGAGGGAAGAATATGGGGAGGGAGGGAGAAAAGGAGAGAAGAAAGAAAGGAAAGAGTGTAGGAGGGAAGAAGACGAAGCATGCTGAAGGCCGAAGAAAACTCCAAGGGAAAAGAACCAAGTCCCATTGCTAAGCTATGCATGATTTAATTCCTCTTATGTGAAGCTCCCTAGAGAAAGATTTATTCATTCATTAAACATCTGTGGGGATTTGGGATGGGGGACATACACACAGAGTCTGGTTGTGTATACCCACATATGTGAGTGCAGATGCTGTCCAAGATTCGGTGACTTTATCACTCTTCACCTTATTGCCCTGAGACAGGGGAATGACCTGAACTAGAAGTTGCTGTTTGGATATCTGAACAGCCCATGTTCATGTCTCCCCACCCCCTGACACACATCCCAATGCTGGGGTTATAGGCACTATGTGGCTCTACCTGGAATTTTATGTGGGTGATGAGGGTTCCACCTAAGGTCCTCATGCTTGCAGAGCAAGCACTCATACCCACTTAGCCATCTCCTCAGGCCACTAAACAGTTGATAAACACTTATTCATCCAACAGCCACTTACTGAGCTCCTATAGTATACATTGTAATCATAGGCAGAAGAAGCAATATAATATACCCATTTAGTCCTGGGTGCTGAAGACATTCACGATTGGATAAGGTGTCATGTCCCCCATCAAGTAAACTCTTAATCTTACTTGAGCGAAGGAACAAAAAGAATGAAATTATTTCTCTATAACAGATCCCTGCCATAGACAATTGCTGGAGGCAGGGTGGGGAAATGAGCTTATGAAATATAAACCAGGGAAGAATTGAGTCCTCCAAAGTGGCAAGGCACCTGAAGACGAACCAGCTCTGAGCTCAGTTTCCAAGGCTGGCATTGGAAGGATAAGCTTAGACAGAAGTTGAAGCAACAACATCCAATGCCTCTGTAGCCCCAGTTCCCAGAAGCATACAGGAATTTATATTCAACCTCATCTTAAAAATAACTACTGAATCACTCCTGTCTGCCTTTTCAAGGTCACACACCATGTTGTTGTGGATTTCTCATGGGAAACGGGAGAAGGGAGGGAACTTAATGCTAGCTTTGATTGGTCTGCCTTTTGGCTTAAACAACAGAAAAACATACAATTATCCCATTGACAATTACAGTCTTCACTCTTCACCACAGTCACAGAAAATGACCCTCAACAGCAGAACAGCAGCCACAGAGCAGGGTGCACACATGTAAGCCATTACTGACTCAGAGACAGGCTGACCTACAGTGGCCCCCACTGGGACTCCATAGTAAGCTGGACAATCAGGGACCATTCATTACCAGCTACAGAGAACCCCGAGCCTTGATCATCTCAGACTTCTGGTTAAACAGAATTCTCAAGACAAAGAGATGCATGCTCAGTGAAAGATCCCAAGAGCTGCAAATAAAACTCAATCAGACTAAAGGGAAGTCACTGGATAGGGTATGAGTTTCTTGCTGGCAGGGACCATGTCCAACAAGATCATTACTAGTCTTCAGCTACATTGTACCATACAAGGTCTGTGATTTACATCCAATAAATATGTGTACAATAATTTCACAGGATGCCAATAAGCACAGGTTTTTTTTGTTTGCATGGTTGAGTATGTGATGTAGCATCCCAAGAAAACTGGAAAAAGAGACTGACTTGAGTCTGACCAGAACTAAGAACATCCTGGTTCTGCTACTCAGCAGCTCTGGCATCCTCTCAAGCCTCAGTTTCCCCATGGGGTGCAGACTTATCAGTGTTCCTACCCTTCTTCTTTACAGCAAGATTTGTTACTGAGCTGTCGGAAGCATCACATTCGGATGTCTTTAGCTGTGAAACCATCTGAGCATGACCTCAGAGCCTCTCCTATAACTGCCTTTATTCAGAAAGAAACTGTAGACAAAATGTATTTCACAGAATGGGATGGTTACTACTGCTTGCCAGATTGTCTTGTCCTAGAGCAGTGGTCCTCAACCTTCCTCATGAAGCAACATTCAGTTCCTCATACTGTGGTGACCACCAGCAATTGCATTGTTTTACTGCTACTTCATAACTCTAATTTTGCTGCTGTTATGAACCTGATATGCAGGGTATCCGATATGCAACCCCCAAATGGGTTTCAACCCACAGGTTAAGAACCACTGTTCTAGAGTGTCCTAGGAGACCAACTTCTGCCCATGGCTGTGGGCAAATTTCTAGATGGGATTGGTTGATCTAGGAAGACACACCAAAAACATAAGCAGCAGCATCCTGTGGGTTTGAAGGAAACAGAGAAAGCAAGCTGAGTATCATCATTTATCTTACTTGTTCTCAACCTGTGGGTCATGGCCCCTGAGGGGCAAAACTACCTTTCCACAGGGGTTAAAAAAAAAACATTGAAAATACAGATTTACATTATAATTAATAACAGTAGCAAAATTACAGTTATGAAGAAGTAATGGAAATAATATTATGTTTGGGAGGGTCACCACAACATGAGGAACTGTATTAAAGGGTCTCAGAGTTAGGAATGTTGAGGGCCACTGCTTTAGTCCTATCTGCTTCCTGATTATGGACACAATATGATCAGCCACTTCACTTTCCTGCTAACATGCCTTCCTCTTCATGGTCAGCATCCTCAAACTGTGAGCCAAAATAAACCCTTTCTTCTTTAAGCTGTTTTGTTGTTGTTCTTGTTGTTGTTGGTTGGTTGGTTTTGTCACAGTAATGAGGAAGTAACTGATGCATAGAGCTTATCTGAGCAAAGCATGGCTCTCTCACAGGGCAGCACTATAAAACAGAAAAGGTCACACAGCTGTACTGAGGCAGCATGGGCAGTGAGCTCTTATACACTGAACACATGGGAGACGGAAAATCCCCCTGGCTGGTCAGAATGGAAAGACTCCAAGCAGGGAGTGACTGGTGGCTTCTGATGCACAACATCCTTAGTTTCATTTCACTGTTTCCCCTGAACTTCACTTTGGTGTGAAGCAGAAGAGCAGTCCCAGCCTACTAGCTTCTGTATTACTCTCCAGTGACAGAGCAAGGTGGAACCTAAAGTCCCACTTGGACCTATGAACTACTCTAATTCCAAAGCTCCCTGTGAGGTCAGATGAGCTGCCACCATAGAGCCACCATTGAGATCCAGTTTAAGCACTCTCCCTAGCACAAACATTGACCTCCATGGGGCCTCCCAGCATCTATCCTGGACTTTGAACACCACCTCAAAGGCCGCTTCATAGAGATGATTGCATAGGTCACCGTGAAAGCTCCATGAGCAGCAATGTACCATAGAAAGTGCTGTGTATGTGAACCAATGAGGTGATGGCCAGCCCTTTTTCTAGATGTGAGGACCATAGTGCAGTTCACCCCTAAAGAGGCCTCTGCAGCATGTAACATTAGTCTCTGCTCCTGTCTGCTAGCAGTATAGTATCCAACTGAACAAACTAAGCACTTCTAATATCCTGTAAGAGTGAACTAGCTTTCTCTGTGAGCAAAGCCCAAAAGTACAGCCCAGAACAGACATGATGGGTTTCCAGGCCCAGTGTTTTGTTTTGTTTTGTATTGTTTTGACTCTCGCAGTATTTTCTTTTTTTTTTTTTTTTATTTTCTTTTTCATTTTTTTGTGTGTTTTTATTTCAAGATAGAGTTTCTCTGTGTAGCCCTGGCTGTCCTGAAACAAGCTCTGTAGATCAGGCTGGCCTCAAACCCAGAGATACACCTGCCTCTGCCTCCCAAGTACTGAGATGAAAAGCATGTGTCACCATGCTCAGTTATCAGCCAGTATGTTCAATTAGCTTTGCAATGCAAGGTTAGGAATATGCAGAAGGAAACACGCCTCCCTGTCTCTTGGACTGACTTATTGCCCCATCAGAAATACAGCGCTGTAACCTCTTGCACAGGACATAGCTTTATACCCAGTCTGAATGCCTGGAGTTTCCAAAGTGCCTGCTGGATAGGGCAAGCTAGATTCCTACATCATGTTCATGCAGTCTAACTTCTGCTTCCCCTTAAAACCTCTGATAGCATTGGAAGCTGGAGAGGGGAAAAGAAAAGTCAGTGTGTAACCAAAGAGACATAAAGGCTACCAAGATCTGACCATATCCTTTATTCGGGGGAGCCCAGTTCTCACCTGAAGAAGCTAACCAATTGAGGAGTTTCCATGTGCTTCTGTGTGTGTGTGTGTGTGTGTGTGTGTGTGTGTGTGTGTGTGTGTGAGAGAGAGAGAGAGAGAGACAGAGAGAGACAGAGAGAGACAGAGACAGAGACAGACACAAAGACAGAGATACAGAGATACACAGAGAATTTATAGTCTCATAAAAAACTACTGATATAAGTATAAATTATTCATAATTCACAGATAAGAAAACTGAAGTTCAGTTATGGCAGAGACCAGAGTCAAGCTGGGTCAGTCTGGCCTCCTCTCTGCTCTTCCAAACACTTCTCCAGCCCTAGGACAGGCTTTGTCTGACCAGCTCAGGACCCCAGTGCCGAAATGCTGGTGTTTCACAGCCCAATTTAATGTGACACAGGGCAGGAATGGGCAGCTCAGGAGCAGGCAGACTGTACCCTCTCTACCAGGACTCTACCAACTGTTTCAGGTTTAAAATTCTGCCACCCACTAATGTGGGAGAGGGTCAGAAGGGAGGATTCCAGAAGACCTCTCTAACAGCATCTATACAGAATGAACCTGGCATTAGCAGACATTTGTTAAATAATAGTCTCTTACATAGCTCTAGATAGTTTGCATATATTAATTTGATTAGCCCTACATAAACCCTGCATGGTATGTACTGTCATCATGTCTGTCTCAAACATGAAAGGACTGGAGGACAAATGGGGCTCCAGAATTGTCACCAGCCACATGGTGAATAAGGAGTCATACCCAGCTGTAAAGCCAGGTAGCCACATATCATAGATGACCATACTTGATCATCTCAGGAAAGTTCCACCACCAGCTATTCCAAACTGAAGCAGCCCCACCTCACACACATACTGACAGCCAGGTCTTACCATGTCTGATTTTCACCATACAAACTACAAACAAAAATATGACCTCTTATTTTCTGCTTCTGGCTGTACAGAAAACTTTAAATTACACTTCTAATGCTGTTCTGTGTCCTAGGGAACATGCAAGAACTGTGTGTCAAATCCCTACACCTCTTCTAATGATGGCTTTAGGAGAGCCAACCGTGTCTTCAGGGATAAGGATTGACTCTGCCCCTCTAGGGAGTTTTAGCAAACAAATCAAACAAGTCATTAATTTTATTTATTTTTTTCTTTTTTGAGACAGTTTCCCTGTGTAGCCTTGGCTGTCCTAGAACTCGCTCTATAGACCAGGTTGGCCTGAACTCAGAGATCCGCCTGCCTCTGCCTCCTAAGGGATCAAAATTGTGCGCCACCACCACCTGATTCATCCTTATTATTTTAAAGAGTCAAATTATCTTCTGTGTACCCACCTATCATCCATCATCTATCTGTTACTATATATATCTGTACAATACACATGCGTACACACACACACACACACACACACACACACATCTATTCAAAAATCAAATGAGCAGCATGGAAATGAATATGAAGTCAGCATCCCTGGAAGTTCTAGTGAAAAGTTCCAGATACAGGAAAAGTGCAATACAAGTGAAACAAAACATGACAAAATAGAACACAACAGGACTCAACAGGATTGTATTTTCTTTAGTCTATCAAAACATCTCGAAAAATCAGAAAAGAAACAGTATTTTAATTATTGCTGGCTGATGGGGATAAAGACAAAACCCCTGTGAGGATGGAGTATATAAAGGACCCAAGGCTAGCCTAACTGTCAGAAGTCTGAAACACCAGGTCACACAGTTCCTCTTGAGATCAGAATCACCAACTGTCCCAGTGCCTGAGACTAAAGAATGTCTAGACACTTGGGGTCTTCATGTCAATCAGGCAGTCACAGAAACAGCCCATCAGGCATAGATCTGGCACCCTGAACTTCCACCCCTGCTCTGGTTCAGACCTCCATGGCCTGCCAAGTCAAACATGCACTGGTAGCTCTGTGTGGACCTTCCAGTGGGTACAGGCACTTCTGGTGGCTCCGCATCTCTCCTCCAGTCTAAATACACTCAAACCTTCTGTCTTTACACACTGTTTAACCAACCCCCTACCTCTGCCCACACCAGTCCATTCAAAGCAACTAGTACCTCCCAAGGACCAGATCTCCTAACAGTTGTCTTCTGGGTACGCTATGCTGCATGACTTACCTCTGCTCTTGCAGAGGAATGGAATCCAGGTGGTGGTCTCCAGGCAGTGCCATCATGTTAAGCCCAATCTGCAGCAATGCCTGTCCACAGCGGTCCGGACCCTGAAAAGACAAACCAGGATGAGTCTGTTAAGAGAGGAGACACAGTGTCTTCACTTCTCAAATCTGGGTTATGAGAAGCCAAAGTAGGTGAGAGAGAAGGTCTACTGGGCCGCCTCTTCTTCTGAGCTGATTCACACTCTGATGTCCTCACACAGGTAAGGCGGGACTTAGATGTGACCTTTTTTCTAAATCCCTGGCTTACTGTAACCCCCTACGATTTTTCCCTTTGTCCTATTGTCAAATATTTACCCTTTTGGTATGTGACTGACATTGGGACACACAAGCCAGCAAATATTGTACAAGACATACACATACTTAAAAAGCAGCCAATGCATTCCACTTTAAATGACGTCATTTCACTTGGACAGCAAGCACAAAGCTCAGGATGTGACCTAAAGCTAAGTTCAGGTCATTGAGTCATGACAGAGTAAATCTTAGGAAAGGTTTTCTTTCTCTAAGCAGAACCACCAGGGGAGAGAGACAGTCTCCTATTAGACCCAGAAGATAACTCACTTCTACTTCAATAAGAGCATTGTAGAGGAGCTAACTGCAGAACAGAGCTGGTGTGCAGAGAAAAAGTGTCTGGATCCCAGATCACGGTCTCTCTGCAGTCAGGTCCACCTTTACACTTCCTGCATCTAAGATCATATCAATTTTTGTCTGTTGAGTCAGTGGACATAAAGGTCTCTGTTCTGCTCAGCCAACAGTGAACCAATGGAAAAAAGTGAATGGTTTAGAGACTTCCAATCCTGGAGCTGAGAGTGCACGTGGCTTTCTTGAACCTCACAGTAACATGTTACATGGTCAGTCTTCCTCCCTCATAAACTAACTGCCCAACTGTTGATCTCCTCTGACATCTCTCCTACATTCTCTTTTCATTTTCTCCCTGTAGAGTGGGCCTCTAATCCAAGCAGAGAATGAATAACTACTGTTTTAATAGCAATACTATTACCCTGGTAGACATATCTTACCAGGCAGGTCCTTGTTGTAGCTCATGGATGAACAATTGTTTAGGAACATTGATGATTTTTTTTCCTCCCTTAGCAGCTTAAACAGCACCATCCAACATTATGAAAGCGAACCAGCAGGAAGGAAATTCCAGCTTAGATCCAACTTGATTTCTCAATGTCTTATAAGCCAAATGGATGGGGACTTCAGCCATAGGGTTTTACAATCTCTTTCCAGTAGGCAACCAAGAGCATTGGCAATTGCCTATAATGTTCTGGGTCGAGGAGGCCCTAGGAGGCCCTAGAACACAGAGAATACAAAGGAAGCACCCAGTTTCCCAGGGTAAAATCTAATTGTGATGAGATGACAGCAGGAGAACATTCTATCTTCTATCTTTATCATGAAGAAAACAGGAAAAAAGTTGAAGAGGGAATTGTGGGGCAGTGGACGGTGTCACCAGGCAGAAGAATTGGTAAGGTAGTAGCAAAGTATAGAACCCCAATAAAACTCATAATTGAGAATGGCAGGTGCTCAGACTAACTTCTAATCAGAGACCATTGACATCCCTCTTAGAAGACCATGACACCCCACTAAGACTATGATAATCAGCTACACAACATAGAACTAAGCCAGAGCACCCATACCCTGGACTCATCGAAACCTTTGACCCCCTATTCCCAAATTCTCAAGGTCCCCGGCAGTGTCTGAGTGCACAGGAGGATGGTAGGCCCTGTTCTCAAGTCCTCTTGGTTCCCAGTGGCATTTGGGTGCCCACAAGTTTGACAACCACAGCCTCAGTTCCAGCACCCACCATTTCTCAGCTGGAGAAACATGGGCTGGGTCCCCTATCCTAGACTGTGCTTCACCTCCTCTGAGCGGCATGTTTTCTCACAAGCCTGATACCCCAAACACAAGGCAAAACACAGACCCACAGGGAATTAAAACCTATGGTAGGTTAGAAGACTGGAAGGAAGATGGTTGACAAGCATCAAGGTTCTTTACAGTGTAAACTGAAGGATTCTGCAAGCCAAGGAAAGAAGGCCATAGAACACTAGAGGAAGCCCTAGATTTGATTCTGTTGAATCTGAGGGACCCCAAGGAAGAACAACAGTTATGAGCAGAAACCTAGAAGCAGATACATGTTTGAGTTTCTCTTACAAGATTCCAGAAATATGGTTTAAAGACCACATTCTGGAAGCCAGTTCTCATCCATTATCTGTGTGTCTTCAGACAGGAGTAGTTTCATTCACAGCTGCACAACAGTGATGTAGGTGGGGCCCACAGGCCAACAACCCTTCATTAGGGTGTTTTCTTGCATCCTGTGTTTTTTCACAGGCTGGGATGTCCCTTGGGGACATATGAAATTCTTATGTATCAATAACCTAGTCAGAAGCTCTATTTTTAGACTTCTTAAACTAGAATAGGGTAGGAATAGGCACAGGATCCTACACAATGACCACCAAACAGTCAGGGGTCTCTGTAGAACCATAGCTTTCACTCATGGGGATGACAAACAGACAAAGGGGACTATCTAGAAGACCAGATGGTAAACACCAGAAATTCAACCTAGATGATGTTTGTGAAGATTCCATAACAATTTTAATAGCTAATATTTATGGAGCATGAACTGCGTTCCAGGTGCCCTTTAAAATGCTTCATATATGATTAACTCATGGTATATTATTATCCTGTTATAGAGGAGAAAAGTGTGTACTGAAGACCACACACTAAAATTCTCATCTGAGACTGGAAGACCGGTGCTGAGCACATGAAGATGATGAGAGCGTGACTCCATTCCCCAGATGTTATGCCCATCTCCAAAGGCCTTCATTCACAGCCCCAGCTAAAGTATCAAGTATGGCTACTACCTTTACTTTTAGTAGTGAGAACTGCTCAGAATGCAGCTCTCACAGAATTTTCACCAATTTCTCCACCTCCTTCTGATGCTTACATATTTCCAGCATCCCACTGCCCTAAGTCCCACCCATCCTCTGAGCAAAGGTTCACAGAGTAAAGAGCAATCCAAAGCTACATTGTCTATCAGAAAACCAAGAACAGGTTCAGAGGGACACTCTACTTCATGAAAGAGAGAGTTTAAACAAAGTGGCTGAGAAATTCAAGCCTTGACTGCTTAATTAGCACATGACTTAGGAAAATCAACACCCTCTATAACAGTGGTTTCCTCAGCTATACCTACTCCAGAAACTCCTTGAGGATTAAATACAAGCAAAGGGCTTGTGTTTGGGCAGGTGAATGAGGGTATATTCTTTTTCTTAGGAAATGGGGCTAAGAAATGTAGATGAGGTGGAAAGAACACATGTAGATGTAAACAGGAAACAGGAATCCTCTGCCCCCACTCCATCGTTGCATGGATTCTGTTTTATCCTTCCAGTCACTGTGTTTTCCTGGGCACTGTGTCTCCCACACCATGAGTGCCTGTTCATGAGGACTTGAAGCCTTGAGTATCTCTGACTTAATTAAACTCAATAGATCAATTTAGGTGGCTTAGTTCTGTTCCAAGTTCCCATTATAGGCAGCCTTTGCTCATCTCCACTTGGCTAAGGTGACTGGTCTCCTACAGGAAGTTGAGACTATTTACAGTAAAGTATTCCACTAGAACCAGCAGCAAAGAGCGTTTCTGCTCTTGTCTAACGGGACAATCTGGGGAGAGCTCACAGCACAGCTGGGATTGTTTAATATAGTAAGTTCTGTACAACTGACCACATGGAAGAGACAGTAAATACTGTGGAAAACACTCAGTTCTGGAAGTAGTGCTAGGAGGCTGCTTGGGGGAGGACTACCAGATATGCTCTGGTGCCTCTTTCTCCCAGACTTCAGAGTGCACAGGCTGCATGTGATGGAACCATCTTGAAAAGACTTGAGAGTGCACAGGCTGCAGGTAATGGAACTATCTTGACAAGACTTCAGAGTGTACAGGCTACAGGGATGGAACCATCTTGACAACCCACTCTTTCTGTCAATCCATCTTTAGAGCTAAAGCATCTCTTAGAGAGTATGGCTTCATTCAGGAAGCAAATAGGACTTTTCTAGTGCCTCCATATCTGTTTGCTACCTGCAGAATGGGAACCTTGTAATATTGTAGGCATTAAGATAACTCAAGGGCAAACATTGTTCCTTTGGTCTTTAACATATGCCCCTTCTTCCTACATTTGAGAAATAACCCTATCATTATGAATTTTCATGAGACAATATATAAACAAAAGACTGGGCATTTGTATCCCGAAGCTTTTACAACAGTAACAAATACCAATCAGCCACTGGAGAAGTTTGGGTAGGGAAGTAGAATGATTAGAATGGAGCTTCAGAGCTGTGGATGGACTCCAGCAAAGGAGAGCAGCACCAGAAGACGATGGAAGTTTCCAGAGAGAGAGCACTAGAATCCTGGAAACATGGGAGAAAAAGAAAGAATAGAGAAAAGCTTTCCAGGTAACAATGACTGTCCTTCAACTTGGGGCCTCAGATCTGGGGTAGTCATTGGAGCTATCCCTGAGTCACTAGCTGGGATGCCAGGCATCCTGCTGCAATCAGATACTTCAAGGACTCTCATTCCCAGGGGAGGTGCAAGAAACCAAGCAAGCTGCCACCTGGCCCTGCCTAACAGACTGAGTCTCATGAAATATAGAAAGCTCTAGCTCCCTGGAGAAAGCCGTGGTGGCTCCTCACAGCTGTCAGGCCACAGGGGCCAAGAAGCAAGCAGGATAGACCTCAGGACTCACAGAAGTCTTACTCCCTCTAACCCTCCGCAGCCCTGTGTGACACAGAACAGCTTCAGCAAAGCACACACAGAATCCCAACCCTCTGCTTGATGAACTGAATCTGTCTACCTTCAAGACTTTGCCTAAGAGGCCACAAAAATTCTATCTACGAAACTCTATCTCAAACTAGTCAGGACAGAGACTGTGGTGACCAGGAACAAACAATTCAGTCTTCCTAGGGGACCTTAAATTACACTCTGAGGATATTAGAACTTAAGGGAATCCAGGGGACCAGCAATAACCATGAAGCGAGGAGCGGGAAAAACACTAATGGCTGCAAGACACGGTTCTAAACACTGTATACTCTCAGTCTTTATAAGAGTTCCCTGAGTTAAGTCATTATGTAATCCCTGTTTTTCAGGTGACAGAAACAGGGAAGAGGCAGAACAGACCTCAGGACTCACAAAACAAGTCTTATCCCCTGTAGGCCTCCACAGCCCTTTCTCATATGCATATGAAGAGACAGGTTCACAGGGAGGAAGATCAAGATAGGTAAAAATCACAGCTATGCTTCAGATATGCACACATGTCCATGTCCCTTAAACTGCTTGTCATCCCCCAGAAAATCCCAATAAGCCTTTGCCTAGGAAAGAGCTGTAGGAAGACCAACTGAGGCCTCAGTGTCTGCAGGAGAAAAATCAATGGAGCTTTGGTGGCCAGTTATAAATCCGATATATCCATGCCTGCTATTATTATTTTTATATTATATTATATTTTTATATTTTTATATTATATTATATTTTTATATTATATTATATTTTTATATTATATTTTTATATTATTATTTGCTATGGTTATCAAGGACAGGGAAGCAGAGTAATGAGAAAAATAAATGCAAGGGTCCCGATTGCATACTGTCCTTTGGTGTAAGACAGATCAGATAAGTTAGCTCGGGATGTGTTTGTATCTCTAGAGAAAGAAAAAACATTGTGTACTTGTTAATTTGATGTTACCTTGACACAAGCTAGTCATCAAAGAAGAGGAAGCCCCAATTGAGAAAATGCTCCATAAGATCCAGCTATAATGCAGTTTCTTAATTAGTGATCAATAGGGGATGCCCCAGCCTGTTGTGGGTGGTATCATCCCTGGGATAGTGGTCCTAGGGTCTATAAAAGAAATCAGGCTGAGCAAGCCACGGGGAGCAAGACAGTGAGCAGCATCCCTCCATGGTCCTGCCTCCAGATCCCTGCCCTCACTGCTTTTGATAATGAACTGTTATATGGAACTGTGGGTAAAATAAATTCCTTCCCAAGTTGGTTTTGGTCATGGTATTTCATCACAGCAAGAGTAATTCTAACTAAGACACATAGAATTAACATCAAGATGTCCTACTGGAACACACGTTTCCCAATGCCTGGTTTATACACCACCCATTCTTTAAATGGCGTTACCCATCCAAGAAAACCACCATGAGGCCTCCATAAAACATCTTGTTTAGAATCAGAAAACCCATGGCTGCCTCTATGGTGTGTCTTGAAATACAGCTTCCCTGGTTCCTGGGCACTGATTACCCAGCTTCCCTGTGCTTTGGAAACTGCACAGGAGCCTAATGTTCCTGGCATTTAAGCTGGAGATTCTTGCCAAAGGTTATAACTGAGGACTGACAGCCTGAGCACTGAGATCTGAGGTGGAATATATCCCTGCAAAGGGGCTTATCTGGGTTTTTGAGCCTCACCTACCAGAGCTCTGTGAATTAAGAATATACATTCAGGGGTTAGACTTTCAAGTTCACTAGTGTGTGACTTTGGACATCATGTTATATTTTTCTATAAGACAGAATACATAATTAGAATAAAATGAGAATTCTGTATATACCAGTGGTGGTAGGGAGATAGATAGAGATAGAGATAGAGATAGAGATAGAGATAGAGATAGAGATAGAGATAGAGATAGAGATAGAGATAGAGATAGAGATAGAGATATCTTTTGGTGAAAGCACATAAATACAGAAAGAAGCCAGAGGCCATTCTGACAACTCAACTCTAAGTATTCAAAGGCCTTTATATCTTCAAACTTTGAATAATTACTTCTTACTTTCTAACTTTCCCTGATATAAATATTATCCAACATCTCAAATGCTGCTTATCTTTGATTTGCAAAGGAGAGAGACCTTCCCTGCTGGGCCCAGATCCCAGGGTGCTAAAATTAACCATCACCATGTTCTAAGCTAATGACTTACTGGTTGTAACTGTCATGAATAGACATAATTCTCAGATAAAGGCCATTAGAGAAAATTGAATAGCTCCAATGTGGTGAAAATTTGGATAAATCTTATTTCATAAATCACATTCAGAGGTCACACTGGGCAAGCTATTTCCCTTACTGAGTCATGCTGAAGACCCAAGTTGAAGGGGTCTACATACTCTTGAGAGGGAAGACATAGGAAGGAGAATTTACAACATCTTATATCTTCATGGATGCATTCTTTTCTTTCTTCTTAGTCCATGAAAGGATGATAGCACAACACCAACAACCAGGATGAGCCAGGCTCCTCTAATTTCTTACTCCCCGCCCTCCCCCAACCCTCTGCACTGGAGTTTTACTATGTGGCCTTGATAGCACAGAACACAGAAGCCACAAAAATTCATGACTGCATCCACTTCAGCCCCTCTGATCTTTGGATTTTTTTTCCATCTGTAAAATCAGACTGGAACCCTTTCTGTGTTGCTAGATTACACAAGAGCATAGTGCCTGTATGACACTTCAGAAGCTAAAAACAATCTTAGAATCTATCCTGACTCCAGAAGCCAAGAGATACTACAAGAGAAGTTTCATGGCATCCCTCCATGTGCCTGATTTCTTACCAAGATGTCAAAGATCTGCTTTCTCCCCCCAAAAGGCTAAAAGGTAGACACTATTAAATGTATTGGAAAGAATCAAAGGAAAATTGAATATAAAGAAAAATTAGTACATGGAAGTTGGCTACTGTTTGAAAATTCAAGTTCCCATCAGGATACATAAAAATCTAATAGCCAATGTGTTAGCACTGGGAGGTAGAGTCTAGGGAGCTAAATAATCATGAGAGTGAAATCTCTGAAAATGGATGAATACTCTTATATAAAAGGCTCACAAAAAAGGGTTTGCTATCCTGATCATTCCATCTTCTGGTACATGGGGACCAGTTTTTTCTCCCCTCTGGAAGACGCAACATTCAGAGATCATCTTAGAAGCCTCTCCAGATACAAAAGGAGTTCTTGATACTGGATTGTCTAACCTTACACTGTGAGACAATACATTTCTGCATATTATAATTTCAGTCTTGTCATTTGGAGATAGTAGCATAGGACAGAAAGCATGCTTTGAATGAGCACAAACACTAAGATATTTCTGTGATTAACATCATTAGCCCTAAAGAAACAACTACCACCCTAGCTCACACCCTGTGTGAAAAAAGGGATGATGGGACATTCAACAGAGAACTAAATCTGAATCAGAACCTTGGCTCAGTCACAATGGTAATGTGTTCTCACCAGCTTATTAGTAAAAAGAAATCATAGACAAGACGTAACCAACTCTGAGGCTTGACTCATTCTGAGTTTATAAACAGAATAAGCCAGAGTATGGGCAAGCACAATCATTCGCAACATGCTATTGACATTGCTTTAATGTGTATAACTAAAGAGTTCTTTAAAGGGACCCTTAAAAAAGAATCCCCTTTTAAGGGAATGTCAGATACACTGTCTGCATCTGCCTACTCAAGTTAACTATATAAACCTCAGACACGAAGGCCAGAGCTCTGTAGAATGCTGCATTAACAAGATATATCACTATTTCTAGCACACCACATATCACAGCAACACTTGTGCAGTGCCTACAGTGGAGTAAGAGCTCAATCAGCATGAGGGTGGCCTTGAACAACCCGATCCATTCTGAGACTCTGGATCTGTCCCCAAGAAGTCCATCTCTGCTCTCACACATCTATGCATAACAACAGCGAATATTGCTCCAGCCATGCAATTCTAGGATGAATTTTGTCATACTCTAACCAATGGTAGCTTGTCGTAGTTCAACTGGAGCCATCTTTACTTTTTATGAAGCAGTGGGGTGTCTTTCACTTTATTATATCAAATGCAATGAATTGTTATATCTGGCACATAACTATCTGCCAAGAAGGTTTCTAAGTGTTTTGAATAAATAAACACATTTATACCCCAAACATCTTAAACAGTCAGTGCCACTGCTATCCCTACTTCTGAGAGGTAGAAAGGAAAAAAGAACTCCCTTAATTTGGTAGCTTACGTGTTTAAAAAGCTGAGTGGGGATAAAAACATCACCTTCTCTGCCAGTCCTCCACAGTATGTCACCATTTTTCAGCAGCTAATTTTTAGTTAGCAACAGAGCCCATTTACCTATCATTCTTTTTCTCTTTTTCTTACTTTCTATTTGTTTATTTTAGAACCCCCTTCTTACACAGAAAACTAGCATTGTTTTTAACTCTAGTAAAATGACAGATCAGATAGTCGAAATAGTTCTCCATGAAAACTGATTTAAGTATTGATATATTTATAGGCAGCAGTTACTACTCTTGTTTCTGTGACAAAATGCCGACAAAGCAACTTAAAGAATTAAAATGTTGATCTTGGCTCATGTATGGCTGTGCAGCCATCATGGTAGGAGGTCACAGTTGCAGGAGGACAAGGCTCATATGTCCACAATCAGGAAGCAGAGTGATGGACTCAGCTGGCTTTCTCCTTCTTTCCCTTTTTATTCAAGTCCAGAGCCTAGACCAAAGATGCTGCTACCACCATTCAGGATGAGTCTTGGCTCCTCAAATAAACCACTTTGGAAATACATCATAGACAACTATCGCCCAGAATCTTCTGAATCCAACGAAGCTGACAATAAAGATGAACCACTTTAGAGCCTTAAAAATATATCACTGATCTGACAAAAATAAAAATAAAGATAATTCTGGAGAGGCCAAAATAGGATGAGCTATCAAGGAGAGTTTTCCATTGATGGCATCCGTGAGATGTCACAGTTATCAAGCATGTGTTTCTTTTGTGTGTGTGTGTGTGGGGGGGAGCAGATACTAAAGCCTAGGGATTCACCAAGAGGAAGAATCAAATACAAGTCAGAAGACTAGAAACGCATAGAAAAATGAGAAATGAATCTTCTCTGCAAAATGTCAGCCGTAAAAGCCAAGAATTAATCACCGTGGCATGAACCCCATAGAAGCTGCGGGTTGGCTTTGCATCGCCTGTTAGGGAACTGATGACAGAGCTCAATTAGAAAATTTCATTCCAAGAAACAAAGTAGAGTTCTTGGAAACAGATTCAAAAAACAAAGGCTACAAATTATAGTCATGCAGCTCCATGAAAGAACCAAATAGAATTAAAAGATGTAATGGCGTGTCAAATGATAGAACAAAGGAGTTATCCAAAATGCAGCTCAGAAGACATAATTTTAAAAATAAGAAAACTAAGACTAAGGGCAAAAAATGTCATAGTCTAGTGAGCATCTTACCACTGTTCCAAAGAAGGTAAGAGAGCGCATGCCTGAAGCAGCATTCAAAGAGAGTAGCTTCCAAATCCAGAAACAACAATGAGTATCAAAGAAAATAAATACAAAAGGCTCATGCATCTTAGAAAATAAAAAAAAAAAAAAAAAGACTAAAGAACATTAAATCCAAAGAAGATTTTTGGAAATACCCAAAGGTAAGCAAATGCCACTGCACAATGGTTAGCAGACTAGACTCATCCAGAGAAAAACAGGTATTAAGTGAACAGAATTGTCAAGCATCCATGAGTGTGTACAGAAACATGTGTACCTGCACACACACACATACCACACACATACATACTACACACACATACCACACACAAACCATACACATGTAGCATACACATACCACATATACTACACATACATACCACCCACACACTCACATATACACCACACACACATACCACATACACATCACACACACACACCAAATACCCCCACACACCACACTATATATATATATATATGTATATATATATATATATGTATATGTATATATATACATATATATATATAACACAAGAATGAAGATATATAAACAAATCCTATATATAAAACAGAAAATAAAATAATAAAATATATTAAATTAGACAACAAAATCCAATATCGATGGGAAGAGTAATACAGCCTGGCCATTACAATGACACTCACCACATTAACAAAACAGAAAAATCATGACTATTACCAAGAGACAGAGATAAACTGATAGAATTTGATAGTAACTTAGAAAAAGAAAACTTTGATCAAACTGAGAATAAAAGGGGATTCCCATAGACTGGCTGATCTATCAGTGTGCCTTTATAGGGAAACAGTATCATGAGTACTATGCTTAACCCATTGAAAGCAGGTCCCATGAGAGCAGATGCTCTATTTCACCACTTGGATTCATTATTACAAAAGAAATATAATCTGAGATAGAAAGAAAGCTGTATGTGAGAAATGTCAGAATCAAGACTGTCGATATATAGCACATGGCCACAGAGAAATTGGAGGTTAAAACTCACCTCTGCTTTGTTTGTCAACTCACACAACCACACATATGTAAACCTGATTCCCTGGTCAAACCAAGAATCCATGTATCTGTGTCCACCCAGACAATGTGCCAATAACTCTTTCTAGTTCTTCTAAGAATACGGGATGAGTTTGCTACTCATTGTTCATGTATAAAACCCAACAGTATCTACAAATAAATTGTCCCTAAATTATAAAGGAACTTAGAAAGTTGCCAGCAAATATACAAAATTCAGATGTAGTTCCAATCAACAGCATATGGAGGGGGAGGAAGACAGACACAGAGAGAGGGGTGGGGGTAGCGATAAAAAGACCTTCAACAAGAGCAATAAAATACATAAGGGAAATTAAAATGACTCTTCTGTACAAGCCCTTAATTGGGAAAATTATAAAACACTGCTAAAAGATATTAAGAAAGGCCAAAGTAAATCAAGAGATGATTCAGATAGTGTGCAAATGCTGAGAAGTGCCAATCCACCATTAAAAGATCTATTGTATAGATTCAGAGGAATTCCAGATAAGCCCCAACAGGATTCTTCCTTAGAATCTGACAATATGAATCTGAAATGCATAGCCAAGATATATTGAAAAAAGGGGACTTTTTCTTTTGGTAAGATTTTTTTAAACTAGTAAATACAAAGGCGTTTTGATCCTAGAATGAATTTAGGAAGTTGAAAAATAGTCTGAGGATTTGCCCAAGGAATATTAAAGCTGGATTAATACCAGTGATAGATTAATACCAGAAGGTGATGGATTCAGAACTCACACATCTCCCAACCACAGGCAGAAAGTGAATGGAACTGGAGAGGCAGATGGCAGCAGTGTTGCTCCTGCCTGCCCTCATACTGCTGCTCCTGAACCCACCTTTGCAGTGGTGCACCTGGTGCATCAGAGAAACAGTCAAGAGTACTCTCTTGGAGCCTCTTCTACAGTGATAAGGAATGAGCCCCAGCTCCAGCATCAAGACTGTCACAAGTCTTATAGACTTTCTTAAAGAAGTAGCCAGGGAAACAAATAATCAGGTCGGTACAGTCCCCAGAGACCAAGCCTTAGGCTAGGCTAAGCAATGGACCTAAGCCCCACCCCTGCACACACACACACACACACACACACACACACACCACTTTCAAGTGCCTGCTGGAGGCGTTGGGTTTTCCTGTGCTGTTCCCTCTCTCTGAAAGGGAAGGTTTTTCTTGTCATGGTACCAGGCAATTTCACAGCAAAAGCTAGCAAGATTTTGCAACTGGCTGTGAATGAAAACTGTCAGAAACTGTTCTTAAAGAAAGCCCCATGAATGCACTTGGCCCCACCCACATCAGGACTTTCTAGTCAACCATCTCTGAGAGCAGTCTCATGCCCATTTTAATCAAGGTCAAGAAAGACACAGTACAGCATCCTCTCTGCTTCAAGCCCCAGTTTTATGCTAAAGATGAAGATGGATGAATTGCCTTTTTCCATCTAGGAAAATAGGATTTCCTCTTTTGTTGGCAGGGATATGCAAATGCATAATTAAGTAAAGCACAGTAATTTTGGTAGCATGAGTTCAACGAGATGTGTAGCTTTTTCTTGCCATGGGTGTGGGCACTCTGTATGTAGACATCCTGGCAGGAATGTACACACTCTAAAGAAACTCGTATGCTCCTCCCTATGGCTATTGGACTATTGAACAACTGTCTCCAAGAAGTGGAAGTTCACCCAAGAGCTGAGAAGGAAGAGCTGAAGCCTGGTGCTGGCCAGGAGAGGTTGTCCCCAGAAAGAACGTATACAATTCTGACAACTTGTCATTCAACTTTGCAGGAGAGATTGGAGCTGAGACAAAGAAGATGGGCAGGACCACACTTTGACCAGGACTAGTTAGTTATGCTACCAATTTCCTTCTATTTAAATGTAAACCTTTGCTCAGGGCCCTGAAGATGGGCTTTGGGAGGTCACTGGCTCGCCTTGTTCCTCTTCCCAGTGTGACCACACTGGTCTATCTTTCTCTGCTTTGCAGTGCTATTTGTTATTTTAACTGAAGGCTGTTGAGGATAGAAGGTAGTGTATATTGTTAGTGCTGCCAGTGCCCAGACTCTAGTCTTAGCAACTTCCATAAGATATAATGGCTTAGGGTCATGTGTGCATCTTCTCCAGACCTCCAATATCCTATATGTCAGAGGAGGGGCTGGGACTGATGAGGGCCCACTGCAGACCTAATATCTCGGCAATCTAATGTCCCCTCACACCGGAAGCTTGTGAAAAATCACAACCAGAGACTAGACCCCAGTCCGACTCCACCCAGAATCCAGGCCACTTTATGTTCTTTGTTCAAAGGTAGCTTCAAATGACAAGAAACATTGGGGGTTTAAGCCAATGATGGATGTTCATTTCTCCTACTGACCTTGTTAGCCACCGGAGACCCGAATCACTGCATTCCCAGCTACTGTACCTCTAGGGATCATTCCAATAGCATTCCTGCTACCTATACCCCAAGGGTCCTCTCCCAAGGGGACAGTCTTGCTGGCTTCCAGCCCCAGCCTAACCTGCTTGAGCTAACATCAGTCTCAAGCTCTTCAAACACAATTTTCCCAGTAACACTCTGGAAAGCTGCTATACTTCCATCAGCCCCATGTCTCCATGCAGATCTAAGTTCTGCATCCTCCTCCCAGCCATCAGAGTCCCAGCTCTCCCCAGATCTATTAGTATCACCATCATGTACTTCTTTAGGTTCCAGACTCAAGAACACTGTCCTATTGTCTTTAGGACTGAACTGCCCACCTTATCGGCCAATACATGGCCGTGACTTGAAGCTTACTTTGTCCTGCACAACAAGGCTACTGCAAGACTGCAGGGTTAGCTCCATTTATGCTAGATTCGCTAAGAATGCTTGGCTTCCTAACAGTCCAGTGACCTTTTATATCACACTTTGTTTTCCTGTTAGGGCCAATGTCCCACAAAGATATGCCCATGACAGCCAGTATCTGGCATGGTGTTGCATGTGTTAGAAACCACCAGGCCTGGGGCTAGAGAGATGGCTCCATCATTGAGAACACTTGTTGGACCTCTAGAGGACATCAGTTTGGTTCCCAGCACATACATCAGGCAGCTGACAATGATCTGTCACTCCACCTCCAAAGGATTTGACAGCTCTGGCATCTTCCACCACCCATACTCATGTGTTCCTATCCACGTGCAGACACATATTTGCACATAATTAAAATAGATTTAAATTAAAATTAGAAGCCCCATGAAGCCTGGTGGAGAGAGAGATCCTATGAGATGGAAAGAATGGATGCTCAGAGAAAGACCACCCTCTGTCCCTGGAGTTTCTAAAGAACCTCCCAAGTCCTCTCTCTTTTCTAGCTCCCCTTCCACAGTCTACTCTGTTCACAGCAGCCAACGCATGACAGTACTCTGCTTCACTCTTCCAGTGTCACTATCACTCAGACTGCTGTGTGAATAACATGCAGGAAACTCCCGAATCTGGCTGCCACACCTTGCCTCCTTTGGACTCTTTTCTCACTTCACTCTGTCCCTACTGACCTTCCTCACAAATGCCTCAAGCCTTCACCCTTGCATTTCCTCTCCCAAATGCTCACACAGCCTGCACCTTTCCCTCCTCCAGGCCTCTGCTTGATCTTAATCAGAAGGCTGAGACAATGCTGGCCTCTGTTTAAATGTCTGCTTATCCAAACCTTCCCTGCTCTTGAAGCTCCTTCACCATCTCTTACATTTCTACATAGCACTGAGAACTGTGTTTGCATCCTGCACATGACCTGCTAGCTGTCCTCCCAAACTGTAAGGACTTAATGCTAGCTTTTGTCCACTCTTGCTTCTTGGGTGTCTAGAGCAATGCACAGCCCATAGCAGATGCTAAGTAGATGCTTGAATAGATGTGAGAATGAGTAAAGATGTCTGTAACTTAGACCCTTGGCACCCTGGGCATTGTTCCAAGATGCTGCTATCTGATGGGGCTGCTATTGTCCTCTCCTGCTCAGTTCCAACCTTGTCTGAGACACCAGATGGACGGCATGCATTTGGAGAGCTTTGTAAGTGACAGTCCTCAGAAAACTGAAATGACAGCATCTATAGAGGCCGGGCCTAGGTCACCACTGCCTGGCTTCTAAATGCTGCGTTTTAAAGCTTGCTCTCCCCACACCTTTAGCCTCTCTACAGATTCCACAGTACTGAAGAGCAATCAATGAAAAAAAGATGAAAATAAAGATAGGGTGCCCCAGAGGGGGCTGTTTGACTTACTCTTTGGGGCCAGAGCCCTGACCTCTGCTGCAGAGCCCTGACCTCCTCTGCAGAGCCCTGTAATACTACCTACTTAGTTGCTGGGTTGAGGAGCCAGTTCCCTAAGCTATCAAGGAAAAGAGGTCAGGAAAGTGGAGAGCAAGATGGGACCCAGGAGTGGGAAGCAAGGAAAGAGAGACAGTCAGCAGGAAAAGAGACAGAGACAGAGACAAAGCTGCCACATTAATCAACAGTACCTAGTCAGAATGGTACCCCCACCCTTGATGTCTCCTTACCTGAACCTCTGGGCTGAGAGGACAATAGATTAAAATAATATGAGAGAGGAGGGGATCCTCAGCTTTGAGTGTTGCATATAAAACCAACATCCATTCTTGTTTGTGGATGGCTGGGTAGGTGGCAGATGGATGGGTGGGGAAGTGACCAAAAGAAGAGGAAACAGATTGATGAATGACAGGAGAGTGAGGAATGCAGAAATGAGTGAGCCAGAGGGACCACATGGCCTATTCTAGTGCTTGACTTCTTTACAAGGGGGTGGGGTGGCTGGGTCTGTAAGCTCCATTCTCTGTATTCCCCTTGGGTTTACACCCGGCAGAGTTGCATGCTGGCAGCTGCTGATCCTCATAATCATTCAGGAGACTCATCCAGGCTGCTCCAGGGAGCCTTCCTTCCATGGCAACGACCTTTCATACCACTCCTATGTTGTATGTGCTCAACAAATCAGAGGTGGGGAAAACAGATCCAGAGCTCAGGGATACCACTGGATCCCTGAGCTGCCTTCTCCAAAGTCCTCTTTGGGATTATACAAGAATTTGATCACCATATCTACAAATCTCCTGGGTGATAATCCAAGTTACTGGCCCAAAAGATGGTACACATCCAAGATGAATGTTTTAGCTTCATCCTCAAATAAAATTTTCACTCAACTTTTCTTTCTGTTAAACAGTATCATGGTCTGTCTGATTGTTCCATGACATTTCATTCATCCATCTACTCACTCAGCCATCTATCCGTTCACTCAGTGTGTCCCTGTGGCATGTGTCAGTAATGTCTACCAACCAGGAGAAAGCAATGTACAGAAGTGGAATGTCTCAGATAGCACAGAGTGCCATAAATTTTTTTTAAGTATTCATTATTACAGGAAAACAGAAATCCCTACTGGGTGAAGCCTTGAAGGAGGTATAACGTGTCTTAAAACTTTACAAAATGGGATTTGACCTAGTTGTGGATGTGAAAAGTGAACTGAACCAAGAGATAAGTGGAAATTGATCAGGTGATGAAAGAAAAAATATTCTAGGCAGAGGAGCAACCCTTGCAGATGAGGGCAGGGCCAGACAATTGAGACCTGTAGGGCTTATGTGGGGAATTTGTTCTTTGTCTCAAGATCAGTTGGAAGTAGAGAAATGACAAGACCAGAATTGTTCTGAAGTCTCCTTTGGTTACTCTGTGAAGATGAACTGGAGGGCAGCCAGTATAGACATGATTGAGTCACTCGAGTGTCTAGAGTGGTACCTTGAACTAGGGGGATGCTGATGAAGATGGAGAGAGATGATGGACTTAAGCAATACACACTAACACAACGGGTATGGGGATGATGAGGATGGTGGCTTCATCTCTCTGGCTTGTGCAGCTATAAGAATTGAAAGGTCATTCAGTGAGATCTGAAACACCTGGTGAGTGTCATGTGTGCCTAAGACTGATGGTGCAGGGGGAAATGACAAGAATTCCACTCTGAATATGTTGCGTTTGACAGGCCTTGAAGACTTCAACCTGGGAGACCCCTTGTCTGCATCTGTGCCACTTTCCGCATTCATCAATTACTGTGTAGTACTTACTCTGCCTTGACTCCATCATGGCTCAGCTCAGACCCCTGTAATTATTTCCTGTGCAATTAAAAACAATGCCCTGATTCTCTCCCCTTCCAATTTCTCTTCACATGTAAGTCTTTTGAGATATAATTTCCTGAAAGAGGCCATCACTGAACTACGCCCACCCTAACATACCCTCTCCCTGTTACTCTCTACATCAGGCTCACAGGGTTATTGCTTCAAAAAAAAAAAAAAAAAAAAAAAAAAAAAAAAAAAAAAAAAAACCACTTAGCAACATGCTGTGTTGGTTCACTGTGCAAGAAAATAGACATGCATGTCCTAGCTCTGCCAAGAGAGCATACACATAAATAAAAGGGCACAGGTCACCTCCAATTGGGTTTCTAAATGTCATTCCCCGATAAGAGAAGCCTAGGCTCTTCCAAACAAATGGCTAATTCCAAGGCTGGAATAAGGAAGCTTCAAAATGAACCATAACTTTTTGCTACATCAGATAATAAGGAAGCACTCAGAGAATCATGGAAACAAATTAAAAAGAAACAGAAGCCAGCTTATAACAGCTCCCCACTGACTGAATCTGAGATCATGTGACCATCAAAGTAAAAGAAATACCACACTTGACTCATCCAGTGAACTAAGAATGTATGAGAACCTAGCGATGGAAGGAAGGGAGGAAAGGAGAGAAGGAGAAAATGAGTAATTGATAGTAGAATAACAATAGATATAAAAGAAATAATGAATTCAAAATTATGACTGATTTATAACTGTAAGTTTGATGGCAAATATGGTATGACTCTATTCTCAAAATATCTCTCCACAAGTCACTCATTAACTGACGAAAACAGCAATTTCACTGTGGGAATGATAGACATCACCTGAAGTGAGCAATGACAGCCTCGGTCACCAAGAGCCAGAGAAGTCCCGTTTTGTGGCTTGCTGAAATGAAGACTCTAGAGAACCCATTTGCCTGCCCAAAACATACATCCAGACTCCAGCCATGCAGACCACCAAACACCCAAATTAGAGATACTCAATGTAATGACCACCTACACTATTCAAAACCAAAGGGTCAAGAAAAGGAAAGCAGAAGAGACCAAAGAGGCATGGTAGCTAGCAGCACCCACAGACTAGACCTGGGAGGAAGATGGTGTAGCCACAAAGATGATGTCAAGGCTGTGATCTTCATTGTCAAGTGTACTGAAACTGGAATTAGCCGGAAGACACACTTCTGGACATGTCTTTGTAGATGTTTCCAGAAAGACTTAAGTGAAGAACGGAGAGCAGCCTGACAAAGGGGGAAGTAGGAAGCCAGATGATAACAAGCACTCCACTTTCTCTGCCACTATGTTCATGTCTTCACCAATAAACTACGCCCCCTCCAATCACAAGCCAAAAAAAAAATCCCTCTTGTTCCCTAAGTTGCTTTTGTCAGGATGGCAAATGTCAGTGATGAGAAAGGTGACTAACACAACACAGACTGTACTGAGACAGGAACCTGCCTTTCTCTAAATACCCTGAGGGATTTAGGGATAAAGAGAGATTGTGTCTCTAATTCATTCTGAGGTTAAATAAGATGTATAAAAAATTTTAAATGTGTTCACACATTTAATAAAAGATATATTATGGTAACATTTATAACCATGAGATGTAAATTATGCAAGCAATAAAAGTGGGTGTATAAGTGAGAGGGATTTATTTTCATGTTATTGGAAAGGAAGAAAGCAGAATGGTGTAAAGAAAAAAAAAAAAAGGTGTATCATGATCAACTGCAAACCATGGATAAAGAGGGATTTCTTAACTAGAATTTCAACCTTTCTATATACAACCATTGAAAATATTCTGTGTCTTGCCTATAAATACTGTCTGGATAACTGAGCTTAGCATCAAGGCCCAATACCCTTTCCAAGCGCCCTACAATGCCTCCTGTCTCATTTCCATCATTAGTGAGCACCCCCAATCACAGTCACTAAAATCTCCCAAGTTTACCACTAAAAAACGCTCATTGGAGTCTGGGGCGGCAGCTCAGAAGATAACCACTTGCCATACAGGCATGAAGTCTGGGGTTGAGTCTCCAGCACATGAAAGTCAGATGAGAACAGCAGCCCAGTAGTAATCAGTGCTCAAGAGGCAGAGACAGGATCCCTGGGCAAGATTACTGGCTAGACTAGTCAAATGGGTAAGCTCTGGGTTCAGCAACTCAGCAAAGAATGTTTCCACAGTTTGAGGAAGACATCCCATAAACAGACATGTGTACAATACCTGCACATATGTGTCCATGCACATACATAAACACACATACACACATACACACACACACACACACACACAGCCTAGCACCTTAGCACATGTTGGACTCTCTGCTACAATGTCCTCCTCTTCAGTTACTAAAACTTACTATGTTTCAGGGTGCACATCACAGGTGTCTTCTCTGGAAAGGCCTCTCTAATGTGCACAGTTGCAAAAGATTCAGCCTGTATGGACCATACCTACAAATGGGTCTCGGTGTGTGGGTCTGTCTTGTCACATGGTCATATGGTGACTTGGTGACTGGGATGCTCCTTTGTCCCTATATCTCATGTTTTACCTGGACCCTAGCATAACAAGGGTCTCAATATGTCAGACATGAAGTAGTGACTCAGTATTAACTGAACTTCTAGATTTTCCCCTGAGTTCTTCATTATCCTCAAAACATACAGAGGGGCGAGAGAAAAGGAGCTTGTCTTTTGTTTTACTTAGAAGGAAAGGGAAGTACAGGGAAGGTAAGAACACAGCTAACTCAGAGGCTGAGGAGAACTGGCATCCATCTCTCTTGCCAGTCCAGCATTCTTTCATGAAACTGGATGGGACAGGAAGCAGGGAGATTATCTTTCAGGGTTTGTTTATTCTGTGAGGGATGCTGTAGTGGTATATTTCCTGCTATATTAAACTCGGTATTTTGGGAGGACCTGATATGGGAGGAGTAAGGAGAAGGAAGAGGAGGAGCTAGGAGGAAGGAGGAGGAGAGAGAGGGGAAAATAGCGGCAGATGTAGCATGTCTCCAGTGTCTAAGGTAGTTGTAATATCTTGGTTAGGTATTGGGTAACACTTCTAATTGTGTGAGCATCTTGTTATTTGAGCATTACAAATATATAAAGCTATTGGATAATATTTAAACATTAGAGTCTCATTTCTACTGGATACCACATGGATGGCGGGATGGTCTAGGCTCAGCCCAACCTTGTGGAGATAGTGTGGAAGACTGGCAAAGCCAACTCCCACGCTGGCATCTCGTGACACTATATGCCAGGGCCAGTGTTTCTGGCTGGCCATTTCTAGCTGTGGCGTGCCCACGGCCTCTGGCCTCTTCCAGCCGTGAAGCACTTGGCTTTAGGCCACGGAGCATGGCAGCCTGAGCTAGGCAGAGCCAACGCAGCTTAGATGGTCAGCTTGCGCAGCCCCATTTATTAAATATTAACAGTAAAAAGATGCTGGATTTCTAATAGCTTTCCTGTCTCCATCATCACTGCTATAATAAGACACATCCATTTTACAGGTCAGCAAACTGAGACTGGACAATAAATCTTTCAGCCTACAAGGCTTATGTGCTTTTCTTTTCACATCTCCAGTGTATGCTACCCACCTCTGACTCCATTAAGGTAGATGGCCAGGATAAAATGTTCTATCCTACAATGACATCTGTTAAACTGGCCAGGCATATAGGCCCACAATGCAGCTCACACTCTCAGACCACAGGCCACACTTCACAGGGTTGCCAAACCCAGATATTTGGTTTGTAAGACTAGCCTTCCATTTTTCCAATGCAAACTGAACACTATACACAATTACTCAGCCAAACCACTGACGCCTACAGATACTGCATCATGCCTGGCAGAGTCCTATCTGCCCAAAGACAACCTCAGGGGATCTGGGACACCCTAGAGCTTGGCACTGAAGGGGGAGGGGGGGACCTAGAGCTGGAGGAGGGGAGCTTGGACTGGCTGGATCATGGAGCTTTGGTGGAGGCTACATTCCAAGAACAGATTATTCCAGGAAAGAATAAAACCACAGAAGCCCAATGTTCCCCACCCCATGATGTAGGGTAGGGGATCCTCACCTGGCCTCCGAGGCCTTCCCTCACCATGCACCCCTGTGTCCCAGGGAGTGACTATCCCCAACTGAAGCTGGGAAGGCCAGGGAAGCTGCTCAGCCACAATGCTGGTGATGGTCACTTCCTTGTACCAGATGGAAACAAGCCCTCAGTTTACCTGAAAAGTTCCCTAGATTACCTGAAAAGGTAGTTTTTCCTACTTTCAGGCTTCCAAAAGGGGGGACTTCTCTGCCCCACTCAGTGGCCAGTAGCCATCCACTGCAGACTCCAGAGTGGCAGACCTGGCAAGGCAGGATAGCTAGCTCTACCCTTGGGCTTATTTGATTTTGCTATACTTCTGTCTCCTTGCACTCAAAATGCAAGTACCCATTTCAAAAGGTGGCAAAGAGGTTTCACAAAAGGAAAGATTCAAAGAAACAAAGCCAGAGAGCTAGGAAATTGCAAGTGGCCTTCTCACTTGAACACTCTGGCATCCTATACGATGCTCTCTTATTGTTTTAAAGCCTGCTTTCCCGGTGGCGTTTCAGTGTCAGGAAGCCAACAGATCATAACCAGAACAAATCCTCAGCAAAGGTACAGTCTCCTTTTTGAGGTTATATTTGTCTAGAAAGGACCAAAGCCACTAAGCCTTACCCAGTAGCAGGCCCAGGGCATTTCCGCTTTCTCCTTCTGTGGTGAAATTCTCATACAGTTAGCCTTGAATATGAGCAATGGCCACCAACATGGTTGGCTTAGCATGCCTGGAAAAGCAGTCACCCACACAGGGCTTGAAGGGCCACTATCAGGCACTCTAACCACTGCCTTGTGCAAGCACAGCCCTGCCATGGGCTCTTTCCCAACACAGCAGCCTCTACAGGTAAAACAAATCTCTCAGCAGGAATTAGAGCTTTCAGTCAGCTTTGTGTTAGCCTCAGCACTGCCCTGGTCTCTGCTAGTAAGAGCGAACAAATGGCTTTCCAGCTGACAGACTTGGGAGCCCTTCAGTAGATAGAGATGGCACTGAACACTATTCTGTAGCCTCTAGACCAAAGGAAGGAGTCAAGAGAACCCTTCATGGGCCCTGCACAGCCTGAACTCCCACATTTTTCATTCCAAGCCTCCACAAGGCCTCAATCAAACAGAGGGAAGCAGGGCTGAGACTCAAGAGACACAATCCTCCCAGCAAGGCCTTGGGCAAGGCAGGGTCACTTGAGGAAGGGGCAGTCATGGGGCCACGGCCAGGTTCAGGGCAAGGATCAAATCCCTTAGGGCACCCACACACTAGGGCTTTTGAGAGATGGAGGGGCTGACAGCTGAAGCCCTCAGAGCAGGGGAGCTGATCAATGCCCCAATTCATTCTAGACAATCCCCATTGTCTGAGCCAGCACAGAGATTGCCATTATCTCCAGCAGCCACTAAGGAGAAAAGCCTAAGACATGGTTACCAATCAGAGCTGAGGGACAGAAGTCACAATTGAGACATGTGAATTAAAAATTAGATGAAATGTTTCCAACTTGGGATGTCTCAAAAAAAGAAAGAAAGAAAGAAAGAAAGAAAGAAAGAAAGAAAGAAAGAAAGAAAGAAAACAGTCCAAACAATATGGCCAATATGGCTTCACTCTTCAGAGACTAACAGAGTGCTTGATTGCTGAGTCTTCTTTTTTTGTTGTTGTTTGTTTGTTTTTGTTTTTTGTTTATTCTCATTTCTTCTATAAAAGATAAGGGAGTTTACAATAAAAGAAATGTAGTCAGTAAAGGTATTAAACTCAAAATCGAGGGAAGACTTCTTAACTTAGTGGAGTGGAGCAGCATGAAGTATGAAGGGAAAAATCCTTCCTTCTCTCTGCAGCAAGCCTCCTAAGCTCGCCACTGCCAACCCTATTTAAACATTTCTAAGGGTTGGGTCTAGGGCTGGACCAAAAGAAAGACACCCTAGTGGCCCAGTTGAACCTGGATCTTTTCCCATTTTAACAGACTAGGAGGGCAACCTTTAGGCCACCTCGTAAACAACGACGTCCCTAAACTTCCCAACCAAAGAAGCACAATGAACATGGACACATCACAGAAACCCATGAAGAAGAGGATGCCCAGGGCAGAGGAGGTCTAGAAGTCATAATGAGATAATAACCATAAATGTAAGTACTAGTCCCTGGCATTTGGGGGCACTCAGTGTTATTAGTGCCCCCAGTGGTCTCCTCACAACTGCTGAAGGAGAGAGAGGGGTTCTGAAACATCTGTCCCTCAGTGTCTGAGGCAGAGTGACTGAAGCCAAAGACCAGGAGTGGGTCCAGTCTCACTCAGTGTACCAGCCCAGCCCTATGGTCTCACTGCTGGCCGCAGCAGGATGAACTAAAGTCATGAACTGAGTCTGGAGGAAGCTCCTCTGGAGCTGAGGCTTACTCACATCCTCCCTCAGCCCGTCTCCTGCTGAGATTGGCCTTCTCACCTCTAAAAGAGCAACTGCTATTTCAGACCCAGACCTTAAGGCCAAAGGGTGCTCTGTGGCTGGGCTCCATGGACAGCCCTTGTGTAGATAAGATGAGATAACCAAAGGTATCACCTCCCATCTTAATCCCCAGCCAAAACCCTCAGTGGGAAGTATTCTCCTACTGAGACTAGGTTCCTGAAACCATTTTTTCAGAGATGACCAATGAAGGGTACAAGAAGCAAAAAGGAGTGAGCTTAGAGGCCATGTCAGGGTCAATTCCAGGCTGTGTGGGTTTGCATATGCGTTTACCACATGAGTGCATTCAGTATCCATGCCATTTGTCATGGGTGTACACTCTGTGTGGAGTGTGGCTGCACTGTGTGTGTATATGAATGAGTGTGCCCTATCCTCCTGTCTCTGTGCTTATGAAAGTGGAGTTCCAGCCCCATGGAGTAATATCAGTCAGAATCCCATTCACTCTGATACTGGATTAGAGCTTTGAGCTTCAGTGTGGCCCAAAGCCCTGAGAAACCAGAGCTGCATGGCCTACAAGCAAGACACCCCAGTTGAGGACAACAGCTGGGGACAAGTCAGGTTACCCCAGAAAGTGTGAGTTCAGATATCTATTGCTCTTTATCCCCACCCTCTACCTGTTACCTGTCTCTCGACTTCAACCTTCATCCTGCAGGGTTCCTGCAGGTTCTATCCCTTTAGACACCTTCCTGTCCCCTACACAGAGGCTTCCAACTGACATAGCTAGACCCACCTGTGTGCCACACCTGTGGGCATGCTTCGGGACACACACACACAAGCACATGGTAGAAACAAACTCTTACACTTACACAATCACACCTGCTATCCTAGAAGTCACAACCATGCTAGCAGCTCCAGCCCCAGCCCCAGCCCCTGGATCCAGCCAAAGGAGCTAGCCATCCCCTCTGCTTACTTACTCTGATCTTACAAGGCAAAAAGCAGTGTGTGCAGAGTCCAGCGATGGGTGGCAGCTCACAGCAACTGGAACTCCAGAGGCTAGGCTCACAGTGGCCGCGGGGGCGCTGGGGACTGCGCTGCCGACGGCCCCCGCCGCTTCCCCCACCCCCAATCCCAGCCTTGTCCCTGGCGGCACACACCCAGCCAAACGTTTGTCCCGCGCCAAGCACCACCGTGGCCTGCAAGGCTCCGCCGGGGCGCGAGGGCTATTTCGGAGCCCCTGGCCACGGTGGAGACCGCGCGCTGTCATCTGTGGGAGCTCTGGAATGAGAACGTGGTCGGGTCTAATTAGAGACCCGGCTCACCCCTGGGCTGGGCCATCACCCGGAGGCTCCAAAGCCGGCCAGGCGAGGGCGCCCACATGTGTCCTGCATGCCAACATCTGGAGTGGGAAAGGGACTATGCTGCCACGATAGGTTTTCTGGAGCTGAAAGAAAACAAGGAGAGATTTGGGCCCAATTTACATCCCTGAGGAGGGAGCGGCTTCGCTGAACAGCCCCAGGAATGAGACTGGGTTTGTCCACTGCAGGTGCTTCCCTTTGGAAACTCAGTTACCTACTTAAGTCACCCTCCAAATCACAGATTTGCCAAAAAAATGACAGGGGGTATTGATGAGAAACCCCACCACTTCACCCTCACCCCTGGGCTCCGTGTCAGATGGCTAAGTCCACAGAAGTCTGGTCCAGGCCCAAAAGCTCTGGAATGCTACATTTTTAGACCAAAAGGAAGCTTCTAGTTCATTCCATCCAGTGCTTTCTACTCTGCCATGAATCCCCAGGGCCTAAAAAGTCTCTAGCTTGGTAGCTTGCCAAGAAAAGACAGTTCTCCACCACCTAGGTTTACTTACATTAAATGTTCAGGGAAAGCAGGCACAGTACCACCTCCATGGTACAATGTCCTGAGCTCTTGATAAACCTCCCTATTCCTTGCCTCAGGCTCTGGCTGGCACTGCTGCTGCCTGGCCTTGGCCATACCACGGCTTTGACAGCAAATCAGCCATTTTGGTTCTCTAGGGGCTTGGGACTGCAGGTGGCCCAGTCATTCTGGAGGGTAGGAGGGGGTGGGGGGGTGGGGGGGAAGCCAGTTTGAATTCCAGCCTGCTTCCATCCAGACAGCATGACTCGGGCCTCTAGTTGTGTGAGAAGACTTCAGTCTGTCTCCCTCCCTGGAACAAGGCTGGGGCCTCTAGGCAACATTGGCTGGGTGCTGATATTACATCACACCTTCCTCAAGTTGGCAGGTTGCAGAAGTATCTCTCCACGTGCTACTGGAGAGTGAAGGGGTTCGCAAATAACCTAGACTCTGTTCTTCATCCACTACCTACTTTGCAGTTGTATCTGAGTCATGTCACCCAACTACTCTGAGCTTTATTTTTCCATACATATAATGGGATAATAGCCATGTCTGCCTGTTCACAAAGGCATGTGAAAGCTCAGGAAATAACCAGGAAGGTTAAGATGGTTTGTAGCATATTAGAAGGGAAGCTTGAGTCTTAAACAGTATCCCTGTTAGCAAGAGGCCTCAGAGAGCTTTTATTTCTGAATCTGAGTCTAATTTTGTACCTATATTTGGGAGTAAGGTTTGCTACATGTACTCTTGAGGAACTTGTGGTTAAAGCTTCAACCCAACACACACACATGCACATCACACACACACACACTCCCCACACATACACACATATTCATAAACACAAACACATACATATGCACATAACACACACATACACAAACACATATATACACAGACACATATGCACATATGTACACACACAGGTACATCCATAAATACACACATACATACACACAAAGACAGACACCTCAAAACACATACATGCACACATACATATGCATAACATACACACATACATACATGCACATGTACATAAGAATACATATAAGTACACATATACACATGTGTCTACATACAGACACATGCATGCACACATGCATACTCACAGGTGTATTACACAAATGCACACACACACACACTCTTCCCAGATACCTACAACACAGCACAGCCTCCTGGACTCCTGGGCTCCCCATAAGCCCCAGTTGCCTGGGCCTTCTCCGGTGGAGTCTCCATCCCCTGGGGGCCGCCTCATGGCTACAGTCTGAGCTGTAGTGATTCAGGTTTTCTTACAGAGGCCCCTGTGAGCAGCTTCATTCTGTCCACCCATCCTTCTGGGCCATGGATCTGAGAAGGCCTGAGATTCAAAGCAAAGGCTGATGAGCAGACTTCCGAGGCTGCTCAGGATTAAGGCTGCCCCAGGAGCTCAGAGTTAAAGTATCCTCCCTGTACCTCCTCCCCTGCCCTCTGTCTGCTTGGCTCCCCAAGCACTGCCCTGCTTAATTCTTAATGGAAATTCCATCCCTTTGCAGGCTTTCGCTGGCTTGGGGATCCCAGGCATGAGCCAACAACAGACTCCGCCCTAAGAGAAGGGGGCCTGCCTAGCCATATAAGCACATACAAATGTTCACATACATGTGGGCAGAGACATTCACAGAGCCAGAGTCTTTCCCAGACACAGCTACACACTGAAGGAAAGCAGGACTTTAGTTACTAAGATTACACATAATACTCAAGGCCTTTGCTTTAACCATCCTACCAGCACCAAGTTCAGAATCATTTTCATTTTACACACAAAGAAACTGAGGCAGGGGACTCAGTAGCTCACATGAGGCATGCGGTGGCCAGCCTTACACGTGAGCACCAGGAGCAGAAAGGAGCATGCTCATGGCATTCTGTCACTGCAGCAACTTTGCATCTGACATTTTTGTTAAACAGGAAGGAAACACTCAGGTCAGGTGGCTCAGATCGTACATCCGGCCTCACAGTGGGTAATATAAACGGTGTGGAGGCTTCAGTGTGAAATATCTCCCACAGGGTCATGTGTTTAGACAGACATGTGTTCTCCAGCCTTGGTGCTGTTTCAGAAAGCTGAGGAACTGTCAGAGGTGGGCCTAGAAGTAAGCTGATAGAGGAGAGGTTATAGCCCGCCCCCACAGTTAGCTATTTGATCACTCTGGCTCTCTGCTTCCTGGTTCAGAGTTGAAGTGTGAGGAAGCTTCACTCCACCTGTTCCTCAATGCCTCCCCCACCATGGTAGACTGTACCCTCAAACCATGAGCCCAAATATTTCTTCTCTTAAGCTACTTCTTGCCAGGTATTTTGGTGACAATGACAAGGAAAAGTAACTAAAACAAAGGCACAGAGATGTTCATAGGAACACACAAGGATGCACAGGAGACTCACATACCCTAAGTATAGTCACAGATACCTTAGACCGCCTAACCAATTAGGAATCTGGGAATTGTCCAGCGCTGTATCAGGCAAATGTCTATTCCAGTCTAACTCCAGGTCTTTCTCCTCCCAAAGGGGCTATCTTCTATCCACCAGTTTACATGTTGCTTACGTGTTACTTCTGGAAGCAGAATGGATTCCCAAATGGATGAGAGACTTGAAGTTTACCATCTTCTCAGCTAGGTCCATAGCCAACCTAGACTTGGTCTAGGTCTAGCTTTTCCTACATTTTCTGCCTTTTCTCTAAGAGAAGGTCCAACACTACCACATCCTTTTGATTCAGTCACACGTCAAGGAACCCTGGGAGAATGTAAGTGAGTACTGCCCATGGCCTGCTCACAGAACTCCCAACACCCAGTGTGAGTTCTGCTCTCCAGACTTAGATGGGGCCGGAGGGAGCCCATGGGAACTCACAACATGGCAAAGGAATATCAGCATCATTCACAACAGAACCATGCTCCAGAGAGATGGTAGGGAGGAGGAAGGGTTTCAGCAGTGATTCCGGGGAACCAGCAAAGCCTGAAGAGCTGAGAGAAGACATGTAAGATCAGCCGAGTTCAGCAGTTCAGGAACTTGGGAGTTGCCTGAAGTTTCCCTGCTACACTAGCGACAAGCTGGGCAAGAGATGTGCATCCTTCCAAGCAAACTCCAAAAGATCATGCCCAGGGAGGCCTGAGGATGACTTTGCATGGCAGCCTAGATCAAGGGTTTTGTAACCCTCAATATCATTTGTCTAGTTACTCTGACCAAATACCTAAAAAAAACCCTCAAGGATATAGTGGGTCATCTGGTTCACAGTTTGAAGGGATACAGTTTGTTATGGTGCAGAATATTTGGTTTCAGACCCAGGACAAAGCAGACCTGGCCTTCACATTCTCCCAGCATCTCTCAGTCCCTACCTGGCATACACTGCCCCAATCCTGAACTTTCCAGCCCAGTGACTGGACTGCCCTTCCCCCAGAAGGCTCTTCTCTATATAATCCAGACATTTTGATCTCTCCTCTCTCCTTCTTTCTCTCCATCTCTCCCTCACTCTATGTGTGAGCTCTTTCTGTCTTTCTCTTCACCCTCTCCTCTTTTTCCCTCCTCATGACAATAAACCTACCTATGTATACTTTAATCTGGCTTGAATTGGCTCATTTCACCAATAAAGAAATAACTTATCTGGGCTGGAGAGATAGCTCAGTGGTTATGAGCACTGACTGCTCTTCCAGAGGTCTTGAGTTCAATTCCCAGCAACCACATGGGTGCTCACAAGCATCTGTAATGGGATCCGTTGCCCTCTTCTGGGGTGTCTAAAGAAAGCAACAGTGTACTCATACATAAAGTAAATAAATAAATCTTTTAAATATAAAAAGAAAAGAAGTAACTTACCACAGAAGGCATAGTAGAGGACTCTGTTCACTGTGGTGGAAGCTTCCAGCATGGCCAAAGCTGGACCATGGTGGCCGCAGTGTGCAGTTGGTATTCCTCACCTCCTCACATCTTGGCAAGAGAGCTGACATGAGGTGGGACCAGGTTGTAAAACCTCAAGGCCCACCTCTTGTAACCTACTTCCTCCTAAAAAGTTCCACAGTCTTCCAAAAACAGTGACACCAGCTGGGGGCCAAGTATTCAAATACATGAGGCTGTGGGGAGCCTTTCACATTCAGACCATAACACCTCCTACAATCAGATCAGGAAGTGCAGTAAGCAGGCTGTAGCTCTGGGAATGCAAGACTCAGCCCAGAAATTTGCATTTCTAAGGAATTCTTTTGGAGACTACTTATGAACCACTGCCTTCTAGAACAAGAGAAAGTCAGGGGTCAGTTCAGCTCAAATCTAATCTTCCAGCCTAACTCCCAAGTAGAGAATCCAGTCTTGAGGACAGTTAGTTCTTTCCCTATACAACCACCTTGTCAGCTTCTGTGACCCCCATCCCCACGCCCCTGTTGACTGCTGGTTGATTTTCCTGAGCTCCCTAATGCCCTCTATGTTTCAGCATTCCTAATGACAAAGATACTATATTCTACTCTGTCTTCCATCAGCAGAAGAAAGTTATCAAGGTGAGGAAATTGAATAAAAATAGCTTTAGCCAGACAGGCTTTCAGGACTCAGGGCAAAGATACCAGAAGGTTATGGTGGCAGCAGCTGAGCTGACAGCTCTACCCACAGAGGAGAGGTGGACCAGGATTCTGCTACTCAGTTGCAATCTCCTGGATCTCTCTTGTATCCCTGAGAGTCACACAAAGAGATACTGCTCAACATCTGGAAGGGGTGGAGGGACAGGTAGTCACAGAGGACAGGGAGAAGTGCATATGAACATAGAGTCTCAGACAGACCAGAATGGACACACCGATGCCAAGGAAATCTAGATCCTGTCTTGGGTTCCTATTCTCATTAGTAAAAGGATTTAAGAGTGAACTCAATGGAACCCCCAGACAATTTCATTAGAATTTAAAAGAAAGAAGATAAACAAACAAAAACGCAGGGAGGGTAATCTGTAACTCTTAGCAGCTTCTCAGAGAATAAGAGGTGTGAGAAAGAAAAAAGCCACACCATTTGAGGCGCCAGCATGGAGGAGTGCCACATAGCAGCAGGCAGCCATGGGGTGGGGGTGGGAAGGTGGGGGGCTTTAGGGAAAGGGTAAAAAAACCCAAAGGATAGAAAAGGCATACTTAGGTTCTGGCCAGCATCCAAATGAGAAAGACAGAAAATAAAATTAAAAGTTTATTCAGAAAGGTGGGCAGACCAGCCAAACCTCATGACTGTGCAGTAGAGACTATGAAACCAGGGAAGGAAACATCTGCTATCTCATTAAAAGAATAATTATTCTTCCTATCTCCTCAGCATGACCTGAGGTGAACCCAGGTCATTAATCTTGTCAAATTAGAAGGTTAGGCCTGCACCACGGTCTAGATGCTACTCTCTTGACCAGAAGGTGTTTTTCTTTAAAGGTCCTTCTGTATTCTAGCAGCCCGCCCATCTCCCCAGCCTGGCTCCGCTGGGCTCCTGGCAACAGGAAGCTGTTGCTCAACTTCCATCACTAGTGTGAGAATCTGTAATTTAATTAGAAGGGGGAGTGAGAAGATCCGCCAAAGTCTCCATCCTGGATGTTACAATTCTGAAACCTAGGTCTCCTCAGAGCTTCAGGGTCAGTGGGTAGATGGTAACCTGGAGTCCCACATACACTCCTCCTTCCAATGGGAACAAGCAGTTCTCTTACAGGCAGAGATCTGAGTCCAGAAAGCATCTGCTTAGATTTCTAGGTTCTTGTGTTTCAAGACAAGGAATTGGACCAGTTCATAGGGTCACATGGATAATGATAGAGACAGAGACAGTTTATGAAGAAAAGAGCAAAATGAAGAAAGAAAGGAGGAATAGTGGGACAGAGGGATGGAAGAAGGGAGGAAAAAAGAAAAAAGGAAGGAAGGAAGAAGGAAGGAAGGGAAGGAGGGAGGAGGAAGAGAGGGAGGGAGGGAGGGAGGGAGGGATAGAAGGAGGGACACAGGGAAGATGGAAGGAAGAAAGGAAGGAAGGAAGGATACTCCGGAGAAAGAAAAAAGACCTTGGAGCTAGAACAGGAGCTCTGTAGGCTTGTAGGTCATTTATATACTGCCTGCCTTCTCTAGGAAATCACCTCTCCCAGACTGCTTTCCCTGGTGGTGATGGGTTTTCAATCTTTCTGTTCTCTCTTTCTCTCCCTCCCTCCCTCTCTCTCTCTCCTTCCCTCCCTCCCTCCCTCTCTCTCCCCCTCCCTCTCTCCCTCTCCTTCTCCTTTCCCCCTCTCTTTCCCTATCCAGATCCCTTCCTTCCTTCCTTCTTTTTCTTCCCCTCCCTTCCTCTTCTTCTCCTTCCCTCCCCCTCCCCATGCCTTAACCTCCTGCCAGGATTTCACATTCTTAGCATGAACTTGGCCATGGTAGGAGTATTTATTTACACCACAGACCTGGGCAAATACAGCTTAGTCTCACTCTGCTCCTTTATGCTTTGGGAAACCTGTTATTAACCACTTACTGGCTCCACAAGGGGCCTGGAGGTCTCAGTTTTTAAGCATCCCATACAATTCTGATGCAGACTTACTTTGAGAGACAAGGATCTACAAAGACATTCTAACTCAAATCTCCATTTGGCAGATAGGGAAACTGAGGCTTGGTGAGAGGAAATGTCTTGGCTGAGGTCTCTGTGGCAGGCCCTTTGTATGATCAGGGTGGTCAGGCTGATGATAGTCCCTGGGTATCTGACCCCTTAGCTCTGGAGGGAGGCCTGAGAATCTGCCTGTCTGATGGAATGCAGGCCACTCTTGGAAAACCACCACTGCAGAGTTGCATACTTGAGTGATTATTCCCCATTTGGCATCCTGTCTGAGGACAGGGCATAGTGGAGGGGAAATGAAAACGGCAGACATCCTGGATTCTTCTTTTCACTAACTGAGTCTGTGTCTGCAGATTAGAGGGTGAGGATGTGCATTAACAAGCCGTCCAGGTAATTCCAATGTCCACTAAATTTTGAGGGACTCTACTGTAGCAGGAGGGGCTGTAGCTTCCATCTCATGAATAATGGATCAAAAATGGTTCAGGTCAGAGAAGAAAGACCTGCAGAGTACAAGGCCAGCACATGCAGCCAGGCCCAGTCCCTCCTTTCTAACCTCTTTAACCCCATGCTCTCATGGCAATCCCACAGGCCAAACAGTGGCCATGAACTCAAATCTCCTTTCAGGAAACAGCAGGACCACATAGGCCACCAGGAGCAGAGGGAATGCTACTTCTAACTGTCTTGATGCTTAGTGAGAGACAACTAGGTGGGCCTTCCTATCCCTTTACCTGCTAAGTTTGGTCTGGGGACAGCTTCAAGTGTCCTGATTCTAGAAGTTACTTTGCTCTCACCAACACTAAGCCCAGTATTTCCTCTGGTCTGCATGTTCCCCTCATCCAGGGGAAAGATGGGACAATGGTAACTGAAGTAATGAGGACTGCTTGGGGATGGGAAAAAATAATAAAGATAACAACTGTAAAGGTCTGAAAAAATGCTGAAAGAAGACCCCAGACTTGTAGTATACAAAGACAAAGAGCATTTATTCTGCAGAAACAACCATGGGGATCAACCATTCTCCAAAATGGTGACCCCTGACAAGGACATGTAGGCCTTCTTATAGGGAACAAGGGTAACTCTCTAGAAGGATTAGGTAATCTAAAATTTCATTGGTGGGTGCTAGGAGGTCATAGGTGGTCAGTGGTCTGCATTCCGATGTCATGAACATTTAACCATATGATGAGATAGGAGTGCCCAGCACAGATGACCCACTCTGAGATAGGATATTCCCCCATTTTGTGGTTATCCCCAGACTGTTATTTGGGAGGGGGTCTTATGACCTTGTTTTTGAGACTAATGGTCTGTTCCTGGAGCTGGTGCCTCATAGCCTTCTTTTCTAAATCAGGCCTGGTCCTTAAATGGAGACAAATGGGGTTTATATTGTCTATTCAACATTCAACACCCTGGCATGTACTATCTTTTTCCTGTAGACCAGTCCCATCTGTAATACATACTTTCTGTATTTGAGCTCATTCATCGTGTATGTAGTTAGTTAGTTAGTTAGTTAGTTAGTTAGTTAGTTAGTTAGGTGGATGAATGGATGGATAGATAGATAGATAGATAGATAGATAGATAGATAGATAGAGAAACAGATTTGAGATAGACATCTACAAAATCTAATTATGAAAGTATTGCTAGCTCTACATTAGAGAGAAGGAAGCAGTCTGAGAGAAGTTAACTTGCCCTTCTAAGATCACAAAGTCAGTATGTGGAAGATCAGTAATTCAGACACATATCTGCCTGATTTTGGGTCCTGTGTGTTTCAGGACAGATGCCAAGTTCGCTAGGGAGGGAAGGGCATGCACTTGCTGATGGAAAGGATGTGTCTCTGTGTCTGCATATGTTTCTTGTGTTTCTCTTTGGCCCTTTTCCTTATCTGTTTTTTTGCCCTAGTCTGACTGGCTTCTTTTTTATATTGTATATTATTTATTATTTACTATATATTTATCATATATTTATCATATATTTATCATATATTTATTATATATTTATTATAGGTCATAGGTTATAGGTTATATATTAATTATATGTTATATATTATACATTATATTATACATTATATATAATATATGTTATATTATATATTACATGTTATATGTTATATATTATATGTTATATGTTATTATATGCTATATGTTATTATATGCTATATGTTATTATATGTTATATTATATGTAATATATTATATGTTATATATTATATGTTATATATTATATATCATATATCAATTATATATCATATATAATATATCATATATCAATCATATATCATATATCAATCATATATCATATATTATAATTATCCCTGGAATGTCTATTTGTTTTCTAACAAGAGACAGAGAGGGGGTTGTACCCAGATGGGAGAAAAGGTGGGAAGGAAGGGAAGCTATAATTAGTTTCTATTATATGGAAAAAAAAACTATTTTCAACAAAATGAAAATGGGGGGCAGGATAGAATTATAAAACATACATTTGAAATGAGGACAGTGAGAACAGTATATGCTAACCAGATTATGAAGGCAAAGGTTATCCCAGAGAGAACTGAGTTGCTGACACTTGATTCCTGTGGGCACTGAGGAGCCAGAAAGGGAGCTCTAGAGCCTAGCAGGGGACAGTATTTCCTCCCTAGACTGTTGGGAGGCTTTGACACTACCAGCGAATTGGAGTAGAACTGCCTATTAAATGTTTCTGGTGGCACACGCCTTGAATCCCAGCACTTGGGAGGCAGAGACAGGCGGATTTCTGAGTTCCAGGCCAGCCTGGTCTACAGAGTGAGTTCCAGGACAGCCAGGGCTACACAGAGAAACCCTGTCTCGGAAAAACAAAAACAAAAAAAACAAAACAAAAAAAAAAAAAAAAAAAAAAAGAAAGAAAGAAAATGTCTCCACCTCCATCCAACAAAGACCTAATCATCTTTGATTCCTCTTTACCTCTAATCTCTCTTCCTATATCCCAACCCTTCAGCTGGCTCCCTCATCCTGCCACTATTTCTGGTCTTTGTTGCCACTATTCTGGCCCATGCCATTACCTTAAGTCTCCTGTGTAGGGTCTTTGCCTGTCTTCTCACTTCCACTTCTGCTCTCTCTCCTCTGTTAGCCCCATGGTGCTCTGGGTTAGCCTTTAACAAAGAGAGTGAACTCTTGTCTTCCCCAATCCAGCATTCTCTAGCAACTTTTATCATTGTATGTAGAGTTGAAACAGCAAGCCATTTCTCTAACTCATGAAATTCATGATTTCTTTCTCTATTAGGATCACAGGTCACACTGTCTCCCTGCCCTGTAGTGAGCACTCCCTGTCATTCTTTGAACACACTTTACCTCTCTTTGACATGCCATTGTTTATTTGTTTCATTCTTACTTGTCTCTCTAGGCTTCCATATCCAAGCACAGAGGCCTGAGCTGCTGACATACAATGGACAACCAACAAACACCGGTGAAATCATTCAAGCATGGCAGAGGAAGGATCTTTTCCACGTGGCAGAGCAGAGAAGAACTAAGGTCATCCTCAAACAACATACAAATAGAAAAAGGGGAGTCTCGGAAAACCCATCCAGAAGACTGGGTTCTCTTGGACATTCTCTGAGAAGTTCATTTGCACTCCTCATTCATTAGATTCAATAGGGACACTCTTGAGTTACTGCCCTATTGTTCTGAAGAGACATCTTGACCATGGAGACTCTTACAAAAGAAAGCATTTAACTGGGAACTTGCTTACAGTTTTAGAGGGTGAGTCCATGATCATCTATCTCAGCAGGCAGACAGGTTTGACTCTGGCACAGTAGCTGGGAGCTTTACATCCTGATCCAGCAGGCAGAGGGAGAGAGACACTAAGCCTGGTATGGGTTTTTGAGACCTCAAAGCTCACTCTCCACTGACACAACTCCTCCAACAAGTCCATGCCAGCAGTGTTCTAGTCTAGATTTGTCTCTATTACTGTTGATAAAATATCTGAACAAAAAGTAGCTTAGGGAATAAAGGGTTGATTTTAGCTTGCAATTCCAGATCACAGTCTACCACTGCAGGAGAGTCACAGCATCAAGAGCTGGAGACAGCTGCTCACATCATACCCATAGTCAAGAATAGAAAAGGAGGGCTGGAAAGATGGTTCCGAGGTTAGGAGTGCTTGCTGCTCTTGCAGAGGAATAAAGTTCAGTTTCCAGTTCCTAGCACCCAAGCTGAGTGGCTCACAACTGCCTTGTTCCAACTGCAGGTACCCCCAATACCCTTCTGATCTCTGTAGATTCCCCCAGGCACACAGAGGCACACAAATTTAAAAAAAAAATCATTAAAAAGAGCAAAGAATTGAATTCATGCATGTTTAGTACTCAGCCAACTTCCTCTATTCTTACACAGACAAGAACTTCATATCTAGAAATAGCTACTCACTTTCAGACAGTTAAGATAATCCTAAGACACACCAACCCAATGTTGACAGACAATCCTTCAGGGAGACTCTCTTCCCAAGTGGCTATAGGTTGTGTCCAGCTGACACAATTAAAGCTAATCGTCTCAGTCCTGTTAACTGAACCCACACAGGAGCAAGGGAGTCCAGCTAATGTGGTCAATGACAGGGTCCTCGGACACAGATCAGAGCTGGGAGCTATGGTGAGGAGCTACAGTGTGAATGAGTAACAACTGGAATCCAGAGGAAAAAGTAAAACCTCCAGTGTCTCTAAATCCCCAGTCTCCATTCCATTGAAATCACTCAACTAAAATATACAACCTTCCAGAAAGCTTCTAAAATTGCCATAGTGGTCTTGAGAGGCCCAGATTTATAGCTTGTGGGTAAGAGTCTGTCCTACAAAGAATCAGGAGCTTTGGTTATACGACTTCGCACATCAACAGCTGCAACAGGAGTGTCCAGAAAAGTTTGACAGGGAGATGAAAAATCTGACAATTTGAGTATTTCAAAAGCCTTAATGCCAACCCTATGATTCATTATTAAGAATGGATGGGTGATTTCTCCCACATGAAAAAAATACCCAGCCCAAGAGTTTTTGGGAAAGGAAGGAAGGAAGGAAGGAAGGAAGGGAGGGAGGGAGGGAGGGAGGGAGGAAGATTGACTGATTAGTTTACTTTAAATTCTATGAAAATAGCATTGTCCATAGTTTGAAAGGTCAACCCTCCAGAATTTACTCATGCCTAATCTCCATAAGAATGTGAAAGAGGCCTGGGTAGATAGCTCAGGACTTTGTTGCACAAGTGTGAGGACCTGAGTTCAAATCCCCAGAACTCATAAAGAGCAAGGTAAACTAGCATGTTATGTAAACCTAATGCTCCTACAGTGAGATGGGAGGTGGAGACAGAGGCTATCTCAAGAAGTTCAGGGACAAGTTAGCCTGGTATACAGAGTGACAAACAACTATAGAGACCACAGCTCAAACAAAGTGAAAGTAAAAACCAGCACCTGAGCACCATAATACATATGTACCTGCACCCACACATACAAACACATACATACATACACACATGGACACACATCATAAACTCATAGACATACAAGCTTCAATCCATAATGCTAAGACCATCCAAGAGTAAGAACATTCCCAAACAACTGGCTACTTCAGAACATGGTGAATTCACTACTGCTGAATGAAATTCAGCCTAGCAAGAGTTAATTAACAATGGTCTGGCTCTATGTACATCATTTAGGGTACAACTGTGATTAGGGCAAAGTCTTGGACCTTGGGCGCTCACAGATTGGTAATAGAGAAAGATCTGGTGCCAAGACTGGAACACAGAAGATTTACTATGTTAATAGAAAGAAGAGCACATATGCAGATGACCCTGGGTATTTGGGAAAAATTTGTGGGGCCTCTCCTCTGATGGATGTCATTCTCTCAACGAAACAGGAAGCAATAATATGGGTGATAAAGGAGGATAGGGATGAGGAGACAGCAGGAGATGGAAGTAAGTGGAAAAGCGAATGACTACAGGCATGTAATATGACAATGTGATTTCCAGGCAGCACTAACGACCTAATTAAGGCTCTTGGACTGAAGAATTTTAAAATGAGATAATCATATGACTGTGTGTTTACCTTCTGTCTTGAAGGTCCTTGGTCCAGATGCTGAAACCCTTTCTAGCACATTCTGAAGATAGATGCCTCCAAGGACAGGCTGACTATCACTTTCTGAGACCCTGTGCTACCCTAAGTAGATACGATGGAAAGAAAGTGTTTCTATTTCACTTTCTATTAAACACATGCATCAGTATTAAGTTAATCAATCCCTTAAACATATGGAGATTGCTGTTGAGCTGACATTGCCCTCTAGTCTGTTCTGCCTATACATAAACTTGAGAGCCTGCTGCTGATGGGTGTTACCTTGTTGTTCTCTCTCTTTCTCTCCCTGAATCATTCAGAAACTCATTCAGAATGTGTGCACATATCTAAATGGTGATGCTGAACCTGACAAGAACTCCTGCACTACACAAATAGGAATGTGAAATGGTGCATTACCTATAAGCCATTTGACTAGGCAGTGTCACTACCAGGAAAAATAAGACTTGGTATCACAGTAGATATAAATTAAATTAAGAGGATCTCTAACTATGTCCAGTTACATTCCCTAAAGGAATAAAGATGAGTATTTTGGAAGAATTTTGTCCCACATATGATTATTATAGCATTTTTATGAATGTCTGGAAACAATTTCCATGTTTAAGGGATTGATTAACTTAATGCTGGCATACGTATTTAATGGAAAGTGAAATAGAAATTTTAAAAATGAAATAGTAGAAGAACACAAAATGGAACTGAAAAAATATACACTGGGAAGGGGAGTGTCTTCAGTTCCTCTCCTATTGCTGGGTAGACTATTCCAACAAAAGCAACCAAGGGAGAAAGGGTTTATTCTGGCTCACAATTCAAGGGCATCATCAGTTATGTTGAGGAAGTGAAGGCAGTAGGAGGTTGCAGCAGCTGGTTACATCACATCCACAGTCAGGAGGAAGAAGTGATGCACACCTCTGCTGCTCTGCCCACTTTCTCCACTTACACAATCCAGGATCCTAGGTAGGGAATGGCACCACCAACAGTGAGCAGGTCTTTCCAGCATCTATCCTAGAATACTGTTTTTCAGTGATTCTAACTTCTGTCCAGTTGACAAGTAAGGCTAACCATCACAGGCAGATTTCAAAGAAGTAGCTTTGATATGATCTATTTGTTTTAAATATGTACATAAGATATTTTTTAAAATCTTCCTGTACACCCCTATCTGCTACAAGAATAATTCTTTAAATTTTTCTTTACTTTATTCAAAATCAAAAGAATAACTGTACAAATTTATGTCGTTTAGTAAAACAATCTGGTGTTTTGATATAGTCACAGAGGTGTAATGCCAAATCAGAGTAACTAGCATATCCATTAGTTTGAGCATATATTACTTTTCTATGGTAAGGCATTCATACACACAAAGTGATACTGCCAACTCTACCCACGCTGTAGTGGCAGCAGAATTCACCATTCTGTGTGACTGTAACTTTCTATCCTTAACCAGCTTCTCCCTCTTTCCCTTGATGGCAGCCATTGTTTTACGCTTCATGAGATCAGCTGTTTTTGAACTCCACATATACGTGAGTCACGTGACCCTTGTCTGTCTATGTGCATTTATTTCATTGTGTATCATGTCCCCTAGCCTTAGCCATGCTGTCTCTCATAACAGGACCTCATCCTTTTGTGGCTGAATAGCATTCCTTGTGTAAATGAACCTCTTTGTCGTCTCACCTGCTGATGGACACTTAGGTGTTCCGTAGCTCAGCTGCAGTGAACAGGGGCCAAATATCCTTCCTACACACTGGCTTCATCTCTTTTGGATATGCACACAGTAGTTGGGTTACTGGGACATAGTGTATTTATCTTTTCAAACAGCGTAATAAAAATTTCACTAAAAATTATTATTATTATTATTATTATTATTTACTAAAAAGCAAGCCTCAGTGGTACTTGTACACTCAATCCACACTAACTCTTCCACAAATGTCCCTATTTTTGCCTTCAATCACTCCCCAACTCCAACCAGGAGGTCACTTAAGTCTCCTCTGAGCTCAGACAGCATTCTAACATAATAAGCCTTAGTAAGATACACCCAGGAGGGTGATCAGTAATGTCAAAATGTAGGGAACTCACTCATTTTCCTAATGCACCCACTCCTGCATCCCTCCACCCCGCCCCTGCCTTTGTCATTTGGGGTAATCAAGACTGCACACAGCTGCCTTCCCACCACTGCCCTTTTCCCTGGCCTCTCAGGCAAAGCCTCCAAACAAGAGAAATCTTTCAACCTCCCCCTTCTCTAAAGATTCCCATCTGCCATCAGAGTCCTGTGTGTCTTTCAGAGATAATTGCCTCTGAAAAGGGACATAGGAAGAATTAGAGATGAATCTGGGTAACTTGTCTTGGACCCCACTGAGAAGAGGGGATCCTGGTAAAGCAAGCTGAAGGTATGCTGATGCGCCCCCTGGTGGAAAAAAAAAGCTGCAATTGGGGAGGAAGGCTATTTTAATATGCTACCAATCCCCCAAACTTCTAATTTTGCAAAGACTTCTCCCTGTGTCTTTTAAAAATCCACCTATATTTCGCATTTAATATAATTTCTACACAGCCACATAATATCTGGATTAAATTAAATCCATGATTTGTAGGAACCAAATGTGAGATATTCAGGTCTCTGTTTAAACTTAGAATTCACTGCCCAGGGGATGCATTCCGGGAGGAGTACATTCCTTAGTCAGAGGACACTTGCTGGATTAACATTGAGAAGAGGAAGGGAGAGGCTGATTAACACTCCTCAGACCACAGGGAAGGGAACCCACCTGCGAGTGGGGAAGGCCCAGAGCACGGAGACACATTCCAGGAGAGAGGCCCAGGATGGGAAGTGGTCAGGAAACTGAGCCCTTAATGTAATAAAACTGGGCAAACGAAAGACACTCATTGTCATAAAAGTAATGTGCGAATATGAGACATCTATAGAGCAGACCTGAGAAGGTCAGCCTTTGGCTCGGTGTTTCTCTTGTCTGCAAATAGGGGAACCCCAGTATACTGGCTAATTAATGTCTTACCATCAATAAACGTCATGTTATTGCAGCGAATCCCACCCGTGAGTGTCTCTGGGGAGCACGTCCCCTGGTTTTGGATCTTAGAGTCCAACAGATTGTGTAAACATTCACATAACTATTTTACCTTTTTTTTTTTGGAAGCCAATAAAATACTCTTGGTAAATGCAAATGTTTTCATGAGTCTTTGAAAGAAAATGTAGGCACTTGGCTCATAGCTCCAATATTTGAGGATCAAGAAGGTCATACATCTTGAACGGAGCTTTACAGCCTTCCTTAACTGTAACTCAGACAGCAGGGAGTCAGCAGGAATGGGGGCCAGCAAGGTGACCACAGACTGGTTTGGGGACAGCCAGCAGCTATGAGGATTCCTGGAAAGGCATGAAGCAAGCTTCTGCAACCCCATGCCAGTTTTTATAACCCAGTTCACATAGAATAAAGCCCCACAGATACCATGGAGCATGGGAGGACAGGGAGGCAAATGAAACAGCCTCTGCCTGGTAGAGGATCAAGCCTGATAAGAAGTATTGCACCTGACACAAAGGGAAGCTAAGAAAACCCATAAAGCACTGGGTCATCCAACTCCTGCATGAGGCTCAAATGATGAGAAATCAGAGAAGATGGTATTTTTTCTAGCCTTTTAAATATTCTAATGTACATTTCAATAAGCTAAAAAGTGGGAGGGGGTGAGTATTTTCGTTGTAAAGAAATGCCCAGTGTTTGAGGAGACAATTATGCTTAACCAGATTTAAACATTATACAATCTGTTGCTATACTAACACACCACATGGCATCTCATTAGTCTATACAATTTTGTGTTTTGTATATTAGTTTATAAAGAAACTTCATTTAGACTAGAGTGATGGCTCAGTGGCTGAGAGCTCACTCAACAGACAAACATGCCTTTGGCCTAGTCTCTTTGGGCTGTAACAAAATCACCTTAAACTGGCTGGATAGAAGTAACAACTTACTCAGCACTGATATTTAGGCTGGTATGTCAGAGACGGAGGTCCGGTGTTCTCACCAATTGCACCTTTTTGTTGTGTTCTTACGTGATAGGTGGGAGAAAGGGTCTGGCCTGGGTCTTCATGATAAGGACACTAACCCCATTCGTGGGAGTTCTACTTCCTTGACCTCCCAAAGAACTTTCATCTTAATGTATTTGGGGAAGACCTTGCTAGATCAGATTTCAAAGTGAGATAAAAATAAAACTATCAGCCAATAAGCAGTTTAAAATGAGAACCCAGAAACCATCAACAAAAATACCAATAAACTGGATCCAGCAAAATGTAAAAAGTATTGTAAATCATGACCAAATTAGTGGTGGTTTTAAAATCAGTATCATAAATAAAATGAATGGAAAAGCACATGATTCGATCAATACAGAAAACTATTCCTAAATTCCAACGCCCTTTCATAATGAAAAGGTCACTAAGTCACATAGGAACCAGAAAGAACCTCCCAAACTACAGAAAGCATCTATAAAGGATGTGCAACTAATATTGCACTTAAAGTGAAATATTCAAAACTCTCTCTCCTTAAGGAAGAAAACAAGGCAAGAATGTTCACTTCTGTGATTTCTACACTCTTACCAAGGAAAGAAATGAGAAAAAACTAACTAAATTAAAGGCATCCAAACAAATGGGAAAGAACTAAAACTACTTTCACTTGTAGACAGCATTATCTTCTATCTTATATACAGAAAATCCTGAGGAGAAAATGAACAAATTTATCAAGGCTGCAGAAAACAAGATCATTATGCAAGCTGAATTGCATTTCCAGAAACAAGCGATAACCAATTACAACAACCATTAGGCATCATGACGGATAGTCATAGCAAAACAAAAACAAGAAATCCCATTCTATTTAGAAAAGAGAAGAGAAACTTAGAAGTCCACTCAGGTTTTTATAGCAATTTTCTCTTGCACAAACTAACCAGGTTCCCACATGAAAATAACTTATTTTATCTAATCAGGAGCCTTAATGACCCAAGGGCCTCCCACAGATCTCATTTCTTAAATGTTCCAATAATACCTGTTTACCTAGGGGACAGATCTCCAAAACATGATCTTTGGGGTGTCTTAGTTTTCTTAATGCTTTGATAACATACTGACCAAAAGCAGTTTAGGAAGGAAAGGGTTTATTTCCATTTGCATTTTCCAATCACAGTCCAACATGAAGGAAGTCAGGGCAGGAGTTCAAGGCAGGAACCTGGAGGCAAGAGCTGATGCAGAGGCCATGAAGAGTGACTCAGCCTGCTTTTGTATACAACCCAGGACCACTGTGAATGGCACCTCCCACCGTGAGATAGACCCTCCCACATCAATCACTACTCAAGAAAATGTCCTACGGACAATCTGATGGAAGGCATTTTCTCAATGAGATTCCTTTTCCTAGATGACTCTAACCCAAGTCAAGTTCACAAAACGTAACAAGGACAGTGGATACAAAGTAAATCCAAATCAAAGTATTAATTAATTAAAAACTATAAATCAATACTGTGTTCACAAATTGGAAAATAGGATACTTTATAATATAAGTGACCCTTCAACTTACATACAGATGCAATAGAATCGCTATCAAAAACTTTACTGCTTCTTTTACAGAAATAGGCAAAGTGATTCTACAATTAGTATGACAACAGAGAGGATTGTGAGGAGCCAAGAACGTCTTGAAAAAAGAAGAAAGTTGGAGAACTCATACTTCCCAATTCAAAAGCTTAAAACAAGGTTACAAAGTTACAATATTTAAATATGTGAATTATTGATAAGCAGCAAATACTTTAACAGTGGGATACAGTTGAAAATACAGAAATAAATATGAACAACTTGGTCTATTGATCTTTTAGTGACGTTCCCAGAAATATTCAATCCAGGAAAGAACCATCCCTTCAATAGAGTGTGCTGAGACAAATGGATATTCATACGCAAAAAGAATGAATTTGTACCCACAGACAAAAATCAACTAAAAGTACAGCAGAGACATAAATAGGAGAGCTAAAATTATGGAACTATTTCAAGAAATGATACGCAAATCTTTATTAACAAAGGGCATCCTTAAGGATAAACATAATTAACATTATAATAGATTGCATTGTTTATTACTACATAACAAATTATTCCAGCATGTAGAGTCTGTAAACAACCAGTATCTTTTCTGTTTATGTGGGTCAGGAACTGGGGATGGCCTGGCTGGGTGGTTTTGCTTTGGGTCTGCCATGAGGCTGCAGTCATCTAAACATGACATTAGGGGATCTGTTGGCAGCTTCATTGCAACCTCAGTTCCTTGCTATGTAGACCTCTTTCTTATAGGATGGTTAATTATTGTCACAAGTTGAGCCAGTAATCAAAGAAAGACAGGAAGAAGGCACAATACTTACATCTACTAGGATACCACAAGTCATTTGGACTTCCTCTACCACATTTTATTTCTTAGAAGGACATTACTAAATAAAACAGAATGAGGAAGGGGACTTTTGAAGTCATGTGTTAAAGAGCATAGTATTCCAGAACTTGTAGATATGCTTTAAACTACCGAAAAGAAGGAATTCCAATTGAGCATTATGTCACAGGTTCCAGACAATGTATTAGGTTCAGAAAACAAACGAGAGGTGAGTGAAAAAAGAAAAAGAAGAAAGGAAAGGGAACGACTGCTCCTAGGTTTGGGAGAGGAGAAGCTTTATTGTAGATAAAAGGGAGTGAGCATAGCTAGAGGTGGGGGCGTCTGAGAGTCCCAAGTGAACAGACCAGACTGAGCCATGTGCCGATGGTGATTGGGTGTGGGTTGGGGTGTAGAGCAAGAGGCCAAAAAGGTAAAGGCTGGATCATATAGAGACCTGCCCAGGCCCTGAAGTGGGAACTTTAATGTAGCAGGCAGGGACTGTGGAATTCTAGAACTGGGTACCAGGTCTGCTTTAATATGTTAGGTAAGCACCTCAGCTTTGTCTGGGGTTCAAGGCCTCCCAAGACATATGTCAGCTTAAAAGAGAAAAAGTAAAATAGTGTTGGGAGCCGACTTTAGTAGAAAGTGGCTAGATCAACTTTGTAGCCATCTGGAACCATATACCCTGATGAAAGACTTGGTTGTCAAAAGCCTGTAACAGCTGAAGCACACTCTGATAAATATACTGATATCCCACATATTTTGTGTTGCTGTTTACTGCCCCCAGCTGCAAGATGCACGTGGTAGTCACGCCTGCAAGGCAATGCAGTTCACGTGCTGTCCACGTGCTATCTACACCATACATGCTTATAATGCGCATGTGCTATCCACGCCTTCAAGGCATTGCGGTGCACGTGCTGTCCACGCTATAGACACCTGTAAGGCTTACGTCATATCAACACCTGCAAGGCACGTGGTATCCACGTGCCTACAAGGCACGTGGCAAAAGCCTATAAATAGCTCAGAATTCCCTTCATAAGAGAGACTTGAGGGAGACATAAGAAAATAGAAGAGAGACTGAATCACACCCTGTCTTGTCTCCATTCTTCGTGTCTCTTGCCCCAAGAGCCACACTCTCTCTTGACCAGAGCACTTAGCCCCAAAAGTGTTGAGGCAAAAGTGTTGAGGCAGAATGTGGCCCTCAACATTAGTGGCTCCCGAACAGGGACTCCAGTAAGCGGGATACAGTGGAAGACACCCTGCGCTGGAGAACCAGTCGACTGACACAGAGTCTCAATGTTTGAACTCCAGTAAGCGGGATACAGTGGAAGACACCCTGCGCTGGAGAACCAGTCGACTGACGGAGCTGGCTGAATTTGGAAGTGAAACAAAGGTGATTGCATAGTAACAAAAACGGGGCAAGAAATAAGTAAATAGAAACAGATGAAAAAGGATTTAAAGATGCAAGGAGTAAATTGCAGGCTGCTCTGAGTCAAGAGAGCCAAACAGATAGATAAAGGTTATAGTAACAAAAACTGGGCAAGAAAAAAAATAAGCAGAAACAGATGAAAAAAGTTTTAAAGATGCAAGGAGTAAATTGCAGGCTGCTCTGAGTCAAGAGAGCCAAACAGATAAATAAAGGTTATAGTAACGAAAAGTAAAAGTATAAGTGAGTAAAAACAGATGAAAAAGGCTTTAAAGACGCGAGGAATAAATAGAAGGCTGCTCTAGACAGAGAGCTAAGCAGAATGATAATGTTAATTGATTTAACTTTCAAAATGGGTGTGATTCTGAGTTGTATAATATTTTTCTGGATAAAAACTCAATGTAAAGGTTTTTCTGGTTACTGGCTTAAGGAAAGGCTAATTTGGAAAAAAAGGTTTTTCTATGAGTTTTCTGATGAGGTCATTAAGGTAGTAGTTATGTCTTCCAGAATTATATGGATCAGACATGACAGAGGTAAGCCTCCAGAACACTAGATTTCAGAGAATCAAAATAATTATCTAGATACTAAAATTTGTTTTGAGATTTGTATATTGCAGAATACACAGCTTTGGAGAATAAATCTTATCACCTGCATGTTCACTGATGCCCTGAACTTCCAGCTGGATGCAGTTAAGACAGACTTCAGATGCTTATCAATTTACCCTTCCCCTCATTCCTCTTCTAAAAGTCAAAGCCCATGTTCAGCTTGAAGAAGTTAATGAAGAGTCGGTGCCCCAATTCCCTGGACTTGGGGACTGAGGTGGTTAATATTAGGCTGTCTTAATCTGTATAATTGTTACTAAGCTGATGCAAAATTCAAGGATTTCATTGGTATAATTTCTTCTATTGAAAATTTGTGGGTACAAGGCTTAGACCTTTTACTTCTCCAACAGGGGAAGTTGTGTGTTGCCTTAAAGAGTGTTGCTTTTATATCAACAGTTTAGATATTAAGTCTCTTGTCTCTCGGGTTCATGCAGTTCAAACTGATGGCTTTGGTACAGCAACAGATAACAAATGAAACCCATACAGGTCCGCTATTACAGGCTGGAAGTAGGGGACTCTGAAACCTCTGTCATCAAGACTGATGAGGTTTAACCCCTAACTTGCGTGCTAAGCCGGTTAGCCAATGACGGGTAAGAGAGCATATCGAGACCCTTGCCCCTAAAATAAGGGAGGCCTCACCATCTTAAGTGAGGCTGGGGTCCTTTGTTCCAACCTAGGACAGGCACGGTTTCCGTAAGTTTTCCCAGCCTTCCCTTTTGAAAAAAATTTAAAAAGGGGGACCTGTTGGGAGCTGACTTTAGTAGAAAGTGGCTAGATCAACTTTGTAGCCATCTGGAACCATATACCCTGATGAAAGACTTGGTTGTCAAAAGCCTGTAACAGCTGAAGCACACTCTGATAAATATATTGTTTATCCCACATAGCTTGTTTTGCTGTTTAGTGACCTCAGCTGTATGGTGCACGTGGTAAAGTGTTTTCACCTGTGTTCTCCTGCTTGTGTATATAAACACCTCAGAATTCCCTTCAAAGGGGAGACATAAGAAAATAGAAGAGAGACTGAATCACACCCTGTCTTGTCTCCATTCTTCGTGTCTCTTGCCCCAAGAGCCACACTCTCTCTTGACCAGAGCACTTAGCCCCAAAAGCGTTGAGGCAAAGCATTGAGGCCGAGTGTGGGCCTCAACAAAATAGAGTGACTCAACCAGTAGAAAGTGTGTGTGCACAGAAATGTCACAGCGTGTCACCTCTTACAGAACCTCACAGCGTGTCACCTCTTACAGAACCTCACAGAGTGACACTTCTCACAGAACCTCACAGAACCTCACAGTGACACTTCTCACAGAATTTCACAAGTGTGTCACTTCTCACGCAACCTCATAGTATGTGATTTCTCACAGAACTTCATAGAGTGTCATTTCCCACAGTACCTCACAGTATGACACTTCTCACAAAACCTCACAGTGTGTCACATCGTACAGAACCTCACAGTATGTTACTTCTTACAGGGAACCTCACAGAGTGTATAATTTCTCACAGAACCTCACAGAGTGTATCATTTCACACAAAATTTCACAGAGTGTGTCTCTTCTCACACAAACTCACAGTGTGTCACTTCTTGGTCCTTTACTAGGATCAAGTGTAGAAAAACAGCAAAGAAACAACAATAGAACCTAGGGCACTGTGTGCACGAGCTTTGCAGGATCAGAGAACTCAGGGTCAGTCTTTTAGAATGTCTTACACTAGCAATGAACAACTGAAAACTTAAATAGATCTAAGTACCATTTTCACAGTATCAAAAGTACAATAATTACAAATGTAGCAAGATCTTCATGCCAAAAATATTTTTTAAAAGTTATTAATGGGGAAAAAACTGAAATCCTAAATAGCTCATGAACTAATTAACTTAAATCTTACTAATATGATAATTCTTCCTACATTGATCTGCTAATCTAACAGAACTCACAGTCAAAGTCTCACCAGAAGTTTTGTAGAGCTTTATAAGCTAGCTCCAAAATGTATCAGCAATCGGGAATTATCTAAAATAGCCAAAATAATTTTGGAAAGTATTATGAGTGTTGAGTAAACCTGCCTGCACTCTTGCCTTCATCCTACAGGACGAAGATGACAGGTGCAATGGTAACATGGTGGCCAGACATCAAGGAGCCCAAAATGAGAATCCAGAGACACACATTCACAAGCACAAGAGACAAAGAGATCTTTGTCATGCATCTCCCATCTTACACTAAAACTAACCCGGAAAGTATCATAGACCCAAATGTAAAACAGAAAATTGTACTTTTTTATGAGAAAATACAAAGTCATCATGACCTTGGATTAGGCAAAGAATTCTTAGATGTGAATGCAAAGTAAAATTCATAAATTAAAATAAAAATCAGTAAGTTTGACTTCATAAAAAAATTAAAACCTTTTTCTCCATGAAATTTACTAAGGAAATGAAAAAAAAAGAATTTAAAAATTAGAGGCAAATATTCGAAATTTTGTATCTTACAAAAAGCTTGCACTTAAAATATATAATGTATTTCAAAGCTCAACAACAGTAAACTAACTCATCAACTAAAACTCCAACAAAAATAACAACTGTCGAGTAAGCACAGGAGGAAAAACACCTGTAGTGGTTGGTGAGTTCAAATTAAACCCATTGTTGTATACACAGCTATTTTAGAAAGACCAGGACTTCCATGTGTGGCTGGTGAGACTGCAGAACAATTTAACACTTCAGGATTTCCTTAAGTTTTAATACGCACCCACCAAAAGGTCTGGAAATCCTACTGCCATGTATTTACCTAAAATAAACCAGTTTATTAGACTATTTTCCTGGGACTGGCATAAAAAAATTGCCACAAAGATGGTCACTAAAATAAGCTAACAACAAAAAATAAAACAATAATAAAAAACTAACAGCAATTTGTTCTCTTTCAGTTCTAGAGGCCAAAGGGCTACACCTGCAGGTGCTAGGAAGGTCTGCACTCCGTCTAGGGACTGAGGAGAGTGGTTTCTGGACTCTCCCAGCTTCTATTAATAACAGTTCTGGGGACCCCTTCATTTCCTTGCCTTGCCCCTCTCTGTCTCTTCCTTCACATCATGGTCTCTGTGTGTTTTCTTCACTTCTAAGGACACACAGGACTTACAGCTTTTGGGACAATTCAAAATAATCTTATTTCAGGATCCTTAGCTCCCTCTGCAAACACATTTTGCTTAAAAAAAAAAAAAAACAGTAACACTTCATCAGTTCTAGTAATTAAAATGGGGTATGTCTTTGCAGGATCTTCATTGAGCCCACATTGTTTATCGTCACATTAAAATCTGTTCATGAATGTCTACCATACCTCTTCTCACAAATCTCAGAAGCTAGAAACCTCCCAAGTGTCATTCAGTGGGAAAAGAAATGGATTGGGTTTCATCTCTACAATTGTCTTATGACTTGGCAATTCAATGATAAGTATCATGACATAGAAAACTGTCAAATGCATTCTGTGAAGGAAAAGAAGCCAGACTCAAGACTTCATACTGATTCCATTGACTTGACATTCAGGAGGAGTCAAGCCCATGGATCTGGATCAGCAGAGACTGTGGTTGAAGGAGTAGCTGAACACTAAGGGAAGCTGGAGGATTTGACAAGTGATGTAATTGCTTTATGTCCTCATTGTGCTGACTCCATGGCTCAAGGACTTGCTCCCAGAACACACACCAAAATAAATAAACTTTTCAATATGTAAATATAAAATTATACATCTGAAATGAGATCCTGGGGCTGGGACTCTGCCAGACACATTTGCTCTTGCCAGCTAGACCCCTTTAGATCTCTCTCTCTCTCTTTCAATTGAAGTTCCTAAAAGAACTTCAGAAGCCCAACCCAAGAAGATCTGGCTCCTTCCAATCTCAATTTCTGTCTCTGTCAACACCACTCAAGTACTGACTTACTCTGGCATTGAAGTTGTTTCTAATTCCTACCTTGGTTTAGTATTTCTGAATTCCTAGAACATTCTGGATGCACCTCCTCCCCTGCCCACCCAAGGGATATCTGCATCTGCAGTTTTAGAACAGTCTTCCATCACCCCAGTACCCAACCAAGAGAGACAGGCATCTGCTAATTTCCCTTCTCATGGACTAAGAATCTTCCAAGTCTCTCGGTTCTCCTTCCTTTAGCCTCTGTATTTCATGTTCTCTTTGGCCTTTCCAGATCTCTAACACCTATTTGTGCCACTGCTATATTAAATACTTCCAGTTAAAATGAGCAATGTATTTTTTTTTTTTTTTTTTTGCCAACTAGAACTGATAGAAATCTGAAGTCTTTTTAGAGGCCCTGTGGAACCCTACATGATCTGACACCTTCATCTCCAGCCTTGTCACCTCCTTCTGCATCACTCCTTTGAGGTCTGCCAGTCAATTCATAGAAACTGCATGTCAACTTCACCACAGCAATGGAGGGAATTCCTGCACAGATAATCTAGTCTCTCTTGCCAATTAGTTGTAAGAGGTAAACAGATGGAGAGGAACCTCTACACCAAATGAGTCTTAAAGTATGAACCAGAAGCAATACAAAGATTTAATATCAGTCAAGATCTTATACATGGATGTGTAAAGATCTAGGGAAGGTTAAACCATTACTGTGTGTGTCAGAGTAAAGAGTTAAATAATGAATGTACTTATTTCCCTTGTTAAATAGTACTTGGCTATGTTCGGCATCTTTGCCATTTAAAAAATGCAAGGTGAAATTGTTATAGATAGGCTGCTACAATACACTGGCTCGGAGAAGAGACGTGCTGTAGAATAGCAGCACCACTACTGATTGTTCTTGAAACCAAGTAAGGCGTACACAAGACCGCATTATACTATACATGGACATTATACGCCTACATGTTTTATGTGTCTCCAAAATGTAACGGTCTACCATGTCAGGAAGGAAAGCCAAAGGATGGTTCACAGATATCTGGAAAATATCAGAAGCGTTGTTAAAAGCATAAGGCATGGTAGCTTCTACTGTGTTCTTAAACACCATCACAGATCTATCACACTTTATTAATGTGACCTTAAATCTTATGTCTTTATGCCTTTATCTCCTCAAATGTGGGTATCTTCTTATGGCTTGGCTATGAAAATTAAGCCAATGCAAAGGTATATGACAATTCCTTAGAACAATAAACAATCAAAAATATTTACTACTGCAACAACTACTACTATTACATAGGAAAACAAGTTGAAATAGACACCACAGACTCAAAAAAATGTATACAAAATATGTTTTAATCTTGATGACGTTCACAAATGGTACAATTTTGACATTCCCTTAAATAAATTTACAGTCATGTTCTGAGACATCAAGGCACAGCGTCTCCTCTACCACAAGGCCCAGTGGCCACAAGAGGCAGTGATTTCACATCTCCCTAAGGTTCAACAGAGCTGCCACCATCAGCTGGATGGCTCCTGGAGAACCTATGTGGTTTGCTGCAAAGATGCCAGTGGGAGCCACCATCATGTTTGACTGGCCATAGACTCAGTATAGAAAATGATGCAAACAAACACAGAATTAACTCATTTATGCTCGGCTTCATTTCTCTCAAGTAACAACAGTGGTTTCCCTCAGGATCTAACAGGATGCAAACATACACATCGTCCATGGGGCCTTCTCATCTGGTTGTTGTTAATAAAAAAATTAATAGGCATGGTGAGTTCAACTTTATGTAACCTGAGATAAAAAGAAACAAAACAAAAAAAAAAAAAAGGAAAAGGAAGAAAAGGCAAAAGGAGAGGAAAGAAGAGAGGGAAGGAATGAAAATAAGGGAAAGAGGGCAGATAAGACACATGAGTAACCACAAACATCCCTAACAGTGCTGACTTACATAGATGGCTCCTCCGCTAAGCTGCACCTATGAATTCTGAGTACAGAGAGGGAGGAGGCCTTTGACACGGTTCCCATCAGTACTGGAAGTGGTGCTAGGTGTCCTGAAGACCCCACAATCTCAGCACTTGGAAGTTCAGACAGGAGGGACAGGAATCCAAAGCCAGCCTCTATATACCAAGAAGGAAGGCAGTCTAGGCTACTTGAGACTGTCTCAAAAGCAGAAAAGATACTAAAGACCCTGGCACTGACTTGCTTATAGCCCTCTTGTCTGAGCTGGGGAACGCCAACCAAGAGTAGACTCCTGCAGAAGCTGGGCTCATTTGTGAGGTTTGGCACTGGGTAAGGTGTGCGGGCCCGTCCCTGTCCAAATCCTAGCAGCATTCCTCTTCTCTCTCTCCTCAGCAACAAGGCAGTGTGCTTCTGTGCAGTCTCTCCTGCCTTCCTGATTACATTTTCAAACTCAGTTTGAGAAGGAACTCACTACCTCAGGAAGAAAACTAGTATTAAAGATACAGGACCCCAAAGCCCTACAACAGTCAGTGGGCTTCATAATGTGGACCTTAGCTACCAAATCCTTCCTCTCCCAATCCAGAGTACAAAGTCACCTTCTTCCTGGAGCCATTAGTTACTCAGGCCTGAAGGTCCCTGCGGCGCCGGCCGAAGGCTTCAGAGCCCACATTGGTGGGTACAAAGTTGTCCTTCACCACACCTCCCGATCTGCTCAGCAAGCCTGCCAGCCGATGGGTCACACAGGTGGCAGTGTTGCAGGATCTCTTCTGGGAAGTGACACTGATATTCAGGATGGAAGAAGAAGAGAATCTTGTCAGTGAGAGCTGGGGAGTTCCTACCCCCCTGGGGACTCCATGAGGAGAACTGTAGTCCTTCGACACACCACTTAACAGTAAGTGTTTCTCCTAAGTGCATTTATCGAAGCTGTTCAGGGAAATGACCGGAAAGTCTTTGCCAGAAACTCTTTCCCAAATCATCACCAAACAGGGGGAGAAAACCCATCTTACCTTGCTGAAGCTAAGAACAGCATTTGTAGCATCAGCTCAGAAACACTTATCTCATCTTTATCATGCTTGTTGCCATAGCTGCATCACAGAGATGACCCATCAAGCCCTGTGCCCAGCTCCTCTGAAACTAAGGCTATTTCCTAGGCCCTGGCCATTCCCAAGCTTCAGATATTGACCAAAGCAATGATCACTACAACTCTGATTCTTCTAGAAAATAGGTGAGATATAAGGGATGTGCTCATTTCAGTATTAAGGCACAGGTCATGAACAGTTATCTAAAGGCTCCAGAAGGCTCCTTCACTGCCTCTGACTTTGGCTCTTGCCCTTCCATTCCGAGTCACTGACATTCACAGACACACTAAAGCTGATACTGCCAGCTTGCAGAACAACCAGAGAGAAACGCACATGCAACAGATTCAAAAATAGGACCAAGGGAGGGAACCAGGAAGGGCTCAGAGAGTTCCAGTGGCATCTTGGACACTTCAAACCAAAACCAATGGACCCTCTGCAAGCAACCTGCTGTGTTCTTTTCTTGTCATGGTGTTTCAGGCCTGGAGTCCATACCAGAGAAGGCAGAAAAATTGTTCAGATCCTGCACCTACATTCCCAGTCTTCTGTGTATTTAGATTCCCACACCACTTAGATCTGGGGCTGTCCAGACTGCAGGCAGGGAAGACATGTTAAGCAGTGCTATGCATCAGAGGCTGATCTTATGGGCAGTCAGCAGGTTACACTAGGCAGGGGGACTAGTTGTTGGGGCAGGAGATGGTAGAGATAGAGTTCACACAAACTCTATTGGGAAGACTTGGAGTTGCAGTAAGCCAGGAGGACAGTGTGGGGAAGGGAAAAGGAAAGGGGTGACTCTTTCTGGCATTCCATGTGCTGTTTGTCTTTCATGCTGTCAGGGGTTTCTTGTGGGAATGGGGTGCAGGTCAACACATGCTTTTCCTTGGGTAGTGCTGGAGCCTGGCCAGGGTTGGTTTCTTTCAGGGCTGAGAACACATGGGCAGCTGACCCTGTAACAATGTGTACACATCTACAGATGCCCTGGACTTACTTCAGACACTGTGCTACCTGTGCTACCTCCCACCACTACAGCTTTTCCTTGCATGTGTGACATGAAGGCTCCTTGCCAGTTGAACGAACAACAAACAGTCTGAAGCTGTTAAAGCTTCCTGGAATTTTAGTCCACCCTCTGGCATCAAATGTACCTGTCCTACCTCAGCCAGTCCAGTGATGTTTCCCCATCAGTGCAATCCATATCTCTTCTACTTCTCCCCATTTCCTTTCCCAGGAGTTTTCAGGAGAAACAACATTGTAATGTGTCTAACTAGTATGAGCCCCTCTGGTGGCACTGGAACCTCTGTCTTCCACGGAGGCTGGGACTCAGGTTTAGTTCCTTGGACTGCTGGCCAGTGTCTCTCGACCTCTCTGGAATATGTCCTCCTGAATATGTGGGGACTAGATGGGGAGGAGCCTTACCTGGAGTCCTCAGTCTCCTGCTCCTCCTGTTCCAGCTTCCTGGCCTTCATCTGCTCATAGTCCTGTATCAGTGCAGCAAGCAAGAGGTGTTTTTCCTGGTCGCTGAGGGTGCTCAGGTCTAGGCTGCTCTCCAAAGCTGACCTGTGGAGATATCAAATCCAGTGCAGGTTCAGATTCCCTGCCTTTCTCCTCCCCAAATAAGAAGCCAGGCTTCTGAGCCCTTGCTTCTTCCCTGGGGCATAGTGTGTGGCCATGAGGCCAGTGCCCACATGAGGGCGCTGAATCACCAATAACCAAGTAGGGCTACAGAGCCACAGAGTTGACGCACCTCAGGGGCAGCAGGAGGGGAGCCAAACTGCACTCCTGATTCAGGTCAATTTACCTGAAAGGGGCTGCCTGGAGGCTGTTGGCCAGGCACAGGACCCATATGCTGCTGAGAGCCAGAAAAGGAAAGAACTTCCCGAAGTCCATGGTGTCTCTGTAAAAAGAGAAGAATGGTCCAATTGCTCCGGACTATAGACCCAGGTTCTAGTTCTTCTACCACACTGCTCTGGTAACTTTCCCCTCACCTCCACTACTACGACTCTTGGAGAATCTCAAAAGATTCAGTGTAGTGAGTGACTTGATAGAGCACAAACGAGTCGGGGAGGGTAGATGGGTTTGCATTTTCTGCTCCGTGTAAGGATAGGGAGGAGCTATAGGCACTCATTTGCCCCCGGCTTGCAGGAGAACACACATGCCGCGCCCCTTTTGCTCTCATCTGTGAAGAAACCAAGAATCTCCCTGCTCCTTGCTGTCCCGCTGCTACAGACTTCTCACAGGCTGAAATTACTATAACCACCTTTTCTGAGCTGTTGTCCTAGGGAGGAAAGGTAACTTGGAACTAATCCCTTTCTCTCCATCTGCAGAGTTGGGAGACTTTTTAAGTCCCAGTTAAGCTGTCTCAGAACCGCAGACGTTCAGTTTAGCAGCTGGTGCTGGGCTCCTCGCCCCCTACTCCCCCTCCCCCCGCCCCGCGGTGAGATGCTTGCTGATAACCCCAGGATGCTAAAGGCTGGAAACATCTGAGAGAAAAGATCAGTGGATCTTTTCCAATCCTGGATCCAAGGAGCTCCCATCCCAAAACTGGTTAGTGTGCGGCAAGACCACCTGCCCTCAAGGAGGGAGCTACAGACGAGCCCAGATAGGGTCGCCCAGCTTCCAGTGATGTTGAATCTCCCTATGAGTCCCACTTACTTTAGTAAAGAGAAAACATCAGGACCATACTTTCTGACTGGAGCACTGGCTGCAGGAAGGCGGAAATGGATGTGGAATGATAAAGAACCAGTTCGGCAAAGGGACCCAAGTAGAGCGGGGTGTGGTGGCTTGCGCCTGTAATCCGCATCCTTAGGATGCTGAGAAAGGATCTTAGCGCGTTTGAGAGGATACCAACCTGAGCTATATAGTGAATATCAGGCCAACTTGGACTACCGTGTGAAATACTGTATCAAAAAGAGCAACAACAAAAAGGAAACAAACTAAAGGAGAGAGAGAGATGTATGCGTTGAGAAGTTAATTTCTCACCTGGTAGTCCGAGTGTTGGAACAGCGAGAGCGAAGTGTCCACTCGAGAAGAGCACACAGGCGTCTTGTCTCCAGAGCCCTGGTCTCTTATTCTCTGATCTTGAGGTGTGGGGGGTCCGCAGTAGCTCTCTCCACCAATCAGAGCTCTGACCGAGCTTCCATAACGTCATAGCTGCAGCTACTTACACTTCTGCAGGAGGGAGGCAGCAGTCCACTGCCGGTCTTTGAGGTCACGGGGTGGGGGTGGGGGTGGGGGTGGGGGTGGGGGTGGGGGTGGGGGTGGGGGTGGGGGTGGGGGTGGGGGTGGGGTAAGGATACAGAGAGAGTGAATTTGTCCAGAATGTAGCAAACCAGAGTTTGGCATCACGACCTCTTTAATGCCTGAACTCCAGCCTACAACCTTTTGCTGCCCACTCCGATGGGGCCCTGAAACTCACGACTGGACTTCCAGGCAGGATGAGCAGGACTCCCAGGTCCTAACAGCACTTCAATAGATACATCCAGGAAGATGACTGTTGCGAGAAGGAGCGTGTCCTGGGATCCAGTAGGGTACTTCTGACACGCCTGCCCCAAATGGGCACTCTAGCTTCCCATCACTCACCTAAAAAGGTAGAAACGAGAGAGTATTGGGGAGCTGCAGACTAACAGACAGCACAGGGAACTGAACTTTGTCCTCCGGTATCAGACCCTGCAAATCCTACGCTATGGTTTTTTTCATCCCCCTTCCCCCCTCCCCCCCCCCCCCCCCCGTTCAAATCCAAGACCTCACACTGCCAGAGCAGGGTATATTAAAGCACTTTTCTGCGCCACTAGGCTGGCTGGCGCTACTAGTGCCCAGGTCGCAGCTCCCTTCCCCTCCCCAGCATCTTCACCATCCCACTCTGCAGAGCTGGAGAGCTGAGCCCAGGGTCCGGCACCCACCACCTGAACAGACATGGCAACCCAGAGACCAGTAGGGAACTTTCACACTCGCTCATCTGCTGATTAAACATCTACAGGTTCAAGCATCAGACAGCAGGCAGTTGCCTTTGGCGTTAACACACTGTGTCACTGAGGGAATACTCTGGTTCACTTGCCTTCAGCAGAAGGCTATGTGCAGGCACTAACGCAAATCAATTGAGCTCTGGCCAAAAACAATCTCACATTCTGCTCTCAGAAACAGGCATGAAGTATGTGCACTGGAATAGGCGCATCACTACTCTGCCCCAACCATGGACATTAATAAATGCACACCCAAGGAAAGAAACTAAGTATCTCCTGTTTTCCTAAGCTTGGTTTTAAGAGTCCATGTTGCCCATTCTTCCTGTTCCCAGGTGTGTGGAGAAGATACACCTATGATGGGAGTTACTAGATAATAAACACCCATGTCCAAGGCTTTTCCTCACCATTGCTTGATTGCAGTGCAAGAACTCCCCAAAATGCCCATCTTGTTGGGGATTCCAGCAATGTGTGGGAGAGACTATACCTGTGGCTTGTGGAGATCCACACCTGGCCCTTCTGAGAATCAGAAAGGAACTCAGTTTGTTTGCTCAGGTCCTGTGAGTCACTTTTCTGATTCAGGTTCTAGTTGTTGGAGCAAGGGCAGATAACACCACCCTCCCCTAATTAAAAAGCCCCAACTGTGGGAAACTCCCACTGGCCTCCAATCCTCAATGCAGTGAGGAAGATGGGAGGTGGTTCCTCCAAGAAGCTAGATGTAGATCAAAGTTGCCCCCAACAGAGGCGTAGGATAGCTTTGCAATGATTTTTTTTTCTTTTTTTCTTTTTTGAATTGATAGGGTACCCTACCAATGCTCTCTAAGTTCTTCTTGAAAGCAAGCTTTCTCTCCATCCAGATTGTTAGTTCAATGGAAGGAGAATCATGGGAATGACCTTTGTTTGAGGGCCTTCTCTCCAAACGTCCTACAAATAATAGGGCAACATCGATGTCCCTCTTCTGGATTTTGGGCCTGAAAAGGGACTGTAGACTGCAAAGGTGAGAAGAGTATCTGTATCCTGCACCACCAACCCCCACACTTCTGTTACTGTCTTTGGGGTCTGGCAAAGCTGTGGTGCAGTAATGCAGGCAGCATCATTTTCCATGGGCACCTCGCCATCATTAAAGGGAGAGGATGGATGAAGACAGCCCCACTGCCAGCTTTCCAGCCTGATCCAGTCATCAGTAACATGCACTCGGAAGCAGGAAGCAAGTAAAGTCGTCTAAGGTCTAAGAAGACCTCAGAATATTTATTTCGGAGAACATGGAACCTTTGAGAGTAGAAACTGGGAGGTCCATATAGTTTCCAAAGACAAGATCTGCAACACACAGGGCTTTTCAGAAGTCTCAAGACAGACAGAGAGCAGCCAGGAGCGCAGTCCCCAGCTATGCTGACTGACTAGGAAAGATATGCAGTAGTTTCTGTAAAGGCATCCAGCAACAAAAATAATTACAGCCAGTTCAGCAAGTTGGTTGTCTTCTCAGGAGCACCACAGGACCATTATTTTACCTCTCTGTGCACCCAGAATTATTTGACCTTAAAAAAAAAATCTTTCTTTCCTTAACCTGTGAATGGTACATAGTATATACAGAACAAACTGGTGAAGTTAGAAATAGTGAAACAGTGAACCAATGAACACGTCCAGAGGCCATCAGCCTAGAATCAGACAACGAATTACAGCCAAATTAAGGAGGGTTGTAAACCCAATGTAGAGCCAATAAGTGGAAGCACACATTGCTGATCCAAAGACACACACTTTTCACTTAGTCAGAGGAATGGATGTACTGGTGGAACTTTCTAGAATCAAGTGCCAGAGGAAATACTAAAGACTTCTCAGGAGAGTCCACCAGCTTGAAAAGCAAAACAAGGCACTTTCTCTCAACCCAGCGTAGAATTATATTAGTGAATGAACAAGAAAAGAAGTCAATAAGGTAATTTGCTTTCTAAATAGAGGAAATTGCATCTTGATTTCCCTGGAACTGGCCTGAGCTTCAAGCTGTCTCCCACCAACCTAACTAGCATAAAAAAATTCTTTCCTAGGAACTTATCTGGCTTTTAAATGTTTTCTTCCAAATTTTGATGCTTAAGTGTTTTGCACACCATTAGTTGTAAACTTTGGGAAGTCCTATCTTGAATTTTTAGAGAAATATAAAATTTGTGCTGTCTGGTTTTGAAATTTTGGAAATGTATCTTTGCTGGTCTCTACTGTCAACGTGATGGGATTTAGAGTCACCATGAAATCAAGAATGCCTGGATATATCTGTGGGGGTTTTTCTAGATTAGGGTAATTGCAGAGGGGAAGCCACCTCAAATGTGGGGTGCACCATTTCAGGCATGGTCCCAGTCCTCAAAGGGGACAGAAAGAAAGCACAGCATGCGTGCTCATTTCTCTCAGCTGTCTGACTGTATGCAATGTGATCAGCTGTCTCAAGCTCCTGTAGTCATGCCTACCTTTCATAAGGGAAAACTCCCATTAAACTGTAAGCCACAACAAACCTCCTCTCTTAAGCTGATTTTTGTCATAGTAACAGGAAGAACAACTAGTACCTTGACTAGCTACTTTCTAAATTAATTTCCTAGACTAAATATTCCATATCAGGTTTCCTTCAATAAATATACATTTGTTGAGGACCTACAATGTGCAGGGTGTTGTCTTAGAGGGATTTATAGTAATACAAGAAGAACTCCTATCCTGCCAGCCTTGTACTGCAGTGATGAACTTAATACAGCTCTGTACACACCCTGTTCCCCAAATAAAAACCATTCTACCCTAGCCATGTGCTCCCATTATAATTTCAGTGTCAAGTGGATATATGAGGTATGCTTTATTGACACCATATAAGTACTACCCTTGTTTAGTCAGACAATGTAGTCTGGTTGCAACAACTTGGCCGGTCCTTCTTTCCATTTGCCTGGTCCTTTCTCTGCTTTGTTTATTTCTTTCCCTGGGATCCTGTCTGCCTCTCATCATTTTACTCTTCCATGTTGATGGAGCCTATTCACCATTATGGATTACCAGTGGCTCTTTGGAAAGAGCCAAAATCATTTCACTGCATATTTCAAAAATGTTTTCTACTAACCTCTATTCCCAGTCTGCTCCCAGCACAGCCTTCTGTTACTATTACAGGATCCTAGACCTCCATCCTCCACCCACCTCCTCACCAGTGTTCTAACCTGTATTCATGATGTGCCTTGGTGAGATCCATCCTCATTTATTTTCTGAATATTCAGGAGGGCATTTTCTTTTAATATTCTCTCTCTCTCTCTCTCTCTCTCTCTCTCTCTCTCTCTCTCTCTGTTCCTCTTCCTCTTCCTCCCCCTCCCCCTCCCCTCCTCCTCCCCCTTCACCCTCCTGTCTGTCTGTCTGTCTGTCTATCTGTCTGTCTGTCTGTCTGTCTGCCTGCATGCCTGGCTGTCTCTCCCAACTTTTGAGGGGGTTTCTGGTGTTTGAATGTACTTTTTAAACTCTTTTAATCATAGTTTTAATTTTCAAGAGCCTTAATTTATCTCTTAATGTTTCTTTTAATAGGCTTAAACAAACAGATCCAGTGTATCCTAGCTCTCTGAGAGTACTGAATATAGGTTGTTTGTTCTTTCCTTGTTAGGGGTGCTCCTTGCAGCTCTAGACTTTTTTCTCTGCTGATTCTTCTTCTCTGTGTAAGGAGGAGCAATGAAGTCCTAAGCTGTGAGGCAGGAGAATTGTTTGTATGTAACAAATGCCTGGAAATATTGGTGAGGGGTTTTTCTAGATGAGGGTAATTAAAGAGGGAAAGCCACCTCTTAGAAGTAACTCTAAACTGAACTTTAGAGTTACTAGATGGTGACTTTGACATGTTGCTGGGTAAAACCTTAAACTACCAGTTGTTGAAAGTATTCTATTTGGGTTTCTTTATCACTGTTTAAGAGGAGTCCTCTAATTTCTTGTGTAGAGCAGCATGGTGGAGGTCAGAATGGAGAGTAAGCTGCAAAGTAAGGGAAAGGAAGTTGGGAGTCTCTCATCTGTTATGGTGATCCTCCAGTCATTTCTAGAACCCAGGACCCAGGAGAAGTGAGACAAATCTAGTGTTTGTGTGTGCCCACTAAACACCATCACCCACCCCTCCATCCCATCCCCAGGGCTTGCAATTACTCTACTCTCAGTCCATTGTGTAACTGCCAACAGAGGAAGCCATTGCTCCAAGCCCCTAGCTTATCTAAGGCGCTTGCTTCCTCATGTCTTTCCTCACTGCACAGAATTTACATCAAGACAGGCATCTTCACATTGTTTTCTTGTTTGCCAAACCAGGTAACAAGAGTAGCCTAATGGTAGGAGGCACACTCTTCCCAGAGCCTTCCAGCCCCTGTGCACTCTAGTTCAGCTGATTCCTCCTGCTCATCACAAGCCTCTCCCCAAGCCCAGAGAAATAAAGATGTCACCATCAAACTAACAGAGCTCTCTTCTGGAGAATATTTTTAGATTTCTCTGTGTCTGCCAGAGAATGAGCAAAGAACAGTGGCCCAGACCCAGGCTGGTCATTCTGAGAGGTGGACAGTCTCGAGTGACGTCAGAAATTACTCAGGTTAGTTCCTCTGAGATTATTAAAATTTTTTCTTGGCTCAGACTTGTAAGGACCCAAAGTGACTTCTCCATCTCTCAGTCTGGTCTGACAGCACCATTTCACAATGCAAAGAGGGTAGAAATACAGGACCTTAAACTTCCTTGACATGTTAATCACAGTAAAATTGTTCATGCCCTCAGACACTGGTTGTTTCTGTCAAGGTAAATTTCCAGTGTTGCTGAAACACACTTTAAATGGAGGAACACTTTGTAAAGGCCCTTGTGGAGGGGCACTTTCTTCTTAATGTTCTCTGGCTGATTCCCAGGCACTGCCAAAGGAATGGTCCTCACAGAGTGCTATGTCCTGACCCCAATGAGCAAGCCTGTTCATCCCACTGCTGACTGCCCTGCTCTAAAGCACCCCATCGCTTCTAGCTGTTCATTCCCTTCCTCACAGAATCTCAAAATGCTGTTTTTGAGTCTTTAAAGTTTCTTCTAGTCACTGTCAGGATATCTGTCTCTAATTCCAGTTCCAGTCTAGCTCACGTTTCACCTACTAATTCAATTTTAGCCAGAGAATAGTAGAATCTGTTCAGTGGAAGTGATTAGAACAAGTCAAAAGTGAGGAGAGATAAGAGAAGCTCCTGGGAGTCTCTGCAATGACTCCAGAGTGTGCTAGTGTATCAGCAGGAAGCCACTCCACTGCCATGTTCTTATCTCCTCTAGCTCTCTACTGTAAGCTATATGAAGGAGACTTTAAAAGAAGTAACCACTTCAACTACTTCTTTCAGTGTTTCTGTGATGTTAATGTAAGAGACTAGTGGTTAGACAGACTCTCTAGTAGGCAGTCAGACAGAGAGAGGGGCTGTGACTTGATAAACCTCCAAGGTGGCTTGTTTCTTCCTTGCCCTCCACACTTCAGACAACACTCTGGCAGCTAAATCAAAGGCCTTGTAAGCTGCTGCTGCTGCTGCTGCTGCTGCTGCTGCTGCTTCTTCTTCTTCTTCTTCTTCTTCTTCTTCTTCTTCTTCTTCTTCTTCTTCTTCTTCTTCTTCTTCTTCTTCTTCTTCCCCTCCCCCTCCCCCTCCCCCTCCCTCCCTCTCCTTCTTCCCCTTCCCCTCCCCCTCCCCCTCCCCTCCCTCTCCTTCTTCCCCTTCCCCTCCCCCTCCCCCTCCCCCTCCTTCTTCCCCTTCCCCTTCCCCTTCCCCTTCCCCTTCCCCTTCCCCTTCCCCTTCCCCTTCCCCTTCCCCTTCCCCTTCCCCTTCCCCTTCCCCTTCCCCTTCCCCTTCCCCTTCTTCTTCTTCTTCTTCTTCTTCTTCTTCTTCTTCTTCTTCTTCTTCTTCTTCTCCACCTCCTCCTCCTCCTCCTCCTTCTCTTCTTCCTTCTCTTCCTCCTCTTCCTCCTCCCTCTTCCTCCTCCCTCTTCCTCCTCCCTCTTCCTCCTCCTCCTCCTCCTCCTCCTCCTCCTTCTTCTTCTTCTTCTTCATTTTCTTTTTCTTTTTCTTCTACCAGTATGAATTCTACTGATGGACAGACACAAGTTCAATACATGATGGGACATGCCTACAAAACACTTGTGGGCCAACCAGCCATCCTATCTTTCTTCAAACCGACCATTCCTAAATTAGGGGAGGAAGACACTTCAGAGACTTAAAAATCTTGAACCCTGTAGAAGAAACTGAATTTCAGCTGCCCATGTCCTCCCCCACCCCTGCTTCTTAGAGGGTCTTTTTTTCTGTGCCTACTGATATGTGTTTCTTCACCACCATAAGAGCCTTTCTTCAACTGCTGACTCCATCCGTCTCTGTCTTCTATGTTTAAGATTTCTCTTCTGCTACCTGTTGAGCTCAAGATTCAAGTTAAAGAATTTTAATTCTTTAACTGTGAGAGAAAATGAACCCAATCAAGACCCCTAAATAGTAACAAAAGTATTAGGCAAACTGTGAGCCAAAGAGCACCTTTTATCACTGCCACCAATAGAACTTTCTTTAGCTAGGAAAGTGTTTTGTATCCAATCAGTAGCCACCAGTCACATGTCACTCTTTAGCACATTGCTAGTGTAATTGAGGGGCTAAATACTTTGATTTTATATGGTGTTAATGAAGCTAAAAGTAAGTAGTGGCATGTAGATGGTGGCTAGCTTAACAGGCAGCATAATTCTTTCTTTTGAATAGAATTAAATACTTAGATGACAAGGTGAGACTACCTGGTAGTCAAAATCTGTTTCCCATATTTATTAGCAAGTAGCCAAAGGCAAATCATAGAAACTTTCTATAATTCCTGGACTTCCTTTATAAAGCAGGGATAATAATATTGCCTGTTTTATAAGGTTGACACGGGGATCAAATAAGGTATAAAGTGCTTACAATAGTGTGTAGCAAACACCAAGTACTCCATAAATGCTAATCATTGTTTTGCTTTGCATTTCTCCAGAAGCAAATCCTAAGAATTTAGAGGTAAACCATTTGCATGGGAAGTTGTACCAGTAAGGATACAGGAAGTAAGGAGAGAGAGGGAAGACGGGCATTACAAAGAAGTAATGAGCAGATTACTGCTGGGCAATTGGTGCTTAATCCCCGGGATGTCCCTTGGTCCACAGTAAAGAACCTGTCTCATATTTGCTCCACCCATGGAATACATTATTTATCTACTAATTCCTGCCCCAGCATATTTAACCATCCTACGTGGCCAAACTTCTGTGGCCAGAGAAAATCCCCACACAGGTAGTTTAGGTGCTTTTAGGGTGAGCCATGCTGTAATCACTGGCAGAGCACCAAGACAGTCTTCCATAGCTCATAATACCAAACAATGCATTTGCTGTGGCTGACTCACCCTACAAATAGGAAGGATTAAGTTTCCATCCATAATATACAGTGAAAGACGAGTCATTAGGCTTGTGATAGGCTGCTGTGGTTTCTCCCCAGTTCCAAGGTCCTTAAAAGGCCTTTTAATACTAGACACAGTTCCTTTTAGTACCTCTTGGATCAACAAGCAAATACCAAGAAGCATTAAGGCCTTCTATTCTCCCACAACAGTAAACCAAGCCTACTCAGAGGCCTTTGGTTCCAAGGGAAATAGAAAGAACACACAGTTCAAATACTTAATCAGGGTGGGTAACTGTGATGCTTTAAATAAGAATAGACCCCATAACTTCAAATATTTGAGTATGTGATCCCCAGTTAGTGGGACTACTTGGAGAAAAGTATCACCAGGATTGGGCTTTGAGGTTTCACAAGACTCATGCCACTCCCAATTAGCTCTCTTTGCCTTGTGAATTAAGCTGCAAGCTCTTAAGCTATTGCTCCAGCACCAGGCCTGCTGGCATGTTCCTCACCATGATGGTCATGGACACTAACTGTAGCCCCAAATAAACTCTTCCATACGGTGCTTTGGACATGGTATCTTATCATAACAATAGAAAAGTATACAAGATAGAATGCCAATCCTAATTTATCGGTATTCATGAATCAATCTATTATTTCTTATTGGATAGATCCTATTTTCTCAAACCTCCTGTTTTAAAAGTCTTCCTTTGGCCAAGAAAGATAATTATAATGGGTTTATTTAATGTGTATCTTCTTTAATAGACTATCTTCTTTGGGTTAAGATTAAGTTTTTTTCCTTTGAGTTAAAATTAAGTTTTTACAATTACTGCTAAAAGAATGGATGATCATGGCACATACATGTGTGGCCATTCACAATACATTTATAGAACATTGTACTAATCTGGATACTTAGTTGAATTTAACAGAATCTTCCAAGTTAGTTCAGATAGGACACGATTGTGTATAAGGTATTGGGTGGTGCTTTGCTCTAGTTGCACTATTTTGTCAGAATAGCTGAGAAGGGGAAATTTAAAAAGAAGCAAGAGTGGTCATATTTCTGAGCCTTGGAAACATAAAAGCAAGGCTGGAGAGGCCCGCCTTACTGAGTCATCAGATTGCAGAAAGAAAAACAAGAGAAATGATCATTTTGGAAAGCCTCCTTTACAAGAAATATAGTCCTGCTAATAAAGAACTCTCACTGGGCCAGCAAGATGGCTCAGCAGATAAAGGCCTTCAAGCCTAATAATCTAAGTTCCTAAGTTAGACTTCCAGGACCTGTATGGTGGAAAGAATGATCTAATTCTTGTAGGTTGACCTCTGATCATTACACTCACACCATGGCACACATATATACAAACACAAACAGGTACACACACACACACACACACACACACACACACACACACACCATAAACCTAATTTTAAAAAAGCCCTCATGACCTAATTACCTCTTAGTAACTCTATCTTTTAATACCATTTTGATGACAAGACCTGAATCTTGTATAGGACACATTCAAACTATGCCAGTTTCCTGGCAGGAATCATGGTGTCAGGATGGTATATAACCAGGAATAACACATTCAGGAGAAACCAACCTCATTATGAAAATGCTCTAGTAGGAAGTCCTCTGGAATCATCTAAAGCAATTTCAACCCTTAGTAACTTTTGGGGACCCAGAACCGGTAGCCTCCTGCTACCATCAAGTGCTCACTCCTCCATGAATGCCCCTGGCTGTATGAGCCTACATTTTCACCCATAACTCTCACTGGAATAAAAGGAAAACCCAGAAAAATAAAGTTTTTCCTTTTATAACCTTCATAAAAAGGCCAAGGAGATACTTTTGAATGTGCATTGAACATACCACATACTGCTTCATTGGGTGTTTAATGATTATCTCCAAACATATGCTAAAAAGATTTTTTTCTATCCAAATGTGTTTCCGACTTCTAGCCATCTTAGCATATAACACAACTGATATTTCCATTTCCTTCCTCTCTATCTACCCAGGAGACCCTAATTACTTTTCTCAGTCCTTGAATACATTTCAAACCCTTACTTTTTCCTCATCTCTACTTGGGACCCAGACTAAGGCATTGTCTTAGTCACTGTTTTATTGCTGTGAAGCAACACCATAACCATGGCAACTCTTATGAAAGAATGCAATTAATTGAGAGCTTTCTTACAGTTTCAGAGGTTTAGTCCAACTATCATCATGGTGGGGAGGATGGCGACATGCAGGCGGGTGCTGGATCACTAGGTGAGCACTGCATCTTCATCCATGGAGGGAGAGGAGGAAAACAGGACCTGACAGGGACTTTTAAACCTCAAAGTCCATCCCCCAGTGACTTACTTCCTCCAACAAGTCCACACCTCCTAATCACTCTAATTCTTCTCAAATAGTGTCATGTCCTCGATGACTAAGCATTCAAACATATGAGCCTATTGAGGCCAATTTTTATTCAAACCACCACAGCCACCATCACCTTCTGCATATTCAACCCCATTTGGCACCTAACTAGTGTCCTGACTTTGACTAACTCTCAGAGGAATCATTAAAAGTACACATTATTTGGTCCTTCCATTTTGACAATTCTCTACACAGTTAAGATAAATATATACTTTCTCATAGCTTTTAAGACCTACTTGCTCCAGCTCCTGTCTATCTGTGGAGTTCTCCTATTCCTGTCTTTCTTCATGCATATACTAACTCTGGCTTTGTAGGTATTTCAACTCATCCACCACATCTTTTCTGTCCCCCAAACCTTTGCACTTGCTCATTGCCCTGGCCCTAAATTGTTCTCGCTTGCAGTTTTCCCTGTCTATGACATGCATGGCACCACCACATACCACCATCATTTTTTTGTGTCTGCAATTAATTACTGGTCAGTGAAAGCCAGTTATCAACGTAGAAATCATTGGAAGAAACCTAAAAAGACCTTTACTGAAACTGTAAAAAATTTTCTTCAATAGCTTCATGAAATGAGAGTATTTCCTTTCCAGGACTTATCCATCTTCAGTGTTATCCCTGGCAGATAGCTTGTTTCTCCAGTAGAATGTATAAACTCCTTTCTTGAGTTTCCTTCTTGTAACCCAGAACAGTGCCCAGCACAAAGGTTGGTTGATAACATCTGAAGACAGATGGAAGGAAACACATGAATGAGTTTCATCTTAGTGCAACAGGCATGACCAAGGACAGCACACACATGGGCTAGAACCCATGGACAAAGGGTTTGAGCTGAGTCTTGTTTGTAAGATAATGGCAGGCTCTAGCTTGCATATGGACTACACTAGCACCAGGATAGCCACTCAATAAAAGGATTTCTAAAGGCTACTGTCTTCCATTTAGCACTTCCATTCTTACTCTTCTATGAGATATAATTTTGTAGAAAAATAAGCATAGTAAAGAAGTTTCATACCACAGTATGAGTGATGGCAGCATTAGATATCATTTCAGATTGTTTACTTAAACATCCTTGCCACAGCCCCCTTGAACTCACCGTACCTGCCCCAGCTTAGCCTGTGACTCACAAGTACCATGTGGCAAAGTCCGACAGAGGGCACAGCCTTGACCTTACCTTCTTTTTAAAGACCTCTGATGTTTTCATGTGTTGTTTCTTAATTGAGCTCCTCAATTAGTCACCTCATCTCTGATCCCTACTTTTCTCTTCCAGCTAAACTCAACCTTCAGCCCACGCAATGGAATTGGACAAAATGAGGTAACGGTTTTCTATGTGACTCACTCTGACTGATTCTGTTCAGAGAGCACTGTGGGGTGAGCAGCCGGAGCCCAGGCAAATGTTTCAGCCATCCAAGAACTGGCAGGCATCCCAGGAGACACTCACCTGATGATGGACTTGCCGGATGAAACTTAGAGGAAATGGTTCCCAACAGCTGCAGAAAGAATCTCTTGGCTCATGCACAGCAATGCTCTTCTCAATTAAAAACGCTGTCATCATTCATACTGCAACGTTAAATCCTTTTACATTGTGCTCACATTCAACAGACCTCCTACTCTGGATATTAAAGACAGGACCTTTCTGTACAAGGGCAACACCTCTAAGCTACTGTTCCGCCCAAACAGTCCCTATATCTCAGCTAGAAATGGTTTGCAGGCTCTGAAAAGGAAAGCACAAGGAGAGATTTCCATAAAGCTGTTTCTCTTTGTTGAATACTTGGAGGAAAGTGGTAAGTGGTTGGAAAAGGCTGTGTTTTCAAAACAGATTTTTGGCTATTCCCAAGAGATTCCTCCACTTATTTCCAGAGAATCATCTCTTAGATGCTGTCAGTTGAACAGAGATTGGCAGCCAAGCAGAGGTATTCAGAGAGGTTTCCAACTAATGCAGTCAGAGAGCTGCCAGAGGAGCAGGGCTCCTTAGATAAGTAAATTGAAGAATATTTTGGGGATAAAAATAAATCCTTTTTGGAAATGAAAGTTGGAGAGTTGCTGTATATACAAATTGCCCTGTTCTGAACAGTTGGCCAGGGCCAGCTCTGCAGACCAATGACCTAAGCAAAGATATTCTCAGACATGCTGGATAGCCCTTCCTCCTAAAACATCTGCTGCATCCATGACCACAGGACTTTCGATGTGGTGTTTGTAATCTCTTTTTCATAACCCTGGTAGGCTTCCACTGGAACTCTGAGTTAGGGGAAATTCTGCAGAAGGATCTGGGAAACAAATCTAAATACAGAGTTTGGCAAAAAGAAAGCTGGGATGTCTCTCCTAATGTCAGAGATGATACTGCTCCAGATGACAAATTCCCAAAGTTGTCAGCTGTTAGAAATACAGGGATCAAGAATCTAGAAGGCAAGGATCTGCCCAAAATGGAAGCCTTTCAAGTAACAGATTACAGAACTCATTACAATAACCAAACAAAAAATTGAGGGGATAAGTTTTCCACTCTCAATATGGGCAGTTAAATGTAGAATTTTGGAGCTCTGGCTTGATGGTAGAGTTGAGAGGAAGGTAGCTAGTTAGTGAAGACAAAAATGGAAATTTTGGACTATGTGTTTTGTCATATACAAGATTCTGTGCTTCTGGTTCCCAGTTGTAATTATTGGCAATCAGTGGTCTGCAAGGAGAAGCTCTAAGAGACCAGTGGTGGCTGAGCTGGCAAGTAGTCAGATAGCCATGGCAGTTTCAAAACCTGAAGGTGGCAGATGAGATTGTTTTGGTTTTTGTTTTTTAAAGTGTTACCAGATGTGCATAGAACTCCATAGTAGAGCATTGCCTGGCAGGTACTAAGTCCTACATAGAGTTTCTGCACAAGAAGAGATACATAGAGGAGGAAAGGAGAAGGGAGGAAGAAGAGAAGGAAGGAGAAGTGATATGCTGCCTTTATGAGACAATGCTACCATTCCAGATTCACAATTAAAGGGAGGCAAACAGGAACTGTGAGACAGAGGCAGGAAGACTTTATAATCATTAAAGAACTAACCCTTTCCCCACTAAAAATGCCAATGACCCTAAGGACTGACGAGCTCATGGCTAAATTTTAGGTAACTCTGCATGCAGTCAGGAGGTTGTTTATGTTTTATAAAATCCTGTTCCCAATTCCACCACAAATCTCAACTCGTTTGTTTACCAATAAAGCAGCTTTGACCCTGAGTTTGTAAATGTAACACTCATGTAACATGTGGGACAGGAAGCTCACAGCTTAGTGGACTGTTTCCCAGGGAATACAGCTTCTTTGTAATGGAGTAAGTTTAATGACATAATAATAGCAATGTAAGGCACCATTTATTACCAAACTTAAGTGCTAAATATATGCCTATGTAACTCTGGATACACTTAAGGTTAAGGATTACACATGTGTAATAGTGTATGTATAAACATATTTAGTACATAATTTACTAAGTATCTTAGTAGGTACTGATTACTATTATTATTGATTTTTGAGAAAGGGTTTCTCTATATAGCAGAGCCCTGGCTATCCCATATCTTGCATCATTATTTTCTGAAAAAAATTAAAAGGATATTCTCAAATAGTGTTAATAAAGAATACCTGAATGAGGGTGAACTGATAGTTTTCAGTTATTGTATTAATTCTTACTAGTAAAAGGCAAGTCTCTCAAACTGATGCTCAATCACCTAGAATACTGAGGAAAATTAATGTATCTAGGTTAGTAACTAAGCTCAATATCTTGACTGGTATAATACAGAATTCCCTGGCTTGAAATAAAAGATCAAACAATTACTTTCAAATTTCCAAAGGTCAGTTAATGGCTATGTATTCCTGTAGCATCTTCTCTTACTTATCACTAACCCCGTTCTTCCCTACAAACTAAATATAAAGTGTATCTAAGTATACATTAAGTATAGACTCAGAGCAACAGAGTGTTCTTGAATATATGACAAAACTGAAAACCTCCCAAAACGCACACAGATCCAAATGGCCTGCCCTAAGTAGGAAGATAATTTAAATTCCAGGATAGTACCAAGAATGTAATATGTGCCATGTCCTTGATAACTCAAAATACAGCTAAGATGTGAAACAGTATTGGTACCTCTCATTCCCAGTGACCTTATTAAAGAATTTCTGTTTATTGTTCCTACAACTTTAGGTTCTGCTATGGGGTGTCAGAGAATCTTGATAGACAAAAAGTAGATATCTTGGTTGTTGTGTTTGCAGTTTGGGTGATCAAGTTCAGAACCTTGCATATTTGGTAATGAGTAGGTAACATGTAAACAACAGCATAAGTTATAAAACAATCCTCAGAGCACATAGAAAATCATCCTACCAGTAATTTGTATCCACACTCCACACTGTAAAAAGTCCACATTAAATTACAAACAATTAAAGGATAGTGACTTATTAGCTTCAAGCAGGAAAGGGATATGTCATTAGGCTCTATGAGCACATGGGTCAATTATTTGGATATGGCTTTGAACACCACATTTAGCATATATTTGTAAGGACCCAGAGAACACAATTCCTACAAGAAGAATCATTAACCATCAGACACCTGGGTTGGTATCAGAAAGAACTTTAGCCTGATGTATCCAGGAAGGGAGGAAACAAACTGAGGCTTAGAGCTCAAGTCAACATCTTGACATTTGAGGACATGTGGAGGGCCCCAGTTTTTCTCTTTTGGGTGGATACATTCCTGAATTCTAGTGGCTGTTTTTGTACTTTAGGGCCTTTGCTATTCCAGTATTTGATAAATCATTACTATTGTTGTGACACCAAATATAACCCATGAGCAGCACATAGTCGTTGTCTCTACTTAGAGATTACTCCTGTGTCAGCCTGCATGGTCATTGAGGAAACAGAAAATGGTATCTGCTAAGAGAAAAGTCAATAAGCCTAGAAACACCGAATGAGGATGATGCAGTTGTTTAAAAGACAAGGAAAATGAGCATTAGGAGTAAACACTTGCTAATGAAATATTCATAGAGACAGCTGTTCTCAGGACAAAGGTCTGTGGAAAATTATTGGTGTGTTCCATTCAGAGAAACTTCCACCATGAAGACAGAAACTACACCTGCAACAAAGTTCAGTTTATGGAATAGAAATATTCAAAATGGCATAGCTAGAAGAACAAAGCATGGATGTCTGTGCTAGAGGAGTTGGTAGTGAGAAGACTCCATGGATGTCTAATTTGTATAGTAAATGGATAAAAACAAACAAAAAACTCTACTTATCATGTTTTAGGGTTTTCATATGCAGGCTTCTGCAACCATTTCTGAATTTACAATTAACAGTCTCTGCTCTGACTAAAATGCAGAGCAATTTTTCATTCAAAATTATAATATTTGGTAATGAGTAGGTGACACATGAACAACAGCATAAATTATGAAGTAATTCTCAGAGCCCAGTGTTCACCTTGTCTTGACACTAAATTAGGTGTGTTTTGGAGGATGGAATGATGGTTTCATGAGAAAACCAACTCATTTTTGTAATAAAGGGAGAAACAATCATATTAAAAACTGATGTGTCTCTTGCATCTGTGGCCACATTCCCTTCCCCACATCTTCTGACACTCTCAATGCTCCTATGGGTTGAATATTTGGATCCTCACCCTCATCCATACATTAAAATTCTAACTGTAACATGGTGGTATTTGAGAACGAAGCCCTTGGAAATAGGTAAGTTTAGGAGCACTGATGAGGGAAACACCCATGATAAAGATCTTTATGTATCCTTATTAGAAGGAAAGGCATCAGAGCTCTCCCTGTGTCCTGATGCAAACAGTGAGTATGTGGCTCCACAGCAAGATGATGTGTGACTACAAGCTGAGAGAATGGGACTCGCCCTCCCAAGATCTCCATCAGATGTCTCAATTTCAGGACTCACTAAAAATAAATTTCCATGATTTAAGTTGTCTACTAGGATATTTTGTTATACAGTCCAAGTAGTCCAAGATAAACATCATCTGCAGTAGTACCACACTCGTTGTTATGCCTACCCTCTCTGAGTGATGTTAGTGTTTTGTGCTGGCCTATATGGAACAAGCAGATCAATCCTTAACCACTATTCTTTAGCGTGGTAAGGCAGGGCACAGTTATGCTTAAATGAGTAAATGCAAGTCTCTGTAATGGCATCTTGGAACTCATCCAAGAGGACTCATAAATGCCCTAGGTTCACCTACAGGTCATGATTTGTAATTTGTCTCCAGGGTTTTTGTAAAGAGGCTTATGTTTACATTCAGATTGATGACACAGCATCTCTAACCCACACTAAATAGGTTTGGGACAACATAGAGCATACTAAAATTCCTGTGGTGGATATATTGCCTGAAAGCTCTTTTAGCTCACCACTCTCAGGGGTTTCACATTGTAAATCACCAGCTCTACAGAAATCCATCAAGGAGACCCAGCCTTAGATAAGTCTGTAGAAACTTGAGATAGAGCTGACATGTGAGATTGTTTCCACAGACCAGTGGCAAGTTTTACCCTTTCCACATCCTAATTTCCAGGCATTTGGAAATGTTCCTCACTGTGGTAGTTTGAATATGCTCGGCCCAGGGAATGGCACTATTAGGAGGTATGGCCTTGTTGGAGTAGATGTGGAGGAAGTGTGTCACTGTGGGTGTGGGCTTTGAGATCTTCATCCTAGCTGCATGGAAGTCAGTCTTCTCCTAGCTGCCTCTGAACAGGGACGTTGCCATGCTCCCATGTTGATAATAATAGACTGAACCTTTGAACCTGTAAGCCAGCCCCAATTAAATGCTGTCCTTTATAAGAGTTGCCTTGGTCGTGGTGTCTCTACACATCAGTAAAACCCTAAGACAGAAGTTGGCACCAGAACCCCACTCTGATGACCCAGCTCAGGAAGGGGTAAAGGAATAATCATAGAAAGGAACTCTGAAAGCTTATTTTTCTCTGGTGTTGGAGTAGTACCACCTGCTGGCTGCCAAACAACACTCACAGAGAAGTCCATATAAAAAGAATGGAAGAGAGGAAGGCTTCAAGCACTGTCCTCCCAGTCATTCCCTGGTTTCCATTTTATAGATTAACTGACCAGTTCTAGAGATCACGAGACTGCATATATTCCTGTGTTGTTACCTCGGCTTCCACCTCCCAGACCCCCTCCATTGCAACTGTTCCTCCCAGTCTCGCGATCTCTGCTCCTTTGATTCAACATCAGCTCTCCCGTGACCAAGAATCTGTTGAAACTCCCAGCCTGGATGGACAGACAACACAACTCAAATACATAGATCAAAATCCTATGACGAAGGACTAGATGATGAGAGAGAAGATGCAAAGTTATCCTTTAAGCACATGTCTAGCCTGGAGGGACTCAAGATCACAACCAGAAGGCATCAGAAGACTGGACCCAGAAAGGACTCTTCCTCTGAGGGTGTTCAGTGATGCAGCCGGAAGGCTGGCTCCAGTTCTGCCAACTTGTCATAGATAAGGGCAAGTGAGGCAGTGGCAGTATTAGGCCGTGGAAGCAGATGTATGTTGTCCTTAGGGACCATTCACTTTACGTGTACAAAGACAGAAGAGAGCAAACGACAACATCAGAGGAAGAGCAGCCCATCATGTCAACACTTGCCTGATAGACATCTCCTACAGTAAGACCAACGGGAGAAATGTGTTCTGACTTACCACATCTGACTGTGAGTGCTTGTTCCAGGCTGAAGACAGAGACGATAGCATGGATCAAGACTCTTCAGATAAAGATGCAACCTAAATGAAAAAAACATCTTAAGGATTTGGTTTTATATTAAGGCACATCATCGTTTAATCCCCCAGAGTCTACAACTCAGTTTTCACATAAGGATGAGGGAAACAGAGGAGGAAAGCAAAGGAACTGATTGGAGCCGATGGATACCATATATGTTAAACAAGCAAAGGAAGGAGGACCAGCCTCTGAGGCTGAGTTATGTACAGGTGGCAGATGTTTAAAGTCAATGGAGAAAGTATCACGGGAAAGACCTATTCCCAACTAACTGCTCTCATTCAGGACAGTGGTACCACACTGGAGCTCACTGTTATGCTGAAGAATGAAGACGTTCACCAAGAGGCATATTCTCAAGATGCCTACCTGGAAAGCAAGGAAGCATACAGCGGCAATGCCCATAACATACCTGAACCTCCACCAGTTTGCTATCCCTGGTTCCCATCCATTCCTTCATCCACAGCACAGTTGAAATATCTCCTCCCAACTCATAACTGAACAAACAGAAAACCAGTACACCAGTCCTGATGCAATCTGGTAGGGTCTATAGAATAGAAATACAAGTGCCTCCTTCACCAATAGATGCTGCAAAGTCAAACAGCAGTGAAAGTGTGAGGACTGTCATTGTGCCTTCTAAGAAGGTGGTAGACCTGCTACTCAATAGAAACAACCCTTCAGGTAACACTCATAGAGCTGAAGAAGTAAAGTATGGTGTAAATGAGCCTCTTCAAAAGCAGCACCAAGAACCACACAACCATTTACTGTGTCCACTGCTCATCTAAGTCATCAAACCACAGGCTCCAGACCATTGGAACCTTCTGGAATTTTACTTAGATCTGGAAAGCATAGTGAACATTCAGAAGGAATCTCAAGTAGATTTCAAGCTGTGGTTTCTCCTCCTGTGTCTGTCAATCACCACTCTGCAAACTCCCATCAGTATATAGACTGAAAAAATTATAAGACTTATGAAGAAAACAATGACAATAGGCAATTGCACATAGGTTGTCAGACGATCCAGGAAAGATTGAACAGCTTACAAGCTGCATTTTAGAGCACAGCAGACTGTAACTGCACTATTATGCAAGCATGTCAAAGCACCTCTCATGATCAAGTGCCCCAATCTGTTCAGAAGGCAGCTAGAAAACTGGCTTCTAGGCAGCTAGGACAAGCATCTCAAAGCCCATACCCACAGTGACACATTTCTTCCACACCTACTCCAACAAGACCACACCTCCTAATAGTGTCTATCCATGGGCCAAGCATACTTAAATCATCAGACTCACTTTGCTGTTCAAAGCAAGCCCCTGAAATAGGTATTTGTGATGATAAACACTGATGGTTAGCTTAACTGAAACCAACTAAGAGACATATCTGTGGGCAGGCCCGTGGGCATTCATTCCCAGGAAGGATTGATTGAGAGGGAGAGACCTTCCCTCAAAGTAGGAAGTACTTTTTAGCAGCAGCCTAGAGTAGTCCAATGGAAAAACAGGTACTAGGGTTATGGTTTGGGAAGATGCAGTTAAAAGGTTTGTGGAATGTTTTGGACTAAGGGCATCAATTTCTTCAAATAGTAAAATAGAGGATCAGGAGGAAGAGGCAAGAAGGTGTAGAGTAATGACGAAAATGGATGTGGGCTAGAGGTATGAAAAACAGTACAGAAAAGACATCAGATGAGCCCTTTCCAATGAGATACAGCATACTAATTGAACACTTAAATACAAATGTACATTTAGTATATATACTATAAAAAATTTAAAAACATGTATATACATAAAAATTGAAAATAAAAATGAGTTAATGATAGAAATATAAGCATTACATAAACAATAAAATGAAATAAATATTATGTTCTCAGTCATTGCTTCTTGGTTGGGGTCCCATGTCCCCTCTCTTCACCTTAGTTCTGTCTATCAGGATACTGCACCATGTGTCATCACACACTTGTGATCTGCATAGCTCCAGGTTGGGATATTGGGTGTCTCTGAGCTTCAGAGACTCAGCACATTCCTGGGGTCCCAGGGATCTTTGACTCTACAAGGAAAAGCAGCTATTAAGAGACTGAGTTCATGTATTTTCCAACCTTAGGATTCTGTGGGGGTTTTGTTTGTTTGTTTGTTTGTTTGTTTGTTTTGTTTTTTTGGGTTTTTTTGAGACAGGGTTTCTCTGTGTAGCTCTGGCTGTCCTGGAACTCACTTTGTAGACCAGGCTGGCCTCGAACTCAGAAATCCACCTGCCTCTGCCTCCCAAGTGCTGGGATTAAAGGCGTGCGCCCAGCCTCTGTGTTTGTTTTTAATCACAGAACCATTACCTTCTGCAAGCAAATTCAGAGAGGGCTTGGTTGCTGCCAAAACAATAGTATTATAACTCTCTCCTGAGCCTCAGTGTGGTGGTTTGGATATACTTGGCCCATAGGAAGTGATACTATCAGAAAGTGTGGCCTTGCTGCAGTAGGTCTGGCCTTGTTGGAGGAAGTCTGTCACTGTGTGGAGCTTTGAGGGTTTCTAGTACTCAGTCTCTGTCCAGTGCTGAAGAGTCACTTTTCTCCTGGCTGCCTTTGGATCAGGATGTAGAACTCTTGGCTCCTCCAGCACCAAGTCTGCCTGCACAATGCCATGTGTCCCACAATGATGATAATGGTGAACCTCTGAAACTGTAAGCCAACTCCAATTAAATGTTTGCCTTTATATCATGGTGTCTCTTTGCACCAATAAAACCCTAAGACACCAGTAACTGAAACCTCACTGAGATCAAGTGATCCTTAAACACCTGCAAAACTATTGGGCCAGATTTAGTGGTGTATGAGGCAGGAAAATCAGGAGTTGAGGTCCAGCCTAGGCTGCACTGTTTAAAAACAGAGAAGCACTGGGCAGTGGTGGCGTACGCCTTTAATCCCAGCACTTGGGAGGCAGAGGCAGGCGGATTTCTGAGTTCAAGGCCAGCCTGGTCTACAGAGTGAGTTCTAGGACAGTCAGGGTTATACAGAGAAACCCGTCTCAGAAAAACAAAACAAAAAACCCAACCAACCAACCAACCAAACTAAAAACCAAAGAAGCATTCCACCTTAGAATCACTTATCAACCGATTTCAGACCAGTATCAATTTTTCTCTGGCAAGCTAAAAATTAAATAAGCCTCAGCTCATTCTCTCTAGCTTCAGACAAACTGATGCCAGAAGCAAGATTTTAGGTTTTTTTTTTTTTCACTTTCCCATTTATTCTTCTCTGTGTTTTGTAATTTTCACACAGAAATGTATAAGGAAAAAACCAATAGTAAAATAATTTTCTTGTATCAAACAAACACCACTTTTGCCTAGGTATTCAAAATACACTTCCACACTCACAATTTTTGTTTATGGAAAACAATTCAACTATTGACAAGAACCATCTTACTCGAATGGAAATGCATATTAAGAGAAAAACAAAGGGCAGTACAGGATTCGGCTGTTTTGGTGGGTCCAGGCACATGGTTGGTAGAGATTGCTGTTTTAGGACCAGTAACAAAGCAGAACATCACAGTGGGGAAGGTGTGGTGTTTCTACTACTTACCTCTTAGTAACAAGGAAGCCAAGAGAGAGGTGAAGAGACCAGGATTCCAGTAACCTCATTAAGTACACCTGTACAAATGAAATTTGTCAGTCGTCTCCACCTTCCCTTCCCCAGCTCTTCCCAGATCCACGTCCCCTTCCATTCCCACCTAATTTTGTGTCTTTTTTCCACACCATGACCAGTTTGTGCTACCCAAATATTCTTGGATATATAAACTCCCACTGGAATATCATCAACTTACCAGAATTCTTCCTTTCCCATCAGCTAAAAGTTTCCAATAGCTTCTCAGCTCGGGATAGAACTTCATGCCCAACTCTCCTCTCCACGCTCCAATTTGTTTTATGCTTGACAGGTCTTGTGCATGCTGTCACAACTGCTTGTGTGTTCACATGTGCAGCTGCCCTGCTCTAGCCAGAAAATACTGTTTTCCTCTGGCTCTCATATCCTCTCTTTCCTCTTCTGCAGTGACTCCTGAGCAGCCCTGCCAAACCAAATGTGGGAAGAAACCTCAGATATATTCCACTTAGGGCTGAGTCTCTTACTCATTAGTCTCTTATTCTTTACAACTTGGCCAGCTATGGATCTCTGTTTGATTGCCATTTACTGCAAAGAGAAGCTTCTCTGATGAGAGGTAAGATTCACCTTAATCTATGGATATAATGATGTCATTAGTAATTTAATATTTTGCCCATTTAGCAGAATAATAGTAGGTTCTCTCCCCTACGGCCTATGCCTATCTAGCCATGGGTTCTCATCCCAATAATGGTGTCAGGTATAGTTTTTATCTTGTAGAACAGGCCTTATCTTCAATGAACAGATTTTTGGTTACTCTCTGCTGCCTGTGACACTATTGCACCAGTGGGCATGTCTTGACAGCCCAGTCATTATTGGAGCTCACAGGATCCACAGCTCAGTACGACTGATGCTTACTTTTCTCTTTTAGTAAGATGCATGGGACCTTCAAACACTATAAAAGCTATCCAGTAGAGATGTAGTTTCTAGGTAACTACCAGCTTCACAGCTCCATGTTCTATCTTCAAGACTCCAAAACACTGTAGACTATTGCCACTGCTCTTGGTTACCCTCTAGAATTTGATGGCAGAATGTTATTAGTGAAAAATCTTTTAATTTTTCAGTAAGTTTTCCTTATGAAATATAATTTTGTCACTTTCAAAACATACTAAAGTCATTGCTATCATTTTTATTTTACAAATATTATAATTACATCTACATATTTTAAATGTTTACAAATTATTGACTATCAAGACATCCTATTAATTTTAATTTGTAATACTTCATCACATAAGGTACTAGATAGTGATTGTTTACATAACTGTTAGAAATAATGCATTTATATGTGCTGTGGTTTGCAAAAGGAGCCATAGTGTTTGAGTAGCCACTTAGATTCGCAACTATTACCTGTGTTAAGTGTGGATGTGAAATGGTATAACAAGAACACCCCCTAGTGGCCGCAGTCATGGCAGATAGACATTCAACCAGGAAACCAGGGAGAACCAGCTCCCTGTGTGACTAGAGCAAAACCAGAATGCTGCTCAAACACAGAAGACAGGCTGTCAAATCAGAGAGGAGGCAACAGGTCCTAGAAAATGCAAACATAGGCCATCCCGGGCGAATTCAAAATTATACTTTGCAAAATACATGGAGGTAACAATATTCCTTAGAAGCAGAAATCTGATAAATATCAACTTCTAGTGAACTCTGAGCAGGTCTATATACAGATTAAAAAGTAGTGCCTTAATCAAAGGAAGAAAAGGCCAGGGGAGGAGCAGCCATGGCTAATATGTTTTGAGAGGTAGTACAATCTGATATTTTATGTTTATAAACTTTGGAGTCAGACTGCCTGAGCTTGACACTAGAATGGCCAATGGCTAGCTATATGGCAACCTTCCAGCCATGCCCATGCTTTAGTGAAGAACCTGCATTGTAGGTACCAGCAATGATATAAGAATTATGGGGTTGGCAAGATTGCTCAATAAATAAAGGCACTTGTAGCCAAGCTTGATGACCTAGGTTCAATCCCTGGATCCCACAAGGTGATAGGAAAGGATCGATTTATTTGCTTACTCCTCTCTCTTTTTATCTCTCTCTCTCACACACACTTAAATAAATAAGTAAGACTTTAAAAAATTAACATATTGTTCTTTGAACAGTGTTTGGCACAAAGTGAAGGTTTTATACAGCCAGCCACTATGATTATAACATTTCCCTCAGCAGCATTCACCACTGTATACAGTTTCTATTTATAAACACTTTGATGTTTTTTTTTTTTTACTTTTATTATTTATGGTCTGACTTTTCTGCCCCAAGTCTCATGGTGGTAAAAACTTCAGTCTGTTTTGTGCACTATTATGGTTTCATTGCCTAAAGAAGTCTCTGGCACACAGAAGGTGCTCAGTAAATATTTGAATATTAAATATCCAAAGTAAGTGTACAAATTAATGTGTAAATAAAGTAATAATTCAATCAATGGCCAAGGAAATGGAAATTAATAACAGAATTTCATTTTACAGTTGCCGTGGTTATAGATTAACACTAGAAATAAATCAAAGTGTCAATCATCAGTGGGCGGGATGCAGCTCAAATATAGAGAATTTGCCAAGTATGCATACGGAAGGCCCTGTATTTTATTTCCAACACCATAAAATATGTCAATCATCCTTGTTAAATAATTGAAGAAAATCACTTAAACAAGAAGCCAAAATAAGGCTTCTACTAAACTGAAGATGAATTGACATGACCCATTGTAGACAAAGGAACCAAACCCAGGAAGGCAGGCGGCCCCTCCCAGCCAGAGTTAAGCATGCTTGCTCTATGCTTATATCTTACTATCCAAAAGCCTAAGAAAAAAAAGAGAGGCAGGTATACTTCCTATCCTAGTGACCAGATTCTCCTTAAGGAGTCTAACTGCTGCCATGTTCCCCCAAATTTTCTCCTTCTGCTATAGCAAGGAGCAGATAGAAAGTGGAGAGAAAGAGGTTGAAACTCTGACCTCAGAACTAAGATAAAATTTATTCTGCTGTGCCTGGAATTCAGCTATATTTCCCAGTTCCACCACACAAGCTCAGTTATTTTCAGATCACATTTTTACGATTCTGTAATCCTAGTTAAGTAACACTCCCAGACATTATAGATTTCTGACTGACTAGATCCAAGTAATAATTGCAGCAAAAAATGTTGTTCTCTAAAATAAATAATAAAAATAATAACATCAAGAAACATTAACTAAGCCGGGCGGTGGTGGCACACGCCTTTAGGCCCAGCACTTGGGAGGCAGAGGCAAGCGGATTTCTGAGTTCGAGGCCAGCCTGGTCTACAGAGTGAGTTTCAGGACAGCCAGGGCTATACAGAGAAACCCTGTCTCGAAAAACAAAAACAAAAAACAAAAAACAAAAACAAACAAACAAACAAAAAACCAAAAAACCAAGAAACATTAACTAAGCATTTACTACATGTCAGTCGTCATTCCAAAGTTTTTGTAAATTGGATTATTCAAACCCTATTGGGACTCAGAGAGGTCAAGGCACTTATCCAAAGAGTATAGTTAGTAAACAGTGATCATGAACTTCAGCCAGTGCTGCCTTATGCCAAAGCCCGTTGAGCACTAACTCCCTTCAATTGCCACCAGTCCCAACATAAGGTGAGCTACTTACCCAGCTCTCCTTTGCCTAGGATATTTTTCTATGTGAATAGCTACATGTTGCATCCACACTCTTACCAAATTTTACTATCTAACGCAATATAGTCCCAGACCCCGCTGTAAATTAGGCCACTCTACAAATTAAGAAGTGTGACAAACTAGAATATATTTCACAAAGGTAAATACTGGAATCCAAAGCTATTAAATAGTGTATAAGATAAGAAGATAATGAAATAGGGTAAGTTTAGTCTGTGCTTCTTGCTTATGACAGGACAAGCAATTATGATTTGAAAATTTAAGTACAAATCTTAGAACTTAAAGTTCATTTCAAAGAATAATTTTGAATCATATTGTTTAGAAATTAAGCACCTACTTCTGGAATCATTCCATCAAAGACAGGAAGGATGTTAGAAAAGACCAAGTTTTATACTTGGTCTTTTTCAAATACTTAATTATAAATCTTTTTTAAATTTTTAAAAAACATAATAAACCCCACTCAGGATATTTCCTAGTGCCATTCATTTGCTTGCAAAATTCATGATGTGAGTGAGGTAACTCAGACCCAAAAGGACATGCATGGTATGTACTCACTAATAAGTGGATATTAGCCAAAAGAGTACAGAATACTTGGGATACAAGCCACAGAACTGAAGGTTAACAAGCTGAAAGGCCCAAGTGAGGATGCTTCACTTTCACTTTGGAGGGAGAAGAAAGCAATCACAGGAGGAGGGAGGGAGGAAGGGACCTGGGTGGGAAAGGGGACAGGGAGAGGAAGAGGGGAACACGATCATGTATTGAGTTGGGGGAACAGGACTGAAGCCCTGAGGGCCAGCAGAAAGAATGGAAAAGGCAATCTCAGAAGGTAGGTGGTAGGAGAACTCTCTAGCATGTACCAGATACCTGGCAGGTGAGAGACTCTCAGGAATCAAAGGGAGGGACCTTAGATGAAATGCCCTACAATAGGGAGAGGGAACTTGTAGAGCCCACCTCCAGTAGAAAGATATCAAGTAGAGGGAAGGGGTTGCCATCTCACAGACAAAAACTCAGACCCATAATTGTTCCTGTCTGAAAGAACTTCAGGGACAAAAATGGAGAAGAGCCTAAGACAAAGGAGGTCCAGCGACAGGCCCAAATTGGGATCTAGCTCAAGGAGAGGCTCCAAGGCCTGATACTATTACTAAGGCTATGGTGTGCTCAAAAAGGGGCCTATCATGACTGTCCTCTGAAAGACCCAACAACCAGCTGAAAGAGTAAGATACAGATATTTGCACCCAACCAATGGACAGAAGCTGCTGGCTCCTGTGGTTGAATTAGGGGAAAGCTGGAAGAAGCTGAGGAGGAGGGCAGCCCTACAGGAAGACTAGCAGTCTCAACTAACCTGGATCCTCAGGATCTCTCAGACAGTGAGCCGCCCTCCAGGCAGCATACACCAGCTGATATGAGGCCCAAACACATATACAGCAGAAGACTGCTGGGTCTGGGCTCAGTGAGAGAAGATGCACTTAACCCTCAAGAGACTTGAGGCCTCAGGGAGTGGGGAGGTCTGGTGGGGTGGGTGGTGGGACATCCTCTTGGAGACAGGGTAGGAAGGGGGAAGGGAGGAGGAGGTATGGGATGAAGAACAGTCAGAAGGTAGATCAGGAGGAGGATAAAGTCTGGACTGTATAAAAAGATTAAAGAATAAATAAAAAACATAATAAACACAATCAACATAATAAGAAGTATATTTGATAAGCCCATAGCCAATATTGCACTGAATATGGGAAAAAAAACTGAAAGCATTTCATCCAAAAGCAGGAATGAGACAAGGGTTTACACTCTCACCACTCTTGCTTAATACAGTGCTGGAAATCTCATCTTAGCAATAAGATGAAGAAGACAAGGGATATAAATGAAAAATTAAAAAGTAAAATTAACCTGTTTGCAAGTGATGTATCCTATATATAAAAGAACCTAAAGAACTCATCAGAAAATGCTTAAATACAATAAATATTTTTACCATGTATCAGGATGCAAAACTATTTTTAAAAATCTGCAGCTTCGCCGGGCGGTGGTGGCGCATGCCTTTAATCCCAGCACTTGGGAGGCAGAGGCAGGCAGATTTCTGAGTTCGAGGCCAGCCTGGTCTACAGAGTGAGTTCCAGGATAGCTAGGACTACACAGAGAAAAAAACAAAACAAAACAAAAAAAAACCAAGTTAAAAATCAATCCATTAAGGAATACCTAATGCATAAATTTAAAATTTAAAATGGTATTAAAATATGGAAAGGCCTCTCTCCTATGTTTGTGGATCAGCACAATTAATGTAATGAAGTGGACATATCTTTAAAAATTATGTATAGACTCAATGTAATACTTATCAAAACTCTAATGACATTTTTTACAAAGGTAGAAAAACTATTCAAAAACTCATGGAAACACAAATATCCTGAATAGTCAAAATAATAAATTGAGCAAAAAGAGTATACTAACAATGTCACAATATATGGTCCCAAACTATATTACAGAGACATAGTAACACAAACAGTATGGCATCAACACAAAAAACAAATCAAAATAATAGAATTTAAGATCTCACAATAAGCCTAAAGAGCTACATCCATCCAATTCTTACTAAGCAGACTGAATACATATATTGGGATAAAAGACAGTATGTTTAACAAATAGTTCTTGGAAAACTCAATATCAACAGGCAGAAGACTAAAGTAATACCCCTGTCTTTCACTATGTACAAAAATCAACTCAGAATGGCCTAAATACTTTAAGACAGGGGAAACATATCAAAATATAAGTGCAAGCAAGAATATTCTGAATAGGATTCTGAAAACTCAAAAAATAAGAGCAAGTACTGACAAATTGAATTGCATCAAATTTTAAAGTTTCCACAGAAGAGAAGAGGTGGGAAGATTGCAAATGCCAGAGACTTAGGAATGTTGCTGTGAGATTGTGTTTCTTAGTACTGTCAAAAGCTGTACCCATACAACCAGCATGACCGCCTATGCATGAGTTGCACAAGGACAATACACATGTCAAAATGGACAGAGGTACGGGCATGGGGAGCCCATGAGCCCTCTGGCAACTAAGGAATGCTGAGGGCAAGAGAAATAGTTTCCCCAGGAAAGAGCACACCACACGGTCCACCTATGGCATTTCTGCATACACATCTAAAAGAATCTAAGGCAGCTTACCAAAGAGATATTTGCCTATGGATGTTTACCACTGCACTGGTCTTAAGAACCAAGCTAAGAGATCAGTCTAGGTGAGCATGCAAAGAAAATGTCACACGCGCACACACACACACACCACCACCACCACCACCACCACCATCACCAGTGGTGTTTTATTCATCCATAAAGAAGAATTAAACTGTCATTTTCAGGAAAATAAATGGAATTGGAGTGCATCATGATAAGCAAAATAAGCTAAATTTACAATGAGAAATATGGTACATTTAGCCTCACATGTAAACTTTAGAGGAAAAAAGACATGGAAGTAAAGGTGTGTTGTTGATAATGTGTAACAGGTGAAGGGAAGGGGTAGTACAGGAAGAAGCACTGGGAGGGCAAAAATGATCAAAGTATGTTAAAATATGTATAAAAATGCCATTATGAAATTCATTAGTTTATGCAATTACTATACGCTATTTAAAAATCAGCCATACTTTCTCTATCAGACAAGAAAAGGAAAAGAAATGTGTAGTTAGGAGCAAAAAGTTTCCTAAGTTGATAAAGAATTTCTACTCATGAAAATGCTATGCTTAATTAGAAAGCATTAGAGGCACTCTCACTAATACTAGGAACAAGCATTGCAACTATTCAAAATCATAAATAATTTATGAATGCAAGAAAAATAAAAGGGCAGATGGTGAGAAGCAGGAGATAAAGTGGCATTGTGGTATACGCTTCTGCCTAGAAGAGAAGGAAATGTGAACTGCCCGAGTGAGAATTAAAGAGCAGCTGATAAAAGACTAATGGCTTTACTATTTGCCAGCAAAAAAGACTTAGAAGTCTCAGTTCCAGCTCTGCCACTGACTCACAATTTCCACCCCCCTTTGAGACTCAATCTCCCTATCTTTAATGAGTCCCCCTCCAGCTATGATACTGTCTCTTTTGTGTGCTGGCATTATCCATACCCAACCAGGTTCCTTTATGATTCAGTGTGTGAGAATGGAGGGTCAGAGTCAGCTGGGGTGGAGGTGGCGTCTTTGCTCAGTCACTAGGACACAGAGGCTGTCTTCATAAAGGTTCCAGGACTCTCCCACATTTTTCTTAATAGAAATGATCAGCTCCATTGTTATCTACCTGGCAAAACTATCAAAGGATTATTATCACAGTGTGATGCTTAAGATTCAACATCACTGTGGAGAATGAGAAGCCCTGAGAATGATTTGATAGGATTCTTATTTTCTTTGATAGTGGTGCATGTCTTCTCTGTTCAAAGGAACTCTACCCTTCCTTGGAATGGACACTAATCAATGACAACTCTTATTCTTTTCCAGAATAACAACAAAACTGAATCTAATCCAGACAATGGCATGTGCTTTCTATTCCTTTTGTACAATAAAAGAATAAATTTGGTGGTCTTAATTTGCTCAAGCTGGTCAAATACCCAGACTGAGTAATTTTATAAAGAATATAAATCTACGTTGCCATCTCTCTAGAGAATAGAAAGTCCAACATCAGTATACCAGCGGGTTCCATGCCTGAAGCATACTGGTCTCTACACACAAAGCAATGCACTGTTGTTGAGTCTTCAGATGCCCTGATGTGTCCTTATGTGGCAGAAGATCATAAAGGGACTAACACTGCCTTCTCCCAGCAACAAAAATGGAAGGACCAAGTTCTCCAAAACCTCTCTTTTCAAAGGAAGTCTCATCCACTAGATTAGAACCCTTAGCCCTCACACAGTCACTTCACTCAGAGCTCCCCCTCTTCAAGACAATGGCACTCAGTGGATAAAGGGCTTCCTTCCCTAGCATGCACTTAATCCTGGTTTCAATCCCCATCACCATATGCAATGATGTGTAGCAGTACATGCCTGTAAATCCAGCACTCAGGAGTTAGTGGCAGAAGCATAAGTTCAAGGTTACCCTTGATTTCTTACAGGGGTTGAGATCAGTCAAAACCATCACCTTGGGGTTGTTAGAAACCTAAACTCCAATATGAGAATTTTGAAGTGACACAGATTCAAAGAACAGCATTTCTGCAGCTACAGTTGGTCTCCAGGCCATCACTGGCGTCCCTACCTCTCATTATTTAGATCCCCTTCCCCCACATCCATCACACCTGCTTGCTTTTACTGTTTATTAGTATAGTGTCCCTAATTGTCATCACTGAGGAGTCTGAGCCTCTGGTTCAGTAACCAGCCTTTGTTGTAATTGTCTTTTCAAAGCTAAGACTGAGTTGGGAACTCTATGCAATGAGCAAGCACCATATGATTTCATTCCTCTTCCTGCTGTTCTCCTTACACAGCATCCACCCTTGTGTGACCAGGGTTAGTTACTCCACACTGTAGTTACTTTGTTATACTGACAAGAGGTAACAAAACCACCAATCAGTAGCTCTGGCCTAAGATAGAACCCTGTCTATGCTGGTGACTGGGACAAGAAGCTCAAATTCTCCAAGCAAATCACTAAGTGTGATAATGAAAGGCACACTCTCCTTCTTGCCCCTGGCTTCAGAATCATATAATAGTGGCATTCCTAGATTGAAATGATTGAGGAAAATATCCAGCTGTAACTAACATGCAACGTAAGGTTTAATAACTTGGCCTTGATCTTGAAGAGAGATATCAGCCTGCTCCAAATCACTGGATCTTAAATGTCACCAATATCACAGATCCCTGGATGTTGGTTGGTAGAGTTTTACCTTCCATTTTAGAATTTGCTTCCTGTTCATCAAGGCCAAATAACATGATCAGTAATGCAGGAAACTAGTGCAATGCCCTCCAGAATGCAGAGAATCCATGTTGCTCTTCACTAGATTGTTGCAGAAGACCACATGAATGTTCATGAAATTGTAAACTAGTGTTCATTCAAATGAATGGAAACTTCACTGGGTGCCTCTTCCCTGAAAGGTATTTAAAAAAAAATGAATCTTTTGTATCCAAATGGCATTTAATAAAAATCTCAGAACTAACTCTTATTATAACCAATGTTCCTGATACATTATTCATCATTGGTATATACATAAGTATAACTGGTATGCATATTATTATACATAAACAAAGTATATTTAAAGGGAAATAAACATTTGTATAATGTTGTTTATGTGTCAAAGATAATTCTTTTCTCTTCCTTTTTTGTAGCTTTTCCGCATTCACTATTTGAATCTCTGCTTTATTTAATTTCCTTGAAAATACAGATGGTTATAGTTGAATTTTTTGTTTCCTAGAGTAAATGTATTAAAACTCTGTTTTCATCCACCATTTGCATTGCATGTCCCTAATCCTTTCTACTATAAAATGTTTATATGATTTTCATTCTGTACTATTTTCCTGCATACCAATATCTTAGTATAAATCCAATATTTGTTCTCGATTAGAATGGGTTTCTGAATCTTCTTGATCAACTCCTGATTTACTCAAGCATCATTTATATGCTGGCCAGCACTACTGTCCCAAAGGTGGGTCTTCAGCAGATATTCTCTCCTCCAGTTGCTGCTACGTTTGAGGGTTGGTGCGCATGGAGCTGTTCTACAAACAGCTACAGTCTAGGAAGCGGAACTTGGAATTTTATTTCTAAATATGTTGAAAATCTTTCATTATCATCTACTTTTTGTTATCTCCCATACTGTGGAAGCATCCCTTTCCTCAGACCATTTTATCATATAATATAAAATATGCTTTAAATAGTAACATTTTTCTTGAAATACTTAGTACACATGGGAGGATATACTGTTCTTCCTGGTCCATAGCTGCAATACCCATGATTCTCATGGATCCTACTGCATAGGAATCATGTTGGTCAGACAAACATAATGACAATATTTGGTCACAAAATTTAATTCCTGTTCACTCCAACAGAAGAAAAGATGTTTCGCTCCCCCTTAGTTTGCACCTTTGCTCCTCTGCTTCAGAAGCTCCAATGGACTCTTCTTCACCATCTCCACCACTCCAGTCCCCCAGCCCACTGTGCCCGTGAGCAGCAGCACTGGTGCCTGCCTGCTCTGGGCATCCTTTACTCAAAGCTTGCACCGCGGAGATAAAGCATCTCTAGTTTTATCATTAATGAACTTTACTTTTCTTGGTTTATTATTATTTTGCTGTGTTTCAGTAAATGCTATTAGGCAGAGACAAATGTGCATGTCGCCACTCTTCCTACCACCAGTTATTCTTATCATTAGAAACAAACAAAAGGGCTTTTTCATCTTTAAAATGTAAAATCCATTTTAAAAAGCTATGTGGTAGCGATTCCAATACCAGGAAATGAATTTTTCTACTGGACAATCTAATTTGTTTCTGAATATAAAGTCAGTGCATTTGTTACCATTTTACTCCCTTTAAATACAGTGAGATTCTTGAAGTTTATTATTCTTTATTATTGCCTTTTTTTTTTTAAATTTTAGGTCACCATAAAAAGTCATGTGTTTTATTTTGGCACTTTCACAGTATGTATCATTATTACTCTGTTTGAGTCATTCCTCTCTCCCACTGTCCTCTCCCGTGTGTCCTGACCCCGCTGGGTGGTTCATCCTTTCCCCAGTTAGTTCCTCTTTCCAACTTCTTATCATTTGTATCCATTACCATCCTCTCCTCTCTCCTTACGATCTCATCCCCCTTCATAGTTCTATTTTTAGTTTCTCGACCTACACACATAATTTTAAGTATCATACACACACACACGATTTTACATCTGGGTTCTGTATCTAAGAGAAAACATGCAGTATTTGTCTTTGTGATTCTGAAGCTTGTAACTGATGGAGAATTTTCTGTCCTCCACTTTCTCTCCAGGCTCATTGCAAACGCTCCATAGAAAGAACACCCTGTACTTCTTGACCTATCCACCCAACCACTCAGCTCCTTGACCTGCTTACCAATTGTTTAACATGTAAAAGGCACTTACAGGTACATCATTAGACCCAACATACCTTGTTATAAGCAGAGTACAAGCTAATCCCTGGTGATCAATACAATGAAAACCAGATCCAGATTCGGAACTGAGTTAAGCTGAGAGTTTCAAAATTGTTTCGGGGTTGTTTTTATTTCTCCTATTGAAGACAGTCAGAGTATTTACAATAAGAAAGCTACTCAAGATGACGAAACACAAGTGTTTGAAATCAGGACCTTTTTAATCAGCCTTTGCAACATACAAATGCAATTCTCAATCAGGAGAACTGACTTATCTATGCCAATGTAGATAACAGTTTTGAAATTCAATAGTCATAGGTAAGGTTGAGCTAAAGTCAGGTATCTGGGAAAAGGTATCTTTTTCTTAACAAACACTTAATGAGAAAGTCTACTCTCCCACATTTCCAAAGACAGACTTCTAAGATGAACTATTTTCAGATGTAGGAAGAGAATCTACCTGGGGTAAAGAGTCAGTTGCTCAGGCTTTGTCAAGGGAGTGAGACTACTATCTAAGGTGGTCTCTGCTCTCTTGGTCTAAGTTTAGTCCAGTTGTTAGAACTAGTAGACCTCAAGTTCTTCATAGACAACAGATACAACAGAAAGCCAAGCTTACTGATACTGAAGAAAACTCGATCTTCAGCATATTTGGCCATATAGTCAGTGAACAGAGGTAATTTCAATTAAGAATCACACAAAAATGTGTTCTCACCAACACAACCACTTGGTATTAAAATCATAAAGGAAAGAAAAAGACTATGATATTAATATTTCTCTAGGTTAAAAATGGGTATATTTAATATAAATTTCGAAAGAAGGTCAGGAGGGGAAAGTGACTGGGATTTTTAAAAGACTGATTTTAACAATAGATAAAAGATCTGCAGTGGCCTGGGCTTGGATCCTATCACATCTCATCTTCTTGTATAATCATGGCCACTGTGAATCAGCCAAGTAAGAATGACTCCTTCTTAGTTTTCCTGTCTGCTACCCAGGTTTGGTCCAGAAAAAGTAACACAGATTAGACATGATAAAACACAGTGAACAACTTAGATTCCCAGAAATAGCAAAAGGTTGAAGCCTAAGTAAATTTTCTACTCCTTTTTATCACTGAGGAAGCTGAAAGCCCTGGAGAAAGAGATAAAGACACAGTGTCTAAAAACAAACACACTACTTTAAGCCAAGATTTTAAATACTTGTTCGGTCTTGTTTAGGTGTTACATTAGTCACTTTTCTTATTGCTATGGCAACCATGCAGACAAAACAATTTAGGAAGAAAACATTTATTTGGCCCATAGTTTTGGGGCACCGTCCATCACATCAGGGAATGCCCTGGTAGCAGGAGCCTTAAGCGGCTGGTCACATCATGTCCACAGTCAGAAAGCAGAGGGAGATGAACATTCATACTCAGCCTGCTTCTCCTTTTATGATGACCTTGACCCAAGTCTAGGCCTGGTACCACTCACTTTTAGGATGGAACCTCTCATCTTAACCTAATAAAGGTAATCCTTTCAGGGCATGCTTGGAGACTAACCTAAATTAACCTTTAAGTATGCCTGGAAGCTTGTTTTCTAGACAATTCTAGAACCTGTCAAACTGAGACTATCAACCATCACAGGTGTAGAATAATTTTCTATTAACAAAATAATATTAAAAAAAATAAAAATGGTATGCCTTTTATGCTAGAAGAAAACTACATTTAGTGTAGTGTCTACTTACTTAAACTGTACAAATATGAGTTTGTTTTTTTTTAAACTAACTACTTCTTAAAACATATTTTAAGAAAAGAAAAACTAGAGTTATACTGGTCTGCCTCCAATTGCCATAAGAAAATACTGGAGGCTGGAAATTTTATAAACAAAGATTTAGTTTGCTTCATGGTATGGAAGGGAAGAGTCCTAGATGGAGTTACCTCATCAATCCAGCCTCTGGAGAGGATCCAAGGATAGATATTATCACAAAGATAGAAGCACATCAAGATGAATTGTTGATAATACAAGGAAGCCAGAAACCAGGGAGAGCTGGTCTTGCTGTTTTAATAACAACTTCTTGTGATACCCAATCCACTCAGAGAGACCAACAGTATGTCTTCAGAGAACGAAGCCCTCAGATGATCCAACTTCTTCCTATTTGACCCCATTTCCTAACAGTTCTACCATCTCCTGACATTGACGCCCTGAGGACCATACTACTCATAGCTGAACTCTTCACGGACAGATTCAAACCATAGCCAAAGGCATAGCAAAAGTTAATAACATATTCCTGGTAAGAGAAATGGTGCTCTATATCTTAGCAGTTTTGAAATTTTTGATAACTATGGTGAAATACATAAGGACTGCCCGTGACTGAGTGACTTGGTCAACGGCACAGCTTTATAAGCTTGCTGTTTAACAACAGAGAGTCCTTATGGCTGTGCTCTCCAGCACACTAGGCACTAGCTACATGCAGCTACCAGACACTTGAAATGTTGTTGAGATAACTGAGAAATAGAAATTTTCATTCTATTTAATACATAGAAATTGAAAGTTAAATGCCCACAAGTGGTTCCTGCTGAGCACAGCAGCAGACTCAGTCACAAGAGGGGCATTTTTCCTCTCCGTTTCCACTAGAGGGCACATCTACTCAGCAGAAGAGAACAGGCTTGCCCTGACGGGCTACAGCTGTTTGACCCCATGCTTTGGCACTCCTAGAAGCCCCCTCCCTGCACTACCTCTTGACTTCTGCCTCTCTACAGCTTCATTTCGTGAACTAAGAGCAAATGCATTTAGCATGACATCCCCAAGAACAAGAATTGATCCACATCAGAAGACTTGAAATCCATAAACTAATATAAACCATGCTTTTAAAGTGAAGAAAAAAACAGCACAAATGTTTGCTTTTCTACAAACAAAATTAATATTAAATTCTCCTTTAGATATTTCAATCTTTATATATCCTTATCATCATGACTTTCCAAGAAGATTTAGATTTACAGTTCCTCAAGCTTACTTCATAATAGGAACTTGAGTGTGAAACAGTACTGATCAATATCCACCTGGCCAAGAATTTTCCACCCAGCACTCAAAAGCACTTTTTTCAAAATGAAGTCAGTTTGTCAACAACCTTCACACATGGTCTGTAAGCACCATTATTTGTCCATATTTTTACCAAGGGATCCATCCATAAGTTTCTACAGAGTTAAAAAATATTGCCTTCAAGCTATTTCCCCTTATATCTACACATATATGTTTCTTGTATTTACTTATAAATGTACTGCAGCCAGTGCATTTACTAAGCACTTAGAATGGGCCAAACATGAACCAAGGTGCTGGGTATATATTTCAGCAAACAAGGCAGACACACATGATTTTGACCATCATGAATTCTAGGAGAAGCAAAGAAAGATACACAGATTGTCAGTTGCTGATCAGTATTATGGAAATATAAAGCAGAGAGTGGACCAAAAAATTTAAATAGAAAGCAGTGTGCTCTGATCTGCATTTTTACAGCATCACTTCTGCCATGGTGAATAGACGCTGTGGGGAACAGAAGAGGAACAGGAAACCCAGCGGAGAAGCTGAGTCACCCACCTGTGAGACTCTTGTGAGACTCCCTTGCTAAGACAGGGAAGCCCAGAGATGTTAACGAGCAGTGAGCCTGGGCAGGCTGCTCATCTACTGCATTGCTCCGTTTTTTGTTTTTTGTTTTGTTTTGTTTTTGTTTGTTTGTTTGTTTGTTTGTTTTCTGTTTCATATGGGCCTTTAGAAATAATAAATGTATGTCTCTAACAGGATGGAGAACAAAACAAACCTGACATTTTCTTACCCACCCTCCCCCCAAAAACCAACTTAAGGAAAGGCAAACTTCAGTACTATCTCCTTTCTCTCCGTTTAAGTCAGGATTTCTAGAATTGGAAACTGATGCAGGGGGTGATAGGTGTGCTAGCTTTACATCAGGATCACAAAATACTCAAGTATTGACTAAGTTATGAAGACTTACCTTTGGCTCCCAGTTTCAGGACTTCAGTCTGTGGTCAGTGGTTTTGTTGTTTTGAAGCCTGTGGAAAGGAAGAACATTTGCGTAGGGAGCATGAAGTGGCAGAACTATTCATCTCATGGTGGCCAAAAAGCAAAACATAGGCATGACAGGAAGGGCCACAGCCCCTCCACTTCAAGAGATGCTGCAAGGACTGTCCCCTAACTAGGTTCCACTGCCCAGCAGCAGCACAGGCTGGAGACCAGGTTTTAACACATAGCAGGGCAGCAGGGGGAACACTTTAGAGCTGAACTGTGACATTGGGAAAGTTATTCCCCCCAAACAAAAGAGTGTGAGGACACAGGGCGGGGCGGGGCAAGAAATCAAAGCAAGGAGAACAACATCTTTCCTCTCACAAAATACAGGATAAATGATGGACAGGAAGAAAGGAAGGACACGAAAGCGAAGGGGGCACTATTTGGAAAAAGAAGGC